>NW_015537968.1:1346778-1393803 GCF_001515605.1 Sinocyclocheilus anshuiensis
AAACTATCGCCTTACTTTAGCCCGATTCACAACTGTTAGCTTATAATAATGTTTTCTAATTTGAGTGGTACGGGTAGGTTTACACAGGAAATTCGAGCATGCCGCTGCGTCATTACGTCACTTCTGTAAACATAAAGAAGTTGTCCTAGCTACTAGGCTATCCCATGCGAGGATCCTGCAGTTGGCCGATCGTTTATAGCCTTTTCTCACAGCAGCCAGAATAATTAAATGTATCATTTTGATGGCGGATTGTAATCCATAAAGGATTATGTGTTTATGAAACACATGTGAATGAAATTAAATTATATTCCAGATATAAATGTGCTTCTGAATACAGATAGCCTGGGATTACAAAGATTTGTATTTTAAAGAAAACCAGTTCGAAGGGAGCATAATTTGCTTTTTGGGTTAAAAGAATTTCTTAATATGAAATTCGAAGAGTATGACAATTAGATTAGACTGCAGAAATTGAAATCTACAGGCTAATACACACTATACTCATAGTCACCAATGCTGATGTTCCTTCTGTCTGTAATCACTCTAATCACTTCACTCCCCTGCACTCCACCCTACTTTTAAACTCTAAAATGTAATTTGTTTAGCATGATGTCTGGTGAGAGATATTTCCCTAAATAGCACCTTTTATAGTTGAACTAAGACTTATACTAACCTCCAAGATTATAGATAGTTTAAATGGCAGATGTTCGCTAGACTTAATAAATCGGCTATAATTAAATGCTGTGAGGTTATCACTAATTTCAGATGTTTCATTCATCTCAGCTTGTCAGGACTTAATAAAGCAGCTGATGTTCCTACTTCCTCAGTGTTGTAGATTTGTTATTTAATTACTCACTCGTTAGAGGCTGCACTGACTAGTTACCTAGTTCTGCTACTAAACATAATTTATGTAATACATTTTCTTGATGACTATCACAAGTCATCATACACAAACACTCACTCTTACCATTATGGCAGCGTGTGCCTGTCCATCCTGTTGGACATTCACACTGGTATGGAGCTACGCAGTGTCCTCCATTGAGACATGGTAGGATGCAGATCGCTGCAGGAAAAAGCACATGCAGTATGAAACTGTGTGACATTTGGGTTGAAGAGACATTGGAAAAAGCAGAATAATCTGTGTTAAGTCAGCTTTTTAAAAGCAATTTTTCAACTTCAGTATGAGACAAAATGTTGTTTAAACCTCTTGGTCTCTTTCTATTTCCCAAACATTCATGCATGTATAGACACCACACCCAACAGTTTTGGAAGCCACAGAGAGAAATGCAGCTTTGTGTGTGGGGTGATTGTTAATGAGCAATACTTTGTAAGAAACTAATGTGATGCATGCTATTATTGATCCATGAAATGGTGCCTTAAGTAATGGACTGCTGTCATTTGGAAATATTAATAATCTCTGTTTATGAGTGCTGCTGTTGTTATCGCACATGTTTGTGAGTGTACTTACGCTCCTCGCAAAATCGGCCCATCCATCCATCTGGACAGGAGCAAGTGTTTGGTCTTTGGCACACACCTCCGTTCTGGCACTGGAGCCAACAGACAGCTGTACAAACACACAAAACATGATTGATGAAACGGACACAATCACAACAAATAGCAGTACAATCATTGTCCTAACAGAATTCTAAATTACCATATAAAGACATGCAGCATTCAAAGAAGAGCCAGCTGTTAGACGTTAAGACCAGTGGGAAATTGGACTGATCAGAATTAGTTTCCGCAAGCACACAAACCAAACAAGCCAACGACTCCGAGACTGAAAGTGTCTTGGAATGTAATGTACAATGTTAAAACATGCCAAAAATATTAACCAAAAAAATCATGTCTTGTTGAAAAGAGTGGCATCCACACTAAAGCCCATCTCTATCATCTCTGTGGGACAATGATTTTGTTCAATAGCTATTATAAAACAAATTCTGGTCCTGGATTGGTTAATATAACGTTCTAGCTATGCTAAAATATGCAATAAATAACATATTTGACATTAAGTAACTGTTAGCTGCATATCGCTGCATAGCACCCAAAGAGAACACTCCATTAATGTTTATTTGTAAGGGACTATAGAGTACTATAACTTAATGACATAATTAAAAACTATTATTGTTAAATTATTGAAATTAATTATAAAATTATATTTTATATTTTATAAGGAGCTTGAGGGGCAGTACTATAACTGAAGGCAAAGTCTTATTTCTCATACTACCGTTCAAATGTTTGGGCTCAGTAAAAAAAAAAAAAGTGACAGTAAAAACATTTTCAATGTTACAAAAAATGTTTTTCAAACAAATTCTGTTATTTTGAACTTTCTACAGTATTCATCAAAGAATTCATGAAAAAACTGCATCAGTTTCCACAAAAAATATTAAGGAGCACAACCGTTTCCATTTCCAACACTGATAATAAGAAACGTTTCTTGAGCACCAAACTGAAATCTTTAGAATGATTTCTGAAGGATCCTGTGACACTGAATGGCTGCTATAAATGTAAAATGAATATACAAAAATATTTCGCAACATTACTGTTTTACTGTATTTTGAAATCAAATAAAATCAGCCCTATAAGCATAAGACTTTTTTCAATGAAATACAAAATTCTTACTGACCCCAAACTTGAACGGTAGCGTAGGTCAACACCTTAAATATGGTCTATTTACAATATTGTACAGAAAGGGTATGGAACAAAAATGTGCACATATGGCTAGTTAATCTGAAGCCATTAACTAGCAGTGTGGCCTAATACCATTATCTAAAGTGCTCAGTGCTTGTGTTTACATGTGTAAATGTGCAAGACCAGCCAAAAGGAGTCACAAGATTTTGCAAAAGATGAAGAAAAAGGCTGAAGTCAGAACTCCAAGTGGGATTTAAGGGCAGTTCCTTGTGCTACCTTTGCAGGTAGGGGGTGGGGTCCAAGTGCCATTCTCCAAGCACACACTCCTGCTAGAACCCTCCATGGTGTAGCCTGCGTAACATGAGTACACCACCACATCTCCAAACTGGAACACTGCCCCACGGACTACCCCATTTGCCACGTACATTGGTGGGCCGCAGGACACCCCTGTGTGTGATTAAAATGGACCGGACCAGTAAATTAGAAAGGAAGATACTCAGCATGGCTGAGCAGTCCATTGAAGAACTAAAGGCCTTTGGGCCTTTCAAGATTGGTTATGAAATGGCATTTTCATGCTCTCTCATTTCAATCTTAGTTTAAAAAAATTTCCCACATTACTTTTGTGTAACAGGAAATCTAATTAGTGTTGGGAACATACAAACAAAACAGGAGATGGTGCACGAGAAATGCACATTTGAGAAATAATATTATTATATCCTCCCATATCTGAAAATAGTAATGTTACAAGCAGTGAGTGAAATTCAGCAGGTGTCTCACAGAGAGAAAAGTGAATATATACACATACTGACAGGATCAGATTTTAAAAAATAACCGGATGAACGGGTTGAAAAGATTGTAAAAGATAAAAAGGAGTCAATAAATATGCATACATGCCACCACATAAATTTAAAACTACACATATCATACTGCGGAGCTATCATGCAAAATGCCCAAGGATCAAAATATCACAGATTATACAACACAACAAAGGAGAATTAACTAACTATGAGAGAGCAGGCTTCTAATATTTTGAATAACATGCAGAAGTAACACGGACAGAAGAAAATACAAGTGGAAATTTGCAACAAAACACAGATAGTGTATTATAGAGATACCATGCAATAAGAAAAGCAGCACTAATTGTGATGCTGCAGCCTGAATGAGGAACAAAAGATATTGGTCAAACTTACTCCTCAAGCTGCTGTAATCAGCAGCTGTGCTTGAGTCAGAACGATTACATGTAGTGGAAGTGCATAGGCTCAAAGTCCAGAGTGTCTTAACCTACTACAACTTAACAAATTTCCAGCTCACCAAATCAGGAAGTCAATTTGCTTTCTATTTTGTTTATATGCAAGTTGTGCGTACTGTATGAGGTTTAGTAGAACGACATAGGATACATGGGATAGAGAAGTGCAGAAGAGAGAAGCTAAAATATGCTTTGAAATATGACCCAAAGACAAAGAAAATGTATTATAGATATTCTCTCTGTACTGATGATGAAGATGCCAAAAACAATTTGAAATTAACTTGGGAATAAATTCTCCTGACATTTTGGTGCAAAATGCTTTTGGGGCTATAAAATCATATTAACATGAATTTTTTGCTGTGAGATTTTTTTTTTATCATGTAAAGCCACTGAAAAATACAGTAACGTTGGAAATAACGAATGTTTGTACTCACTCTCACACACTGCACTGATGGGGGCCCAGATCTGATCACTCCTGCAAGTTAAGGTGGCGATACTTTTTCCCTGGTTACCTTTGACCCGCTGACCTTTAGGACAACTGACTGATACCGACTGGCCTACCAGGAAAACCATCTGAGTAGCGTTGACACTACCTCCAGTCCAGTCAGGAGGAGGGGGGCATGATTTGGCTGTGGGGGGATAAGATTTGAGTCATGTACTGTATCTTCAAGCGATTTTATCTGATATTGTGAATGGCTTTGCTGACTAACAAAAAAAAATCAGATCAACAATGAAGCAATTAGTTCTTAGAAATGTGACGTTAAGTTTGTGTGTTCCTTGTTGGAAAAACAGGTATTCTGCAACGCTCTCATTGATAAGGCCTAACAAAAGTCTTTTACCAATTTGGTTGTGAAATTACTTATCCAAAATGATCTGTTTTGCAAAATCTTGCGAACTAAAAACATCAATAAGTCAATAAGTCATCAAACAGTGTATTGCAAAAACCATAGTGCTTGACATACGTATACAGACAGGGAAAGGTGAACTCCAGGAGCCGTTTCCCACACACATGATGAGAGACTCTCCCTGCAGTGTGTAGCCTTTGTCACAGTGAAACTCAAGAGCATGTCCGCTGGACAGGTTGTGCTCCTGCACCTTCCCATTCAGTAAGTCTGTTGTCCTCTCACAGCCACCTGTAACTGAGAATTTGTGTGTATGTACATTTGAGAAAAAGAGAAAGGAGGAGAAAATAATAAAAAAGTTAAATAGAGGAACACTGAAAGACTTTGAATTTATACTGTGTTACTTAAAAGCTAAAGAGTGACCGTTTATCTATTCTTACATTCACATGATGGTGTAGGTAAGCTCCATTTTCCATCTGCTTGACAAGTGAGGTTCTGTGAACCAACCAAACTCAGCCCTGAATGACATATATAACTCACAATACTTTGGTATGTCTGACCACTGGACACAGTAACTGCATGGGGAACCACAGGTGGAGGACCACATGACACCGCTAAAAACAAGAGATAAAAGATGAGTTTAGAGATCAAACAGAATGATAATAATATTAATAATAATACATTAATTTTCTTACTACTTTAGCATGCTTTGCATTGTGAAAAGTCTTACCAGCACACACTGGCTGAGTTCCACTCCAGGTTTTATCACCTTGACATGTCTGAACAGAATCACCCTGGATGACAAGAAATAAGAATACATCATTCATTCTCTTGGTTTTGCTTTATTTATTGGGGCAATGATTTGGGGGGAATATGGCATTAGTTTATATTCCTTCACTTTCATGCTGTTTCATTGGAAAATAACTTAAGCTTTGTTGACACTGAATTAATTTGTTTTAACTACATAAGGTCCGAGATGTAGGGCTGCTCGATTATGGCAAAAATCATAAGCTCGATTATTTTGGCCAATATTGTAATCACGATTATTTAACACGATTATGAGGGGGCCATATGACCAAAACTTTATATGAGTGATTCATTTAAAGATAGTGATACATATCAAATATATATTTCCTGTAAATAAAGTTGCTATGACATCTACATTGTAGAGACCAGCGGAATTTCAAACAAACAAACAAAAATTCCTCAAAATGATTGAAAATACTTAAAATGTCAGTAATAAAAAAGCAAAGGACAAATACAATAGAATAAAAAAGATACAAATGAAACAAACTGTGCTTTAATGTTTTTTATGCAAGTCTCAAGCAGTTTACAGCCTACTACAGAAATGAATAATCAAATGTAAAATAAAACAGCATAGTCTTCACTGTAAGAATTCAACTTTTTTGTTTCTTATTAAAGCTACAAAAGTCCTTCACTCAAGAGCAGTGTATGATTTTGAATTTGCCTTTTGTTGTTTGATTAATATTAAGCACACAGTCGGCAGCAGGAATATAGCCCGCTGTCACTTTAAGAGCCGTACGGATCCAATTTACCGTTACACGCGTATTTTCACTCTCAACTCTTTATGTTCATTTATTACATGACCGACGAAGGTATACATGAATAATCACTAAGCGCCACATTTTGACACATTTTTGCGTGTATTTGACCGTTTAGGCGCGCACCTTGAGCTAAAAGATGACTTTACATGTCTTCCTGAGGAGCAGCGCAAGTTCTCTTTCACGCTTTTAAAAACATTAATAAATATACTTCTATAAATCAAGCACGTCCCATTTTGCAAAAGTCACGTTACATGATTTTACTGATTTGCACGTGAAATTGGGCTTTTATGGAGGAACGAAAGCGCAGCGCTGGAAAAGGAAGCAGAATGGGGCGCAATAATCGTTTCATCTCGATTATTGTATTTTCATAATCGTTGGAGGCCAAAATCGAAATCGAAGCTGTTTTTCGATTAATTGCACAGCCCTAGTCTGATGCCTGTGATGAACTGGCCATTTCTTCAGGGTTTTCCCTGCCTACGACCTGAGACACTGGGATAGGCTGTAGCATCCCTGCAACCTAACATAGGACAAGCCATTTGAAAAATGGATGAATAAAACTAATGTACCTGTAGTTCAAATCCTGGTAGACAAGTATAGCTAATAATATCTCGATAATTGTAGCTCTTGCCCTCAACCAAGCCATTGAGAATGGGGAGAAGTTTCTCACAAATAACAGGCACACAAGACTTGGAAGAGAAAGGTGGAGACCATGTGCCAGAGACCTGGATCAAATAAATGGGAAATAACATCCTGAGACATCATTAGAAAATGACAAAATTATCACCAAATGAAGCAAGGGGTGTCCACACAAAACGATCATCTTGACATATCACTTACTGAACATTCAGATAATCCAGGTCCCTCAAGATAGTACCCTGGTCTACAGGAGATTATGACTGTGCCCCCTACAGGTGTGAGCTGCTTGCCTGTGATGACTACATAGGTGAGGTTTGCAGGAAGGCTGCAGGGTGAAGGTCGACATCTGATGCTGTGTTTGGACCAGGTGCCATCACTTTGACAGGTTATTGAGTCTGTCTTTGTTGCTAATTCAAAACCTTCTTTACACCTGTGTCAAGTGGAAACATTCAGTTTTAAGATCTTCAGAAATTTTATTTATACAATTTAGTTTTTATTGGATGTTTATGTTATGTCAGATTACCTGTACTGAGCTTTGCTGCCATAGGTTAACACCACTCCAGCAGTCTCTGCATTTGGGATAAGAGGAGGAACTCCACAAGAAATGGGTTCACAGTTCAGGTTTGGCTCTCCCCATCTGCCCAACCTTCCACAGGAAAGATGGGGAAAACCTTTCAAATGATATCCCGGCCTACACCGGTAAGTGACAGTGTCAATGGAGTAGGCAGCACTGCCTTGTACAACAGCATTAGGCACAGCTGGAGGAGGGCTAGAACATCTCCCTCGAGTGCAGATGGGTACTCCTGGACTCCACACTCCACCCTTGTCACATATGGCCTCTGTGGGGCCAAGAATTTTGTAGCCTTCATCACATCGGAACCAGATGCTTGCACCACAGGTGTGGTCTCGGCCGAGAATAGCACCGTACTTCAGAACTGGGAGACTGCAAACACAAGGTCGGCATTCTGGAACTTGCCCCAACCAGACACCTTCGGCAGCACATCGCAAAACTGGACTGCCAACAACCTCATAGCCTGGGAAGCAAATATACTCCACAACATCATCGAAATTAAAGCTTGATCCATTCAGGTAACCATGGCTAATGTCCTCAGGTGGATCACATGTGACTATGTCGCACCGCGGAGGAGGGTCATCCCATAGTCCATCAGCTCTGCATATTAGTGTAGGATTTCCTGTCAAGACGTATCCAATGCCACAAGCATACCTAACCATACCATTGTAACCATAATCCGTGCCTGTTACTTGACCATTTTCGATTACTGGTGGTTGACCACAGTTGGCTGGAAGGCACTTTGGAGGAGCCTCACTCCAACTGCCATTGGCTAAACAAACACTGGTTGGTGTTCCCTGTAGGATGAAGCCAAGATTGCAGCTGAACAACAACCTCTTTCCAAATGTATAGTCGTCTCCTCTTACTAAAACATCCTTTGATACATCAGGGCACCCACAGGAGACTGCTCTACACGATGGAGCTTTGTTATCCCATTTCCCATCAACCTGGCAAGTTCTAGTCTCAACACCCTCAAGGACAAACCCTTTATGGCACTCAAAGTGAATAAGCGCCTTGAAGTGAAAGGATTTTCCAATCACCTCACCATTCGCAATGCCTCCAGGGTTACCGCAAGAGATGGGCAAACAGCGAGGAGCGTCATCACTCCACTGCTTCCCAGAAATGCACTGTCGGATGGTCTGTCCATTGAGCTCGTAACCCTCCTCGCAACTGTACTCCGCAAGGCTGCCAAGTGCACTATCTGTAACAATAACTGATCCATATTCAGGGCTGGGTGGAGTCTCACATTGTGCTGGAACACACACAGGGGCAGTTCCATTCCATGTGCCATCTTCTTGGCACATCAACACAATGTCACCATTCATTTCATACCCAGCATGACAATGATATTGAACCAGGGAACCATGTAAAAAGCTGCTGTCTACTGGTAAATGTTGGCTTGTAAGGGCGTCGTCTTCTGCTGACGGTTCTTTGACCTTTGAGTAGTCACCAAAATCAATATGCGGAGGCAGGCCGCAGTCGATTATTACCAACTAGTATGAAACCTGGGAAGCAGCTATAGAAGATAGTAACCCCAAACTTGCGGTCCCGTCCTTCTACAAAGCCATTCTCAATTGGTTTTGGAGGAGAACAGTAGATCTGCACACAAGTAGGAGCCTCCTGGTGCCACTGTCCGTTCTCCAAACAGTTAAGGGTTTCTGGGCCTTGTAAGCGGTACCCCCTGTGGCAGGAATATGTAACTGATTGGCTAAACTGAAGCCTTGTGTACCTAACATAGCCATTGGGAATCTCCTTGGGTGCAGCACACTTAACAGGGTGACATACAGGTACACCTCCTATCCACTGTCCACTTTGACCACAAAGCACAGTGCTGTTACCTGCTAAATCATACCCTGCCTTACAGCTATAGACAGCAGTACTAAGATACATTAGTCCTTGAACATCCACAATTCCGTTTGGTATGTCCTCAGGCTGTGGGCATTCAACAGGAATGCATTCGGGATAAGGTTTACTCCAGTTCCCATCTGCCTGGCAGCGGACAGAAGCTTCCTTCCGGAGTGTAAAGCCATCCATGCACGAGTAGGTCACCACACTACGAAAGTAGGACAGTGCGTCGGATGGGTCACCAAAGGCAACCTCAGGGGGAGGTCCACAAAAGACTTGTTTGCAGACAGGAAAAGAGTCATTCCACTCCTGGGATGGGGTACAACGAAGAGTTCGTGCACCATGGAGAACATACCCTTCCTCACAAGAAAGCTCCACAATGCCTGAGTCAGAATCTAATCCACGCAGTACAAGGTGATTCTCCTCTAAAGGTGGTTCGGGGCACTGTACTGGGGAACAACGTGGGGTTACACTCTCGTCCCAATTTCCAAACTTTAAACAAGTCCATACATAATCTCCAATGAGTTCATATCCTTCGTTGCAGGCAAATTCCACCTTGCTGCCAACTTCAAATGTGGAGCCATGATAACGGCCATTTTTTATATCAGGTGGGGTAGGGCAGGTGAGGAGGACACAAACAGGAGGATTGTTGTTCGACCACTGCTTATTGGCCATGCATATACGTTCAGGCTTTCCGGTTAGGCGATAACCATCGTTGCAAGCATAGGTCACTCTACTGCTGTATACATATCCGTTCTTTCTTATTTGGCCCTATGGGGAAAAAAGTATCATACATATGTAATTATGGATTAAATAAATTATTAAGAAATACATTTAAATGGCTCAGAATGTGCTAACCAGCAAAGTTAAAAATAAAACACTAAATATTAAATCAATTTGGTACCAGTATATTATGCATTACTAGGAGACAGTATTGTATTTACCGGGATAAAGCCATTTGCCAAGCGAGGTGGGCTGGGACAGGAAATAGGCTGGCATGTGGGCAAGACACCTCCCCACTCACCGTTGGCTTTACAAATTCTCCTCTTCTCTCCTCGAATGAAATATCCTTTATCACAACTGTATGCAATCACCGCTCCAAAATTATAATTGTTCCCACTTACATAGCCCTTCTCAATACTGTCTGGCTTTGAGCATCTGACAGGCATACAGCCAATGTCCAAAGGTGAGGGTGTCCACTCTCCCCCTATCATGCACTTCAGGGTTCCTGTTGTGTTGAGAACAAATCCCTCCTCACACTTGTAGCTGACCTCTGTGTTGCTTGCATGCTTTGGTTTGTTGATGGAGTCCAGAATGGCATGAGGTAAATCCAGGGGACGCTGGCAGAAGTTGGCAATGCAGTGAGGAATGCCAAATCCATCTGGGGGAGCCCAAACACCTTGGGAATTGCAGAACAGTTTTGTATTGTTACCAGCAATGTAACCGTCATCGCAGAAGTAGATAGCAGTGTCCCCAAAAAGCTGGTGTCCAGTGTCAGGTAGGGAATGGTCAACTTGGGGCGGTGGTCCACAAGACCGAGGCACACACTGAGCAGAATTATGAGTCCAGTTGCCACTTGGGAGGCATTCTTGAGTTTCTACACCAAGGAGGGTGTAACTACAATAAGACAATATTTTACAAATCATTGTTATCATTTCATTACTAGAGTGATTGAAAAAGATATTTAATAGGGCATCAAACAAACAGATCAAATCCACTGGCAACAAAAATATGCATATATGAAGTTAATTACCCCTCTTTGCAAACATAGATGATCATGCTACCCAGTGTAAAGTTGTCGCCCTTAATCACAGCATCCTTCAAAGGAGGAGGTTTGCCACAGTCCACTCTGGCACAGATGGGGGGAGGAGATGCCCACTCTCCTGATGACTCACACTTCAGTTCCATGGCACCCTGCAAACTTTACACCAAAAAAAAAAAGGAAAGTCAATACATTCTCTGACATCTAGATGTGTAAAAAGCAACCATATCATCCAAAAATGTTTTTTTTATACCATGGGTCAGCAACCTAAGGCACACATGCCAATATTGGTCCCCTGTCCTATACTGTTCCTGCTACTATTTTCATAAAGTCATAAAGTGATAAAAATGTATCAGACTTTACCTGTATCCTTCTATGCAGGTATAGGTTAGCGTGGAGAGGTACACTTTCCCGTTGAGGGTATACTCAGCATAATCAACCACTGGGGGCTCACCACAGGTAACAGGCTGACAAACATGGGGCTCTCTGCTCCACTTCAAATCAGATTGACACTGGCTTTCTATTGGCTCCTGAGGGACATACCCCTTCTCACAACTGCAGCAGAGCAGAAAATTCAAAGATTATTTGCATACAAAACAACCCACAAAAAAATATTGTCCTTTCTCATTATGCTATTAAACAAAAATAGTCTCTCCCATATTTAAACAGATCTTTTAAAATTAGCTATACAATACCTCCAGAAACTGACTCTACATCTAACAGTGATACCTGAAAGTCACCTTGCTTCCGTATGTGAAGTTTGACCCTTTCATGATTCCATATTCAGGGAGAGTGGGATGTGCACAGGAAAGGGCTGTTGGGGGAAATCATTAGACACAGCTTATGTTCAGTGTTTTCAGTGAAATGCAGACTAGACAGTAATTGTCATCATCACTGCATTAAAAGGGGTCATTAACTGACTTTATTATTTTGTACTGTTCTCTCTGAGGTCCACTAATAATGTTATCAAGATGTTTACATCAAAAACATCATAATTTAGAAGTAATAGGCTATTTTCTGGCCTATTTTGACCCCCCTCATGGGAATGCTCTGTTTGAATAGGTGTGGCAGATTGTAGACTGAAGTAAACGGCCACTGCTATGATTGGCTAATATTTGTGTATGTTTGACAGCCTACATCCTTCACAGATGGACGCTGCTGTTATTAGGTTACAAACACATAAATATTTAGTATATATCAAACGATCTGTAATAACAAAGCAATAGTGACCACGTAATAAAAATAGTTACTCACACATGTGTCGGATAGTCGTACAGCATCGTCTTTTAGTTTCAATCTTACTAAAAATCCTGCATCATATTGTGCCTTGTTTGTAAAGGAATCCACGGTAAACTGAAGGGAACAAAGGACCAAGTTCTGTGTTTTTCCACAACTTGGCGCTGTACAGCATCTTGTTGTCTTCTGAGTATCTTTATCATTTGGTTTCTGTGTAGACCTGTGTTTCCCTTTCTCCTTATTTACACTACATGCATGAATCCAAGGGCGGGGCTAAACTGGCAGTGATGTAGAAGCAGGCTTTGATCTTCTTCTGCGGAGGCGGGGTTTAGCCACACTATTACATCATAAAGTGGCACAATCCACAACCTGTTGTTTTGGCAGATTGGCTTCAATATAAGCTGTTTTTAGACTAACGAGAAAGTTTTGAGTTCTGAAACTTACAGGACGTTTTCACAGTACAATGACCTCTTATATGTCAGAAGATCAAGGGAATTTTTATTTCTCGGTTCATGACCCGTTTAAATTCTCTTATGTCAGGAAAACAAACAATGCATTCGGAGTGTATCGGGACTCCGCCAAAACAAAATACATGTAACTTTGATTGACATACAGTGATGTGAGTTGAGGTGACAAGATATAAAAGCCCCATAAAAGCTGCTGGCTGAGGTTCAGGATAATGCTCAGTTTGCTGGTAATATAAAATACTAAATTGTTCCAGTAACATGGACTCAACAAAGCCGAACAATTGTTTATGAGGTACCTATATATACACACTCTAGAATCAGGTCAGTTTCCCACTGAGATTGAGAAACAATGTATGCGTGTTGTGTATGGTTGGATTACATTTACATTTACACAGAACCATTTGGATCCAAAAACAAGCTCTAATTAGTTTGTTACTATTACCAATAACATTCAGCATATTTCCATTATATTTCCATTAGCATTAGCTTGGCTCCTTTAATTTTAGTGAAAAATAAAACCAGAATTATATTCAAGTAATTGTTATGTGTGCTCGCGTTGTTTTGTTATTTGCTACACTACTGTTCAAACATTTGGGATCAGTATGATTTTTTTTATGTTTTATGCTCAGCAAGGCTCCATTTATTTGATCAAAAATGCATTAAAACAGTAATGTTGGGAAATATTATTGCAATTTAAAATAACTTTTCTTATTTAATACATTTTACAATGTAACTTATTTCTGTGATGGCAAAGCTGAACTTTTAGCAGCCGTTACTCCAGTCTTCAGGATCACATCATCCTTCAGAAATCATTCCAATACGCTGATTTGGTGCTCATAAAACATTTCTTATTATTATCAATGTTGAAACAATTATGCTGCTTATTATTTTTGTGGAAACTGTGATGCTATATATATATATATATATATATATATATATATACACTGAACAAATCCTTTGAGATTTGTAACTTTCTAGATCTTTTTTATGCCCAAACATACACACTACACACTGACTAAAATGTAAAAAGTGAAAAAGCATAATAGGACCCCTTTAAAAACAAATGTTACTAACCCCAAAAGTTGAATGGTAGTTATTGGCGCTTTTCCACTGAGTGGTACAACTCGGCTCAGCTTATCGCTATAGTAGCACTGCCACCTCATCTACTGACCACGATACAGCCATTTCTTTTTTCAAGTTACGTGTGACGGTTGTTTAAAGCAAGTCGTGCAAACAAATGATACTGTGGAGGCTGATGCTGACCAATCAGTGACCTGCAGTGTTTACACATCACATTTTAGTATTGGTACGGCTCGCTTGGAACCTCAACTGAGGTGCTACTAAAAAAGTACTTGGTACTAGGTACTGTACATAGTGGAAAACCCCCCAAAAGTGAGCCGTACTGAGCCATACCATGAAGTGCAAAAGCGCCATATGTAAACAAACAGTAGCACCAATAGACGGATCTGAAAGCTAGGCCTACCTTTGCAGTATGGGAAATCTCCCTTCCAAATTCCTTCTTCTGTGCAGGATAGATGGGATGAGCCAATCAACTCATAGCCTTCCTCACAGGAAAAGACCACCTCACTGCCCATGATGAAATTACTGCCCTCATGGTGCCCAAACTCAGGAACACCTGGATCTTTACATTTTACTGGCTCTAGTGAGAATAAAGAATAAAGAGAGAAAATAATTGTCTTCAGTTATTAAACATGTTACTGTGTGAGCTGGAAGCGCAGTCATCTGTTGTACCTGTTGAAACTTTAAATGTCCAATTTATGAGATTGTGTTACCTGTGCAGGTTCTTCCATCGCCACTGTAAGGGGGTATGCAGGTGCATATATGAGAGCCATCAGTGTTTTGGCAACTAGCATGTTCATCACATTCAGAGCCCAGAGAACATTCGTCCACATCTGTAATATAAGCACAAACCAACACAAAAACAAAGGACAAACAAAATGTAAAATGATATTCCAGGTTCCAGATGCACCTGTGTATAGTGATGTTTGATAACTCTGGTATAGACCTATTGTCTATTCAACGCCTCTTTCAGGTTCTTTCCCTGATTTGCTGTGTATCTCTTACCCAGACATGCAGGTGGGTTGCCAATCCATTTACCATTGTTGGTACACAACATCTTACTCTCCCCTAGCAGGTAGAACCCTGGTTTACATTGATAAAGCACTGTGCTCCCAGCATAGAAATCCTCTCCATGATACTGCCCGTGCTCCAGGTCAGGCGGAGGACCACATTCCACACCTACAGATAAAGAGAAAGGCCCTGGTACAGATTAATGATGGTCCTGGTACTTACTGGGTAATTACTACATTGCGTGTATATGAAGTACATGTGAGTATGTGCACAAACTTTGTATCTATTTGTGTTATGGTATGTGTTTATCTGTGTATGAAAATGTAACATTAACATTTAACATTGTTCATCAGTACAGCATAAGTATATTGTTGTATATGTGGCTGTAATGGTCATTTTGAATGTGTGGTGGTTTAAACAGCCAGCGTATACTTTTGTGTGTCCTCTGTTGCATATCTGTGCATTCCCATCACTCACGTTCACACATTGGCTCTGCATGGCTCCATTGGCCTCTGTTTAAGCACTGCTGCACTGGCTCCCCCACCAGATAGAACCCAGGACTGCAAGAGAACTGAACCTTAGAGCCCGGACTCACAGCTTTACTGGATGAGCGCAGTTGAGGAACAGAAGCCTCCACCAGGGCGCAGTCTAAAAGACCAAAACAGTGGACAACAAATGTTACACTTTCTCACCACTACAACATATTTATGGCACTGATTTTTGATTTATTATTCTCAAAATGTATAATTATTTATATGAGTTAGGTAGTTACATATAAGGATACATTGGATAAAATTAAAAAAAATTGTACTGTTGTTACTGTGCGGTAGAAATATTAAGGAAAATTCACTACAAGGCCTGCAGTGTTTTGTTCTCCCATGCACACACATGATTGAATGATAATAATATATGACTTGACTTGATTCTTACCAGCACAGAAAATGCTCTTGCTGCTGGTCTTCACTCGGCCCGTGACCCCTCCTAAGAAGTCAGGCCATGCAAACACGTTCCCTTTCTGCAGATCACGTGGACAGCTACTGGCCAGAGACTTGATCTAAGAATAGTAGAAATATGATTATTTTCTGATCTGAGCAGTTCAGAATGTTTTTTTCAGTCTCAGGGATCTGTTCTATGTTAACTTAAGAGTAAGAATAAGGAATATGTATAAACTGTTACCTGCTGTGGTGTTAAAACATAGTTCCATATATTAAGCTGGCTAAGAGTGCCCACAAAGGACTCCACTGGGTTGAAGCCATCTCCCCTCTGGTCCTGATCCTGTCCAAGTACCAGAGCACCCCCTCCTGTTTAAAGTAAGTATAGAGCAAACATTTCAGTTTCTGGACACACATTTTCTTTGAAGCACCATAAAGCAATAAAAGTGTCTTGAACTGACAGTGTGTTTTCATTCTTTATTAGGTAAAAAGGTCAACCTGGTATGGTAGTGCCAACTGATAGTCCTTTCCCTCCATCTGAAGGGCTCCCATCAATATAAACTCTCCAATCACCGTCCTTGCTGCGCCATGATACACCAATATGGTGCCAGAGGCCATCATTTACTGCTGGGCAGTCAGTGATCCGCTCCTTGCCATTAACATACAAGACCCACCTGAAAGTAAGACAGAAACAAAAGGGAAGAGGAAAAGAGGAGAATGTAAGAAAAAAAAGAGTGACCTTTAAACAAGAGTAAGGTGTAGGTAAAGTGAACTTGCATAATGTAAAAACAGGTCATAGCATGTATTTAATTTAGTTGCGTAAATGCAAATTTTGCAACTTTTAAACAAAGCTCTCACCCATTATAGTCAATGAGGAGGAAGGCATTGTCACTTCCCTCCACAGCGTAAGAGATGGGAGTTCCATAATTAACCGTGTCTGATGATCTCATCCAAAATGTACATGTGATCTGTGTAAGTGATGGCATGTGACCGTCCATCATCACGTAACCGTGGATACCAGAAACTTCAAACTGCAGATCAAAGGAGTAGGGCATTTCTGTTTGAAAAAAAAGGGAAAAGACCACAGATGATATGTCATATTATACATTATATTTTATCAGTATATTTTTGGTCCCTGATGTTAACTCACAATGTTAATTAGGTTTTAACACAAAATACAATATAATAAATGTATATATATATATATATATATATATATATATATACATACACATATATATATACACACACACGCATATATATATATATATATATCTGTGTGTGTGTGTGTGTGTGTGTGTGTGAATAATAATTCATTAATTATTTTTTTATTATTGTTAACATTCATCTGTCAGAGGTCAGAAAGATGCAGAAGTCCAAAGCAAATGTTTTTGTAGATTAATTCTAATAAATTAGCATTTTTTACTGGGGAGGAAGTTTTTGGTTCTGAAAGTTACAGTACATCAAACTTTATCTGAAAACATCTATGAAAAATGGATTGTGTATAACAGGGTGTGAAAGTTAAGAGTCTACTGAATCTTTTTAAGTGCTGCTAGGAATTTTCCACACTTTTCTGGGAACGCATCTCAATTAAATCTCAATTAAAGTGACACAAAGTCAAGTCAAGTCAAGTCACCCGTATTTGTATAGCGCTTTATACAATATTGGTTGTGTCAAAGCAGCTTTACAGAGTAAAACAGGAAAATACAAAGACTATCTCTAACAAGCCTTTGTAAAACTTCTCTCTATGATGATGATGTTCCATCATTTTTTTAATCTCTTTCCCTCTATACCTGTCTCACACCTGGTTCCATTGAACCCAGGAGGGCATCGGCAGGTGAAAGTGGCCACTCCATCCACACAGGTCGCGCCATTCAAACACAAATTTGGATCGCAGTCATCTACGTCCACCTGGCATAGTCTGCCTCTGTATCCATTCACACATTCACACCTGGTCACAAATGTGAGACAAATTCTGTTATCTATCATATATCAGTTGTAACAAATGCAATACATTATAATCATCCTCTTAATGCATATGCATGAACAGTTTCTACAAGGGCTTCCTCACTAACCTGAAATCATTGATAGCATCCTCACATGTTCCTCCATTCAGACAGGGGTCGCTGTAGCACTCATCAACTTCAACCTCACAATTGTTGCCAGTGAAGCCCTGAGAACATGTACAGAAATACCCACCCTCCAAATCTTTACAAACACCTCCGTTTTGACATGGGCTGGAAGCACACTCATTTATTTCCAACTCACAACGTGGACCTAGATGTAAATGACATTGAAAAAGATATTCCTTGTAACTTGACTGGTGCGCTACAATTTAAGAACTTCCAGTTAAATGTATTATAATATAAATGACATTACATGTAAGTGAACAGGTGTAGCAGAGGTGAGGTGCTGACCTGTGAATCCATCTGGACAGCTACATGTAAAGTGATTCACTTCATCCACACAGAGTCCTTCATTCAAACATGGAGAAGAGTTGCACTCGTTCACCTCTGCCTCACACACCAAGCCTTCCAGAGACAAAACACAACACAAGACACAAACACACACAAAAACATATGGAACACCATTTTACCTCACACTTGTGACAATCAACAAGCAACCAATACTTCAATATTCCTATTATAATTTATATTGCCATACTATCAAAAAGTGGATGGAAACTTGGCTAATGTTGAATATTGTTACTTTAGATTAAAGTAAGCAGTTTACAAACTGTTTGAGATCACATTTCATTTTATTTGTTTTGATTTATCTTCGTACTTTCAATTATTTTCTTTTCAATTTTCGCCTCGCTTGCCACCTCGAACAAAACACCCCAGACACATACACAGAGTTGAAAAAGAACAAAAACACTTCAATTCAATTCTCCATATCTAGGGCAGCCACATGCTTAATCATGGCCACGTTTTAAAGAGGAGAGACAATGGCCTGAATGGAAAAAGTGTTGTAAGGTTCTGAGAATGAGAGTTTATGTAATTCCACTGCCAGACTCAAGAGATTCAGAGACAGCTAAATCCATCACAATGGTTAGACTAAAGGAAAGTTTCAGAACCCTCAACAGTTAGGAATTTTGGATTTGGGGTTTAATTGCCTCAAACATTTCAATCGTAGAACTCGGCTTTTACAGTTACATTGGGATTCCCCAGTGTGAAGTTGAGATGATGTCAGATTATGTGAGTGGGCTTTCTCTTACCTACAAACCCAGGCTGACATTGACACTGGAAATCTCCCATGCCATCTCTGCACAAGCCACCATTTTGACAAGGAACAGAATCACATTCATCAATGTCGCTCTCACACTTGGCTCCTGTAAGGCAATGAATGAGGAAAATGTGCAAAAAGTGGGCAGTGATTCATCTCAACCACAGAGGCTAATCTATCAAAATTATATAATGTAATACCAGACTAACTGCATTATTAAACCAAATTTAGTTGGCTCAACTGAGCTGTCTTAAAGGCATAATATGTAATTTTCGCCGCTAGAGGGTGCGTATTCAAAATAAACAAATAGACAAAGGCATAGTTTGATGACGGCGTGACTGAGTGTGGAATCATGGGAGTTGTCGTCTTCATCCCCACAGCTGATGCAATCTGACGGGACTCGGGCAGAAATCATGTTCATGGATGAGCTAATGATTTATTAACGTAGTAGTATGAAGCAGGGTGAGGCTGAAAGCCGTCGAAGCGAAACGAGGCCGCTGAACGAGCGTTGACACACGGCTCGAAAGCAGCGGAGCTTTTTCTGTCAGGACCACTATCGTCAAAGATGACTGACAATTAGCATACAGTTTGGATTGGCGGTATGGTTCTGTTCTGGGCAAGAACTCCCTGCGCCTCCATGCAGCCTAGCATGGATGAGAGCAGGGAGAGCTGCAATAACCCCCCAGGGTAAACAGAACAGAACTAACATAAATGTATTGCAGATATTGTTAAAGTTCAATCATTTTATGTACACATTTTAGAATTAGTCTGATTCAAGGAGAATCAGAAGGCTGAATCCCGACTGACAGAGGAGGAGTTGGGGATGGAGGAGGGTAATTACTGATAATACTGAGGGACCTTATATATGAATGCTTAGATAGGTGTCGTATTCCCATAGGTAGATGGGGATCAGCTGAAGGTCAGCTGATGCGAGCTTGACTAACGTGACCTGCCAGAACTAACGCTACGCTTGATTATTATCCCACAGTCGACCGCTTCCACTCCTTCCGGTCGTGCGTATGTGGGGAAAAAAAGCAGCGCTGTTTTATCATACTGGATACATTTGAAAGTTCTGTTATAATGCTACTCTGTGCAGTCGTCACCTGTCTATTAAAACGCACAACATATTAAAGCGTCTTTGGTGTTTTCATGTTTTCTACAAAACAAAACCGGAAATCGTCATTGGCAGGCGACACAATGACACTATAGACACGGTCCATGTCACTAGTTAAAATTTGCTTACTTCTCTGGATTTAAACATTCTTCGAAACATTTGGGATAACGCAAGTACACAAGTCAGCAAAATATATAACACTGTTCTAGTGGTTTTTGGATATTTTAATTAAAAAATCTTACATATTGTGCCTTTAAATACAACTTGAAACACATTGCAGTACATAGAACTACAGAAAGTATTAGAAAACAGTACATAGGGCAACTTATAAAGGTTTACAAAGTTGTTTTCCAAAAGCCGACTGAACTTAACAGCTGGTTTTTCAATGTTACTTGTGAGTTATGGCTACAGAACATGCCAAACCTGTGAATCCTGGAACACAGGTGCATACATATCCGATGCCGACTTCCTCACAAGTGCCTTGGTTTTGACACGGATTCAGGAGACATTCATGGAACATCTGCAGGAAAGTAAAGAAGTACAATTTCAGCTATTTTACTTTAGCCCGCAGGGGATGCTGTGACACCAACAAAAAGTAAGGATCATTAATAACCAAAAACATATCTGAATGTCATTTCATAAGTTGTAAAATAGCAAATCAATCGGCATCTTCAAACAAAATGATACAAGAACTTCCTTTAGTACTATTTTAACTATAGTAATAACTATTTAGTGGCTGTATGATGTAATTTTTCTCAAGTTCACACAAGTAAACTTCATAACATAAATTAGCAGCATGAACCAATACTTTTGTTAAACGTTATTTGTGCCATCTTTCCTTAAAATAAAACACTTGGTATTTAGTATTTAATGTACAGGCATTCATAAATTTATAGGTATGACTTAAGCATCCAAATTCTTTTTTAAGGTCACGACATGTGATCCAAACACACCAAGAACACATTTCAAATATTAATTTCCAGGTTTGGGTACCAACTACTGAGAGTGACGACTCACCTGGCTACTGGCTTGATAATCCTTTCTCACAACAACTTCTGGCGCTGCAGTTGCACTTTCCTCTTTAGGCAGGAAACTAGAACCAAAGCCTGAGTCAGACCAAGAGAAAAGAGGGAAAAAAGTACGAGGAGAAAGAAATTAGAACATGAAACAGACAGAATAAGCACAACACACATTAAAAAAAATGTGAAAGAGGAGAATTTCTGCTGTCAAAACTGGAAAACATTTTCCAAAGGCATTCATCATCCTCATCTTTTCCACACTGAGGCACTTTTTTTCCTGTGTGTACAGAGAATCAGATTCCAATATGTGCATTGGATTCTCATTGCAAATCGTTCACACACCTACCCAAAGCCTGAAAATGACCTATATATTCCATTGATGAATGAATGAAGAAACCCTCTACACACCATGGTCTTGCACAAGCATCACTTTATATCACATTAAAGGTGAAGCGTGTCATTTATTTATGTTAGAATACTTCCTCTTACCAAGCCTACCTTATAATAAGCTGTTTAGCAGAGAACTGACAAGTGGTAACAATCATTATTTTCGAAATTCTGGTTACTGGTCCCACTAATGAGGCAGAAATTACATGCATAAACTATTCATATCCAGCATCAGATCTGGACACATACACTACCACTCAAAAGTTTGGGTTCAGTAAGATTTTTAAAGAAATTAATACTTTTATTCAGCAAGGACACATTAAATTGATCAAAAGTGACAGTAAAGACATTTATAATGTTACAATGGATTTCTATTTTAAATAAATGCTGTTCTTTTTAACTTATTATTCAATCCATCCGATTTGAAAACTGATAATAATAAGAAATGTTTCTTGAGCACCAAGCCAACATATTAGAATGATTTCTGAAGGATCATGTGACACTGAAGACTGAAGTAATGACGTAATGACGTAAGTAATGAAGTAATTCAGCTTTGCCATCACAGGAATAAAATATTTTAAAATTTTAAATTGTAATAACATTTTACAATGTGACTGTTTTTACTGTATTTTTTTGGATATTTTAATTAAAAAATCTTACATATTGTGCCTTTAAATACAACTTGAAACACATTGCAGTACATAGAACTACAGAAAGTATTAGAAAACAGTACATAGGGCAACTTATAAAGGTTTACAAAGTTGTTTTCCAAAAGCCGACTGAACTTAACAGCTGGTTTTTCAATGTTACTTGTGAGTTATGGCTACAGAACATGCCAAACCTGTGAATCCTGGAACACAGGTGCATACATATCCGATGCCGACTTCCTCACAAGTGCCTTGGTTTTGACACGGATTCAGGAGACATTCATGGAACATCTGCAGGAAAGTAAAGAAGTACAATTTCAGCTATTTTACTTTAGCCCGCAGGGGATGCTGTGACACCAACAAAAAGTAAGGATCATTAATAACCAAAAACATATCTGAATGTCATTTCATAAGTTGTAAAATAGCAAATCAATCGGCATCTTCAAACAAAATGATACAAGAACTTCCTTTAGTACTATTTTAACTATAGTAATAACTATTTAGTGGCTGTATGATGTAATTTTTCTCAAGTTCACACAAGTAAACTTCATAACATAAATTAGCAGCATGAACCAATACTTTTGTTAAACGTTATTTGTGCCATCTTTCCTTAAAATAAAACACTTGGTATTTAGTATTTAATGTACAGGCATTCATAAATTTATAGGTATGACTTAAGCATCCAAATTCTTTTTTAAGGTCACGACATGTGATCCAAACACACCAAGAACACATTTCAAATATTAATTTCCAGGTTTGGGTACCAACTACTGAGAGTGACGACTCACCTGGCTACTGGCTTGATAATCCTTTCTCACAACAACTTCTGGCGCTGCAGTTGCACTTTCCTCTTTAGGCAGGAAACTAGAACCAAAGCCTGAGTCAGACCAAGAGAAAAGAGGGAAAAAAGTACGAGGAGAAAGAAATTAGAACATGAAACAGACAGAATAAGCACAACACACATTAAAAAAAATGTGAAAGAGGAGAATTTCTGCTGTCAAAACTGGAAAACATTTTCCAAAGGCATTCATCATCCTCATCTTTTCCACACTGAGGCACTTTTTTTCCTGTGTGTACAGAGAATCAGATTCCAATATGTGCATTGGATTCTCATTGCAAATCGTTCACACACCTACCCAAAGCCTGAAAATGACCTATATATTCCATTGATGAATGAATGAAGAAACCCTCTACACACCATGGTCTTGCACAAGCATCACTTTATATCACATTAAAGGTGAAGCGTGTCATTTATTTATGTTAGAATACTTCCTCTTACCAAGCCTACCTTATAATAAGCTGTTTAGCAGAGAACTGACAAGTGGTAACAATCATTATTTTCGAAATTCTGGTTACTGGTCCCACTAATGAGGCAGAAATTACATGCATAAACTATTCATATCCAGCATCAGATCTGGACACATACACTACCACTCAAAAGTTTGGGTTCAGTAAGATTTTTAAAGAAATTAATACTTTTATTCAGCAAGGACACATTAAATTGATCAAAAGTGACAGTAAAGACATTTATAATGTTACAATGGATTTCTATTTTAAATAAATGCTGTTCTTTTTAACTTATTATTCAATCCATCCGATTTGAAAACTGATAATAATAAGAAATGTTTCTTGAGCACCAAGCCAACATATTAGAATGATTTCTGAAGGATCATGTGACACTGAAGACTGAAGTAATGACGTAATGACGTAAGTAATGAAGTAATTCAGCTTTGCCATCACAGGAATAAAATATTTTAAAATTTTAAATTGTAATAACATTTTACAATGTGACTGTTTTTACTGTATTTTTGTTAAATAAATGCAGCTTTTGTGAGCACAAGAGATAAACTTGAACAGCAGTGTACTGAACAGCAGGAAAACAAATGGAAATAAAATGACTAGAATAAATGTAAAGAAACATACTGGAGCACTGTTGGATGGCTTTGGCCCCTGTTATTGTGGTGGTACCATAAAAGGGGCAAGAGAGACAGTAGGAACGGCCCTCCTCAGGCTGGTAATAATCTCTGGGACATGGGTAACATGGAACTAGACCTGTCCAGGAGAAATGACCAGCGGAACATGGAACTGGAAAGACAGAGAGAAAGAGAAACCAAATGTTTTTAAAAAAACAAACGGTAATTTTCGAATAAATCTAGCTTTTATGTTTGTCTTATATGTTTAAGTCATTCTTAGGTGTGTTTTAGTAATAATTCTTCAGTTGTTACATCTCACCACCGCACTCATTGACATCCAAAGCCCCTCTATTGACAGTGGTCGTGGTGGAAGGGCAGGGCAGACAGACCTGAGAGCTGAAATCTGGCTGGTATTCCCCTAAAGGACAGGACTCACAGGTCTCCAACCCGGTTAATGATGAGCTGCCAGGCTGGCACTGCACTGGAAACATGCACACACATGCAGGTATGCACACACACACACAATCACAGAGACACACTTAGACATCCCATCTATAGTATAAGCAGTTTTCTACTGGAATGGAATGGAGTGATCAGTAGATTTATGAACAAACATACAGACAGATAATTTTAGATCAATGAATCAAGCTGACTGATTACCTTTGCACTCTGCCAGGCTGCGGGAATGGAGGTACGGAGTGGAGAAGCCATCTGGGCATGACTTACACTCCATCTGACCCTCCTCATCCTGATATGACCCTCTCCAACAGCTCTCGCACTCGCCATACTCCAGGGAGAAATACGTCCCTACTGGGCATTGCACTATGGGTCAAAAACAAACAGGAATGTCAAAAAAGTGTTTGTTCCCAATTCATATGCAACTGGCTGACACTTTTTGAGGTATACTTGCAGTTAATTTGTGGCTAAATAGTTTGCCGCAAATGTTTTCCAGACGTTTGCAGCTCCGGAATCTATATCAGCACATTTTTACTCTGGAATATATAAGATGTGCCCTTTTGAATGTGGATTTTAACATGTATTTCATTTTCAAACTCACCACACACCCTGCCATTGAGAACAGACCCTGGCCGGCAGTACAGTTTAGCCTTTTTACTTTCCAAGGATTTGGGGTCCGCAACGATCATCTCTGAAGACACATGGAAGGTAGAGAACGGTTGCTTGCTCAGTGTCCGCTTAAGCCGATTGGTCAGCTGCTCAAGTGCCCTCAGCAAACGTCTTTGATTGACTATTTCCGCCGAGTCGTTCCTCGACAAGGGCAGTGGGATGCTTGCTGGGAAGAAGGAATGGTGTTGGGAGAAGTTGCAACTAGCTTTGGATGTAAAACTCATTTTCAATAGGTGCAAACACAGGTGCAACTAGTTAGCCCAGTAGCTGATATTTCTCTACCTGTAATGTTGAAATGGATTTGTATCTTTTGCTCTCTGGTAGGACCAGTGATTTTGCGATGGCGTTTGGTCCTCATGTGATAGCCATGCTGTGATGAACCATCTTGCTGCAAGTGGTGCTCTGGAACAAAACCAGTGTCAAAATATGCATAGTCCTGGCCATTCTGAGAGCCCCATCCTCCAGGACCTGAGGAGAAGGAAAAAGAATTTACAGTTTATGACTGTAAATAATTTAAAGAAAATAATTAAAAAATAAATGTAAGAAAAAACTAGATCGTTTAATTGTTTGAAAAAAAGTGCTAATTTATGGAAAATTTTATTTAATTTGTATTTATTTAATTTATTTTAATTTCTGCTATTAATTAATTTAGCAATCTTCAACGTACATTTATTTAATGTTTTTAAAAAATATATATATTTTTTAAATGTAATTTCAGCTTTATTTCAATTACCAAAAACAATTTTTAATAGTTTTAGTTTTAGTTAATAATAATCCTGCCAGGTGAAAAGAATTAGCATGCCATTTTTTTACCAATAGCAAATCCGTTTGGATAATCATAGTTATACTCCAGGCACTGTCCAGGTAAAGTCATTTCCAGTTTGCAGGTGACATCATCCCCATTGCAAATTTTAGGGACCTATGGGATTATGATTATTTAAAAAAATTAAAAGAAGAAAAAAAAAAAACAAGATATAATTTAAGTCATGTGGCCATAGTATATGTACATGCATATATACTTGTGTGTCAGATCTCACCGTATCTTTAAGAACAGTTGAAAACTCCCCTGTGAAGGACTTTAGCAAGTCAAGATCATCACAGCGGGATGCTTTAAACAACGTCTCAAAGGGCTTAAAGCCATTGTTTGCAATTCTGTTCACTGTAAATGGGAGATACATAGGAGACACATACATAAACGAAGACAATAATAAAAATGAGGAGATTTTTCTGTGCAGTGTGTAAGACAGTATATGTATGAGTATGACAGTAGAGCAAAAATGAAAGACAAATGTTGAGTAAGAGTGAAGCAATACTCACGGGAGCAATCAGGTCTGTCTGGTGAGCGGGGCGGCTCCCAGATTCCATTATTGGCGCAAAAGTAGCTGTGCACGGCATCCTGGGTGAGACTGTAACCCTGTCTGCATATCAGAGAGCAGTTTGTTCCCTCCTCTGTCTTGGCACATGAGAAATCCCCATTCACTGGCACAAATGGCTTCTCACAGGTTGAACCTGAGGTTAGAAACAGCACCATAGAATTAACTTTATTTAGGAACAGCATAATCTGGAAACATTCACAGCATTTAGCTTAACTGGCTAGACAGATTCAAGTTACTTATAGCAGAGTACACTTTATTTAATAAAAAAAAACTAAAATAATAGACTCTAGCATGCTTTGCGGAATGACATTTCTTAGTCAACAATAAGACGTCCACGCTGGCATACAGTACCTTGTACAGTAATGATGAGTTCACAGGTACGGCTGTTTCCAGAAGGGTCTGTGGCTGTGTAGTACACTGAAGTTTCTCCAACAGGAAATACATCTCCAGATGAGTGAGTACTAGAGATATTCAAATAGGCTCCTGAGAAAGAAAAATAAAAAATAAATGACTTTATACAGGCTAGGAAACAGCAAACTTTAACATAGACTACCATTCAAAAGTTTGGGGCCAGTAACATTTTATATTTAAAAAAATAATAATTATACTTTATCACGAATGCATTAAATTGATCAACAGCAACGTTGTTAATAATAAGACATTTCTCTTACGCACCAGATCAGCATATTAGAATGATTTCTGAAGGATCATGTGACACTAGACTAGTGAAATGGCTGGTGAAAATTCCGCTTTGCCATTACAGGAATTTAAAATTGTAAAATATATTAAATAAGAATCTTTTTTTAAATTGTAATTACATTTCACAGTATAACTTTTACTGTATTTTGATTAAATAAATGCAGCCTTGGTGATCAAGAGACTTCTTTCAAAAACATTAAAACATCATACTACTTTCTACTAGATGCTGGAACATGGCTGCAGGAATTGTTCCCATTCAGACATAAGCGTGTCCAATTCATCCCAAAGGTGTTCAGTTGAGGCCAGGTCTGGGTTTTGTGCAGGCCAGGGAATTCTTACACACCAGACTCAGTTATCAGTTTCTCTGCGGACTTTGCTTTGTGCACTGGGGTATCATCATGCTCGAGCAAAAAAGTACCTTCCCCAACAACAAATTTAGAAGCACACAAGTCCCTAGAACATCACTGTGTGGTGTAGCATTAAGATTTATCTTCACTGGAGTTACTAGAATACCTAAACCCATTAATTAGACAGGGGTGTACGCATACTATTACCATGTAGTGTATACACGCCTGCATCTGTTTGCAATATCGCAGACAGATCGCTTCAGTTGTGCAATCTGGCATTAGCCAATGATGTAACAGGTACTTTCACAGACATTACCACAGGGAGCAATGTGGAGCTCCACAAGGACTTGCTCTGGTCAACCACAAAGTCCTACAAAGGGTGCTATGCTACTGTACTACTCCTCACGAGGCCTGGGAATAACAGGCCTTGGTGCCAGAGGAAAGTAATTGCTAGATTGTTTAATGACACAGAACTAAGGGTGCTACACTGTGGTCAGACAATAGAGTCTTTTAAGGATCATATACACTTCACACACTAAAAGACATACACACTTATTTGCATGCACATATCAGTACCCACAACTGTAATGAAACCCTCATACATATGTCCACTAAAATAAGTTGTTTTTGACCACACTTGTCGACGTCACACCACACTGCCCACACCCTGACACAGGCTTATTTTTAGTACAGACAAAACTCCCTCCAAAACCCGGCAGACCCAGACATTTGTCAGACAGTTTGGAATAGCCCTGGAACTTCTCTCTGGAAAAGTGTGTGTGTGTCTGTGTATTCACGTCTGAACTGGTTAAGAACAAAATGAATTATCTTGCGGAATCTGCGGAATAATTTATCTTGTTTTATCCCAACTAGACTTGTGCCGGTATTCGGTAATGCGATATATCACGGTGATGAATATGCACGGAACAGTCATTCAGATTTGTGTATTTGCTATGATGTTCATCATAGAGCCAAATACTTACATATTTAGACTTAAAGGGGTCATATGATGCTTTTTTAAAGATCATTATTTTGTGTATTTGGTGTAACAGAAGTCAATATCGTGATAATACCGCATACCGTGATAAAAGCATTAGCAATTAATCGCAACATGAAAAATTGATACCGGCATATCCCTAATCCCAACACAACCACTGTGGTTAACTCCATACTCCATAATCACTGTGCCATAAACATAATTTCTTTCTTTGTTCACTGTATTTGCAGCTATAGTATAAAACTAAAGTAATTTCACCTGTCCAAGACCAAAATCCAGATTCCAATCCTTATCGCTGCTTAAGGAGCCAAATCAATAAATATTTTTTGTAGAAAAACATTTCCTTCACAGCGTTCTTAAAATGTTCATAAATCAAACCATTTCCATTCCCTGCAGCTACTAAAAGTTCATTCAACCACATTCAACCTCCACAGGTGTCCTGAGTTGAAGCCTCTCTGTGATGGTTCTACCAAATGTCAATTCCTGAAGATTCATTTTCTCACACACCAGATACAAGGTCATTCAAGTAAGGCCTGCAATTTCCTGGACCTGTTTAATATTTTATCTGAAAATAAAGTATAAACATGATAAACATGGCCTAACAATTGACATTGTTCCTCTTTTTGCTGTCTATATTTTTAAAACAGCTAAAGATCATGTTAAATTGCAGCAGCAGACTCCCTGTGGGAAGATTAGGTCTTTTTGTGCATAAATAGCATTTTTTGTGTTTATGAATAAACAGATACGCTAATAGTTAGATGACTGGCTGTAATCGGTGCGCAAGATTAGTCATCTTCAGGCTAGTAAACAATAATTACAGTATATAACATCATAAAGACATCATTACAATGCCTAGTAATTTGTCGAGTTACAGATGGCAATCAATAAGGCAATAGCAACATTATAAAATAGCTTTTATGTCAAAACAGGAGAGGCACAGGGCAGTGTCTCAGTGGACTCTGCAGTGTCTCACAAATACCACCACAAACTTCTAATGGATCATAAGTAATGATTTTTTTAAATTCTGCTTAGTGCACCTTTAAACACTTTTTTACACCCTTAAACACTCTCTTATAAATTAAACTTGTATTTACCAGAATTGTCTGAAAACTGAGGTTCTTCCCAGTATATTGCAGTTTTTTTCCCAGTGGCCTTAACGGTGGGTGGAGATCTGCATCTGTCGATCAAAGGGGGTTCCGTATCTAAGGAAACAGAGTACAGAACAAAGTAATATTGCAAAAGGTTGAACATGGTATAATATATTAATTTTTTCAAAACACTACATTTAAATATGACCAGAGCTGGGCAGATTACTTGTAATTTGGAATCAGTAATGGACTACAATTTGTATGACATAAATTGTAGTTAGTAACGTAATCCATTACATTACACATTTTAGGTAATATAATCGGACTACTTTTAGATTACTTTTGACCTAACTCATTTATCACATTGATTTGATAATCTTGTACCATACTGATATAAAAATACAAAGAGTAAGAAAATATATTCCATTCATTGTTATTAACAACATGAAGTGCATTAAACATTACATTCTGTCATGGTTTCCCAAACTGGGGTTCGTAAAGGAAATGCAGGGGGTTTTTGAGTTTAATGGCAAGCTAATAATTTAAGCATAAAAATGTAAAATTAAAATTACTCATTTTAAAATGACATCAATCAAAATAAAACACTTACTAAAAAAGATTAAATATTTTATTTGTTTACCTGCGTGTCATGTGACCATTAACCAACATCAGAGAACCGTGAACATGCAATATTGAAATGAAAATGTGATACCTAATTATTAAAATATTTATGTTAAAATCTCAGGGGTACTTCAAATGAATATATTAAGTGAAAGAGGTTCAGATGACAAAAAAAATGTGGGAATCCCTGCATTACATGTAAAGAAGAAATAACATGAATTTGTGCATTTCAATGTGTTTGAAAGACAAAAGCCTCACAAATGACATAGTAATACATGTTTAAATAACCCACTGAGTGATAAATCAAATAAAAATGTATGTGTTCGTCAGTAGTTGATATAATGTTAAAACACTTCTTAAACCTGATATTATTTTTGTAAATCAGTGGTCAAATGCTGTGTGGCCACCTGACTATTGACTGTTCTTTGTTTGTGTGAATGTCCACAACATTGGAAGACTTTCTGAGTGTATATAAGCGGTAGGCTATTTTAGAAAGTAACATTTAAAATATGAAAAAGAGGAATTAGGGAGAAACAATAAATTATGAATAATTTATTGCCATTGTGTGAATAATATGTAATAATGTACATAATACGTAATCATGTAATCAATATAAGAGTAACTGTAGTCTGATTCTGAGTATTTTAAAATGTAATTTGCTCTAATTACAAGTACTTAATTTTTGGAATCTGATTACGTAATCCAGATTACACGTAATCAGTTACTACCCAGCTCTGAATATGACCATGTAAATTACTATCAGTTGTACATGGAATCCAACCTCACCAACTACTGTAACAGTGAAAGAGCAGTTGGCCTCGTTTCCTGTGCGGTCGGTTGCTGTGTATGTTATGAACTCAGTTCCTATAGGGAAAGGCTGCATGGGGTTTAGAACAGGGGTCACCTGCACCACAACCTGAGGAAGAAAGGCAAAACCTCATTTTAAAACAAATACACAAAACCTGCTCCTTTGACTCAAAATGGAAAATAAAAAATTAAAGAGCTGATGTAAAACTCACCTCATCTCCAGAATTGTCCCCAAGCAAGGGTGCACTCAAACTGATGTTAGCCGAACTCTGATGTTCATCTGTCTCGGTGATGACATCACCAGGACACTGAATCCATGGAGGCTCTATATCTACAGAGGAGAAAATCCGTTCAGGTATCGAAAGTCTCCATAACGTCAACCTCATTAACAATTACTGATTCAATTACTGATGTAAACATGCCATAATGATGTCACTCATTACCTCTAGCTATCTCATCTTTAATCTTATGCTCTATGTAAAAGATCTTTAATGTAAAAAGATTTCATCCCTTTTGGAGCTTGATGGCCCCTGGTTATTGTGTGTTCTTCTTACTGTACACTGCAAAAAATTAAGCTACTAAATTATTGTTTTAAAAAGTCTAAAGTATTGTTTTTAAAAGTCTAAATGCCATAAAGGGATAGAGTATGAACATATATATATATGAACTTATATATAAAATATATTTTACTGTACAAAAAATTTAATATATAAAACAATTATACACATGGGTGAACTTCTTTTTAATTTAAACAAATTTGCTTCTGAAACATAAGTTCTACAGATCAAACTTCAAAATTTTTGGATGTACAACCACAGACGTGTTGAAGTTTTTGGCAAAAGGGAACGCCACAGCTCTTTTCTCTGCCTAGTCACAAAAAAAAAAACCTTCACGTTTCTACTGCATAGACAGCCAAGTTTTAATGAAAGTCCATCCTGTCAGCAACAAATGTTTAAGGGTACGTAGATATTTTTACTTGGAAAATAAAGACAAAAATGCTGATTTATTTTTTTGTTCAGTGTATATAGAAAAGACCAGAGTGAACATTCTGCTAAACATCACCATTTGTGTTCCTTGGTACAGATAAAGTCAAGCAGGTTTAAAACATACAGGCTAATAAATCGATTTTGGGTGAAATCTCCGTTTCTAGATTCATGTTGAGAAGTAGTTGGTGTTGCAGTAATATGACCTATATTTACAGAGGTGTATCACATGCAGCTCAGAGTATAACATGCTAATCACGTAGTCTGCTCTCTCCCTCCAAACCAAACAAATACTTCACTGGTACAGTAATAAAGCCAAAAGAGAACAGAAATGAAAGTTCTGTCATGATTTCCAAACCCTCACACCGTTCCAAACCCATATGTCTATTCCTTTAATGATACGACTCTAGATTCCCTGTTAAGTCATTTGCTGGTGTTGCTGCATTGAGAGTCATGACTGACTATTATTATCACATCCAACTTGGAGTAGAGCTTATTAATCACACAGCCTCTGCTGTCCCTCCAAGAAAGAATCTGGATCAGATGTGAACATTCTGTCTTCTGACCTAATCTCTATAGACACTGATGAGCCACAAACTCACATAAATACAGAAAACACAATTCTCTCCTCTCACCATTAAATCTTAGAGGTTCGAGTGTGAAAGCCAAAACTAATTGATCCTTTGTTTGGTTCCAGCTTGGAGGGGCAGTTTTGAGTTTGATGATCTTGGAATCCATTAGTTTTACACAATAGTGCAACTTTGTTTGATGATCTTCCACTTATTCTGTTATGCATCATCTTAAAGGTTTTGCAGTAACAAATGTAATGCACCTGTTTTACCTGTTGCAATCTGTCCCATTGCAACACATCATAGTACAGCAGAACAAAGAGGGATGTTTCAGCCACATGTGTAGATGTATATGCACAGGGACACACAAAACATAATATTGTATGCCATTATAAACACAACCAGAAAACAAATCACCTGCACAGGTTGCTTTATGTAGATTTTCACTCCAGTTTCCAGAAGGCAGACATCTGACTTCAGAGTTACCGATGAGACGGTAACCACGGGGACAGGTTAACTGACACAATGCTCCGGTCCTGACCTCATTCTCCCCACAGGCAGGGGGTGACAGACGGATATGCTTCAAAGTAACAATTGGAGGACAGCGTATCTCTTAGAAAGAGAAGAAAGAAAAGGAAAACAGTAAAACATAAACAACAAGCATTTTCCACAATGATAAATCAAAATAATGAGAGAGAGAGAGAGCATGTAAAATTTCTCCAGAAAGGGAAATGTAAGAGCGGTTGTTGACCACATTGCTTGAAATTCTTGGAAACAACCTCAACACACACACACTCGCACAAACAAATGATTTTCAGTGTGACATCTGGATCACCCTGTGCTGCCAAAGTGAAAGAAAATGATGAGCATGGAGAGAAATAAAATGAAAGAATTACAGTGAAGACAAGAAAACATGTCATACAACTAGCCAAAGGTATTCCTGGAAAATCAGTCCAAACGATCCAACTACAAAGATCGAAGAAATCGAAAAGAGCAAAGCAAAGCTGACTGACAGTCAGTAGAGGGATGGACAGACCAAAAAAAACACAGTTACTCAAGATGGAAGTTGATAAAAGATATAAAAGAGTATTTTGACTGGCCATGCTCACAGACGCCTTTTGGAAGCCAAGCATAAGGTGTCTGTAGGTTTGTGGGTAAAAAGTGGCTGCCACAGCTGATGTGTGTGTGTGTGGTGTTTGTGTGCGTGTGCGTGTGTCTATGTCTGATGAAGCACTGAGACAATAAAAAAGTTACAATTATGTATTTAGATACATCAGACTGATTGACTGTCTTGTGGAGATCAGAGACAGTTATAAAAACAAAGCTTACGCCTTCTTGTGGGATTGCATGGTCTCAATGTATAAGATGTTTTTTCCCGATCATTTCTACAGATTCTAAAACTACACAAAAATATATGTGACTACAGTTTGAATTTGGCAGGATGATTAGTCTTGCTGTGCACTGATTCTGCACAATTATCCGTTAAACAGAGTTTTTATTTTCAGATATAATAATCACACTCAAATAAAAACTTTTGTATACAACTCAACTACACAAGGTAGTTTTCATAAAAACTTGTCTTGACAGATTTATTTAAACATACATATATAATAAACTGTAATTAAGCTCCCTCTAGAGTTTTAATAGCTAAATAATTAACTTTTTCTTTCTTTCGGTTGAAACGCTGATTGAACAATTACATGAGACATGATACATTTCAGTAAGCTGTACTTTTTCTTTTAACATACCTTCTGATGTTCATTTGTTTGTTTTGTGCTATAACTTGTATTAAAGTGGCGCTCTGCGCAGCCGGTTAAACTGAAGCTGCTACAGCGATCTGTCGTACCACGTTTAAGAGTGTCAAAACAGCATTTATTGTTTGAATTTTGTGATAAAATGTACAGGATTTGAAAGCTGAGGCTTTGTTTCAGAAGTAACAAAGCACAAAGCTCTTTGTGATAATTGGATTAGAGGCGCATTACAAATGTTTTGTGAAGGGAAAACTGCGGCCCTGGCAACCCTGTTTTGAACTACGGGTGGTCCATAGGGTCAAATAGAGCCCGCGTTAACTGTGCTGCGTTAATGCGTGTAGTCTGTAGTCAGCCTGTAGTCCCTTCATGAATCTGTTTTCTGTTGAGGTAGGTCATTACAATGTAGGTTTTTCAGTTTTGACATCAATTTGCAGCCATTTTATCCCCACATAAACACATACACACAAATAGAGCTGCGATCTTACCGACACACCGGGGCTGTGGTCCACTCCACTGCGAGTTGGCCAGACAGGTGAATCTGGCTCTGCCCTGTAGTCTATAGCCCTGTTCACAGCGAACCAAACACTCCAGCCTATAGGGGGCGGTCCGCTCACTGCAGTTCAGTAACCCATGACGTGGAGGAGAGAGATCTGGGCAAGAGCGAACTATGGGAAAATACCACACACACCAGACAGGGGTTAGAGCATTGCATAGAAGGTTTGGTCCTATGTAATTAAAACTTTGCTGTATTGGACAAACTTTAATGATTCCATGGAACAACACTGAGCTAAAATGGACAGCTGGGAGAAACAAAAATGGAAAAGATGGACAGACTAGAGAAGAAGAGAGATTTTAAGAGCAAATCAGAGGGAAAAAAGAAAAAGCTCAAGAGAAGAGGGTGGCTGGTAGCTAAGTCTGTGGTTAGGACTTTGAGACCTGTAATTTATTTCCAAACAAAGAAAAACCAAAATATTGTTATTTCAGGCCTGAGGTCACAAGAGAAGGCACTCTTAACAGGTCAACTTGCATACATGCATCTGTCTGAGTGTGATTTGGTTTGTTTGTGTGTAGGTGCATATACATATTGTATTCATCTGTTCAAGTGTGTAAGCACTCAAATAGTTGGCAAAGCATTAAGAGTTTACTTTCCAGCTATCTAAACACACATGAACTCAGAGCGCTGCAGGCCGACAGGCAGAGAAATGGCTTTATGAGCCCCTCTGCACACATGCAGACATACTCAAAGGCTGCAGTATTTTAGCATTTCTGGGGGTGATGAAACATATGGGGTGACTAAAGGCCCTTTGAGCTTCCAATTGTTTAACACATAAACTGACAATAAAACCAATATGTTTGCCGCTAAGATGGAATTAGAGGCAAAAAAATAACACACAAGAGCAGGGAGGGGGCAAGCTAATGAAAGAAAGAGTGAAAGAAAAGGAAAAGAAAAAAAAAATCAGTTTGTGTCCCCTTTCCAGGACCAGTGATGTCATAAAATCCAGGTGTGCATCACCTCTGCAGCTCGGCTGAACTCCTGACCAGGTCCCGTCTGGCTGACAGAGTCTGATTCCATCTCCCTGCAGGTCAAAGCCTGTGAGACAGCGCACCCCACATGCAGAGTTAAATTGATTATTACACACATTCTGGATGAAGAAACCATTCTCTGGGGGAGAGAGAACTGGACAGACCACCGCTGCAGTAGGGAGAACAAGAGAAAGCATTGTATTTAGTGTTTGAAAAGAGCACACATACAGACACATATCTATAAACATAAATGTTAGCAGACGTATGTTTACAGAAATAAAGCAGAGAGATCAGCACCTTGGCATGTGTTGTTGTGTGGTCTGTAGCCTTCCGCACACACACAGTCTGATACATCTGTACTCCCAGGTCTGGATGTGTGATGAGGATCGGGGCAGGGAAGGCAGGTACTCACACCTCCAGAAATTGCTTCAGGTTTATATGTACCAGATGGACAAGCTGAGAAAGAGATAAAAGCGAAAGAAAAAGGTAAAAAAGAGAGCTTGCTAGCACTGATTTCATGAAATGGAAATTCACCTGATACTCCACTTTCTAAATGTGGAAATTTTCTAATTTTCTAAATGTGGAAAAATTGATCTTATTGTGAACAAATTATCCATGTATCAGTTTAATTTTTTGGACCTCATAAGGTTTAATCAAAATATCATAACTCTCAATCTTCCATTTAAACAATAGACTTCTCTCTAGTGACTCATGCCAGATTTCACAAATCATTTAGCCCATTTAAACCCTGACACTTTCTTACAAACTTGCATTCAGATCTGCCTCCATCCAATCAACAACTGAACCAAGTCCCTGATCTGATGCTACTTCCATTACATTGTGAATTTGAATCTCTTTATTTCATCACAACGCAGATTTCACACAGCTACAACAACTCTGAGTTTCTTTGCCACCTCCAAATTCTGTGTAAAGATGCAAAGATATAAAAAAAATCAAAATGAAATGCAACATTAGATCCACCTTTAACTTTGCTGTTGTCATGCTTATCAGCGTGTATCTTTTCTCCACATTTATTTGAAATAACTTTCAGCTTTTTTCAGAACGTTCAATCCTTAGTGATTAGTAGTAGTGATTCATACTTTTAAATGTTTGTTTCAGTTGTTCAGTTCATTTCAAACTAAAAAAGTTTGAAATGTTTAATGACGCAATAAACTGTTTCTCACGACCGTGGTTCCTCTGGAAATTAATTTATGCCACATTAAAATGGACCTTTTTGTGGTACACATGCCACAATTAAATCGGCCCAATGGATTGTCAAACACAACCCCAATAAATACCCCAATAAATAGACACAAACCTTTGTGATGAGATGCTGTGTCAGATAAAATGTTACTGAACTGAAAGATTCCCCAACACTAACTTTCCATTGCTTAAATAACACATACAGTATGTTTTGGAGGTTAAAGGGGTCATATGATGTTGCTAAAAAGAACATTATTTGGTGTAATGCAATGTGTTTATGCGGTTTAAGGTTCAAAAAACATTATTTTCCACATACTGTACATTATTGTTTCTCCTCTATGCCCCGCCTTTTTGAAACGCGTCGATTTTTACAAAGAAAGTATTTTCACTTTCGCAACGAAACACACAGCATCTTCACAACGCAGCGGCAGCGGTGTCAGCAACAATAAAGTTACGCCTTCTTTCTTTGCGTGAACATTTGGGTGGCGTTATGCAAATCTTCCCACATCGTGACGTAGACATGTGGGGGCGTGTTTAAATGAGGCATTTTAGGTAGGCGTGGTTGACTCTTAACTTTTATAAAGAATATCTCTTTGGGTTTGAGACTTTAGTTTTTGCAACTTTAGGGATCTTATCTATTCACGAACAGCTTGTAACACTCCAAGGAGAAAGGAAAACGTGAAATCGCATCATATGACCCCTTTCAGACAGGATTCATTAAATTCCTAGAGTAATTCTCAGGGTATTTAGAAAAGTAACTGATGTGTTTTTCACTGGAACAATTTTGGCTGAAATACTTTAAAACCTCCCCACATAAGCTCATGTAAAATATCAAAGACATTTCACTTGTGGAAGGAGGAACAACCCAGACACTCTTAACTGCTCTGTACAAGCCAGCCAGACATCTTAACTTTGTCAAAATGGAGAAAAAACACTTTGTTCGGACCTCAGTTTAAGATTAAATTACCATAAAAGGACACGTCTTCCTTCATTTTTAAAAGGAGTCACCTACTTTTCCCTCTCTCAGTCTATCTCTCATTCATTTCTTCAATGGTACCTACTGCCAGACTATCTTGTCAATTTAACAACAAAATCCACATTTAACAAATTTCCATTTGCAGGTATTGTTTATATTAATGACGGACTCCCGTCCATCATTAAGCTGACAGCTCAAGTGACTAGTCAGACAACCACCGTTTTGTTTCACTAGTTACATAACATGCAATACACAAGAGTAAAAAAGGTTTCATCTGAGCCTTCCTCCCAGTACCCTTGGCATCATTTCTAATATTTTATTTGGTAATTTTTCATGCAAATAACACCCAGCTGCTTCTAAAACAGTTGCAATACTGTGCTATTCTGAGTTTCGATGGGGGGAGTCAGTTTATATAAATTGGTGCTAATGGGTGGCCATCCGCTCTGAAACACTATAGGCCAAAAAGACGGGCAGTTGGGCACAGGGCAAAAAGGCTGAAAGAAAGAAAAGCTAACAACACCAAGACACAAACAGACAAGCAGATGGTGGAATTTATGTAAGAAGAACTGAAATAAACAAAGAGAGATTGACAGTGAATCTGAGACAGGAAGAGAGAAGTAAACAGACAGATGGCGAAAAAGAATGTAAGACAGGAATACAACCAAAACCAGTGAAAAAAAGTGCATCTGTACTCAAGAGAGAGAAACAGACATACAGATGGACGGATGGAATAAATTAGATAAGAGAGAAATCAGAGAGCTGGAAAGATGGTGGGTTTCCGTTCTCAAAAAAGTGCTGGGAAAAAAATGTTAAGCAACTGGTTATTAAATTTCCACACCTTTAGACACATGATATGATGTTTTAATGTGTCTATTGAAAACATTTTGTCGCTCATCCAAATGGCTTTTAGGAGCTGTCTGATGGCTGAAATTCCCCAGCATCCAACAGCTGATGAAGTCATTGAGATGGGTGGTGAAACATCTTCATTGGAAAGTCGAATTCCTTGTGAATACATTCTACCAGACATTTTGCACTGACCTGGTTTAATGAAAGTGTTCACAGATATTATGCTTAAATAGCTAGCTAACCTATGCTGTATTTTGTCACATTCAATACACTCTAGTGTCTATAATATATTACATTATCTGCTAAATTACACCAATCAAACTAAACTGAAAACCACCTCATTATACTGTGGAAAGCTTCTGGTTAAAGTATCTTTATCTATGAAGCAACACTTTTCATAAAAATTTAAGCTAACGTCTGAACTGTTATCACAACTATGAAAAGCCAATGCAACTATAAAATTTTCTGACATGTAGTCCTGCTTTTAGAATACAGTGAGTGTTTTAAAGTGTCTTTTACAAGAAGGCCAACATAGCATGATGAAGTTGTTTATTCTCTGTGCCACTGAAAGCAGACAGGATTGAAATTGTTTAGTATAATTCTAGTGGGGCCTGTAATGTGGTTGAACTTGTGTTGGACAATGCCAGTGTCTGCACTGACTTTGATTCTCAGACATCCTTGGACATGTAAATTATGATAAATGTCAGTCGTATGAGCTAGATCCATTTGACTGTAGTTTTATTGTGCAAAATGCTAATGGTTTATGCTACATAAAGCATTTCCATTGTCAGGAAATACATATTTCTACAGTTGGGTTTGACTTTTACAACTTCACCAGAAATGTAAAATAAGCCAAACTTCCATGGTCACTCAACCATCTGACAAAGACATGCTAGCACTGTAAACCTCCTCATTCCCCTCCCTAGTTCACTCTCTTCTTACTCGTATCCTTTCTTTGGACTGTAAGTTTTTGTCTGTTGGGTTGAAGCCATTTTCTTCCTCTTTCTCTCTTTCTTTATTGTGGGTTTCCAGGAGGATGAGAGCTTTAACTCATTGACTCAAAGTTATGAGAGATGCAGCAGGCAAACAGCAATCCAAATTAACACCAATACTGGACTTAGTTGCTGAACTTATGAAGTTCTCATTTTAAAAACTGTACAAATAGCTAAAGGTTGCAGTTTCTACCACATGATTATCAAAGACTAGCTTATCCTGACAGAACCTGATATACAACAGAGCTACACATTCACCATTAAACAAATGCTAATGTTCTTATGTTAGATGTTGACTTTGGAATATTTTAAAAGGAACTTTTAAAAAGTCATTAGAGAATGTTATACCATTTACATTACATGAATACATTTGGCTATTACCTAAAATGACTAACAGAGTGGGACTTTCCGTAAGAGTGGGAAAAAGTGGCCATTTGTAAATTTTATGGGACTGGCTTCCGGTGTCATTCGCTTCCAGCTAATTTTAGCTGTACAAAATATTTTTAGAAATCTTTTGGAGTTCTACTTGGGAGAAACTTGTGAATGTTTTATGTAATTTTTAATATGATGTTGGATGATATTTTTTTATTTATTAATTTTTGGTTTTGTTTTATGTGTGTCTAATCTGTATGTGAAACTTTATGTGCTGCCATTTTGGCCAGGACTCCCTGGTAGAAGAGATTTATATCTCAATGGGATAATTCCTGGTAAAATAAAGGATAATAAATAAAATAAATAAAACAGCTCGATTTGCTGCTTGATATTGCAAACTGGTGTGTCTTACCATACTATTTTAATGTATTATCTTAATTAGGAGCACACTGTTTTGAATTTGTAGTGCAAACAATTTTACCATTTACTGCACTTTGTTATTCTTCTCGTATTTCCCAACAGCAGCTAATGAATCGGATGTCACGCACATTCACAGAAAATGGCTTACTTCCACGTTGAAAAATAAGGTGGATAGAGAGACATAAGCAATTTGTCACAGAGTACAATGCCAGGTTTATTAGAAAGCTAGATTAGGAAACAAGCTAGCGCAAAGGTGAAATGCTGAATTTTTGTGTTTCTTGGTGCCTTGGTTTAAGGTTGTGTAGTGGATAAATGCTTGCGGAAGAGGTGTGTCTTCAGCTGCTTCATATCACATACAGATATGACAGACTAAAGTTTCAACAGTTTATCACTATGAGATAACTGTTTGTAGATGCAATTTAGATGCAATACAGAATTTACAAATGCTTACTACAGCTTTTAAAAATATTAGAGGAAATGACTGTATCTTAACCTGACTGTGTGCGTATTACAGAAGATTTTGGTAATAAACAATAATCCATATCTGCAAACCACAGGATGTAGCCTAACAGATGCACATTTTAAACTATTGTAAATAACCTTTCTAAATGACATCACCATTCATGCTACCATCGGTACACCACATTCTCCTGTTTTCAGCCACAAAAATGTCACTCTACATGTTTATATGGATTTCATCCTTTCCCCTTTGTTCTGGGTTTGAACATGAAATTGTTATGTTTTGTGTCATTGTGACAAAAGATTTCCTGTTTACATCTCTGCTCACATCTGGATTCTAGAAAGGAGTAATCTTTATACACTGATCGATCTCAAGTCTGAAACAAATGGAGGACAATAACAATCGTGATCTGTGATGATCCATTTTAAAACTCTAAATGTCTAGACTCTTATAATACCATACTATAATTATTTTTCAAAGTTTTTAATAAAACAGTGATTGTTGAGAGTACGTTTTACAAGAAAACTCCAACGTCTAATTGTATTACATTGAGAACATTGAGATTGAGATGACTAGGAAAAATGTCCCAATTAACCTGAATTCACCATATATAAAATATACACATTTATATACACATACACACACACACAAATAATCAGACTTAAAATTTGGCTACTTTTCAATGGCAATCAATGGTAAAAGACACTACAGAGTATGTAGCTCCAGCATCTACTGGCAAAAAAGGGCAGCACCACCATATTAAGCTTTACAGTTTCTCCAATTATTTTTATTTGTTTGTTTTTATTTATTTATTTATTTTTTTTTTTACAAGTTTTCCATCTCATCCTATACTTATACTGTCTCTGTTGTGGGTTAACATGTAGTAAAGGGCATGAGGTTCAGTAGCAAAGATGCCTATTTGCAGTGAGTGATAGCATGGTCTTTACAGAAAGTTCGGAGGGGAGGCTCCTACACTCACCCTCAACCTGTAAGCACAACTGATAAATTCACACTAAAGGCAACTGATATGAAAAAGACATGACAGATGTTGGGAGAGATGAGGAGGAAAAACAGAGTGAAGCTGACAGAAAACAAAGTAACAGGACATAAAGAGAGAGAAAAATAGGGTTGTACTTTCATAGTAAGCCTTTAAAGCCAGAGCAAGTATCATAAAACATTTCCAATGTGATTTTTAATGGCAGTGAAAGAGAAAGGGAGGGCAGAATAACCATTACAGCATCCCGATCAGGTGTGACACAGGTCATTCTCAAGAATGGAATCAGAGCAGAATTAAATAGGACTGTTCGGCCAGCATAGCCATTTTACATGACACACATATTGTAAATCTGTTTTTATAACTGGATACACTGACATGGTGAGCTACTCTATAATTTGCAAGGGAAAAGGGGAAAGAAAGAAAGATTGGGTAGAAACACTTGCAAGTTTCATTAGGTTCAGCTACTGGCTCTTTTCACAAGATCCCATTTGTCACCCCCACCTGCTGGCGGCCCTAATTGCAGCCAGTTTACAGTCAACACACACACACACGATTCCTAACAAGCAAATTTACTGTCATGTACACGCCTCTCGTATGCACAAGTGTCTATTTATGACCCAAAGTAACAGTAACTTTACAAGATCATAGTTTCTACAACCTATAAACTTGCCTCCTTTTTCCAAAAGCATTAATCAACACAGTTTACCACACAGTGGCAGGCTGAGTAATTCTTAATTTGTCACTGAGGCATTAAGCTGTTCCAGATAGGAGCCTCTGACCTCAGACCGGCAGTCACTTCCAATATTTAACTATTACTCACTGCCACTTAAAGTGAAAAATGGATACGAGGTCAGCATAACAATAGCAATGTCTCAATAACCAAGAGATCTCATTTAGAAACCTTCACATGCCAGTCTTCATGGAACTAAAATCTTCACTTTAATCTGAACTAGTTTAAAAAACTGAGGTGAAGCCAATTGACTCTGAATCTTTATGTCCCTTGAGATCCAGAGGCATCTACTCTTTTTGGCCAAGACATCCCGGAGCAGAGCACACTAGGAGTTGAGCAACCATCCGCTTTTATCTGGGAAAAGAAATTCAAAGTAGCTGAGTACAGCCAGTCATTTTCATAAACACATTTTACTTGTCTTTATGGTCTTGCTGCTGTTAAGTCTAAAAGCAAATATAATTTCTCATACAGTAATTAGATTTGACTTGAACAATCCCCTACATCTTAATATTCAACTTTGGTACATAACTCGTACCAAACCGTCTGTGCTATGGACATGTATGATGGACAGTTTGTTAAGGTGTGCTACTCTAGCATCATGGCAGTGAGTTTTACATGGGCAAGCGTTACCAATATAAGCAATGCATCATATAACCAGATAACCAATATACTGTAGCTAATGTAACATACATTATAAACCCAAGGAACAAACACTCAAGAACAGAAAAGTGGTTGAGGTTTAAGACAAAGTCATTAGTTTCACACTTCATAGAACACGAAGTAATTGGAACGACAAAACTACACTAAAACCTTTTTCCAGATTGTTTGCTGAAGTTCAAGTTGGCTCTGCACTGCAGCAGAAATAAAAGGTCCCTGAAGCCAAGCATGCATTACAGTGTCTCTTCTGACTTCATTGCTGGCTTTTAGGATATTGAGGCAGGTAGGAAACCAGCCGTTTCATTGTGAAAGAAAGATGGAAAAAATAAGACAAAAGAGGGACATGGCCATGGCATGGAGGTTTGGATAGTGAAAGAGTAAAGATGCATGAAAAATGAGGAATAAGAGGAAGAAATTGATGAGGCCTGGGAAAGTTCTGAACCCTTCACCTTGGATTTGTGAAACAGGATGTTCAGCTTGTGTCTGGTGTGTGTGTGTGTGTGTGTGTGTGTGGTATGGAAGAGATCAGAGATACAAATGGAGAGGAAAGAAAGGAGGAAATAAAATGTGGAAGATCAAAAAAGAGGAAGTAGTAGTAGAAGATGGGGGAAACAGTATGAGTAGACAAGGCAGACTAGACTTCAACCTGCATCTCCCACACAAGCACCACAGCTCAATGGCCATATAAGCACTTTCAACCAATTCAAAAGTTTTTCAAAGGAGGGATGAAACTGCGCCCCTCAACCGAATATCTATGCGCAGTGAATCCATTTACTTGTGCAATATAGTGAAAACTTGTGCTAACAACTAAGTCATGACTTTGACAGACAAATTACAGATTATACTGAATTTATTCACATATACACTACCATAAATACTTTTATTCAGTAAGGATGCATTAAATTGATCAAAAGTGACAGTAAAGACTTTTATAAAAGATGTACAAAAGATTTCTATTTCAAATAAACACTGTTCTTTTGAACTTTCTATTCTTCAAAGGGTCCTGAAAAAAAAATTCCCACAAAAATATTAAGCAGCACAACTGTTTTCAACAGTGATAATATGACATTTTTCTTGAGCACCAAATGTAAAAAAATGTCAGCTTTGCCATCACAGGAATAAATCACATTTTAATATACTAAAATATAAAACAGTTATTTTGAACTGCAATTTTTTGCTCAAATAAATGCAACTTTGGTGAGCATAAGAGACCTCTTTCAAAAAAGTTTGAATGATAGTGTAGATTGCCACGGCGATGAGTGAAATTAGAGTGATAATTTGACTGTAGTCCTATGAAGCTACATAAAGTGACACAGCCCAATACTAAATACAAAGATGTCTACAGCTGTAGAGCTGGAAGGATTGTGCTTGGGAAATACTAGAATCAAGAGTTGGAGACATATTCAGTTTCAGACGGAGAGGTATTAGACTGTAGAGTTGTTTACTGGAAGCCTGCCTGTCACCATGTCTGATGAATGTCTTCACTCTCACTGCGGCCTTCCAATATTCCCATCTAATATATCATATCTACTGACACGTCTCTTGGTTTAAAACCAAATGCATGTTATTGCAAGCAAGACACACGTGCACAAAAGCATGCACAATTATATGCATGCATATGCACAGACAAAACATCACATTCTGCTTTACATTAACTAAATGTAGCAAGAGTACATTTTATTGACTATATAGACCATATGGGGGGTGTTTTTGGTCACAGGGTTGCAGGGGGTGAAAAGGAGGGGGAATGAGACAGACACGGAGGGAGCAGAAGGAGGTAAAACACACAAAAAAAACATGATTGCAACATTTCCTCACTCAGTACCTAGCCAACATTTCCCAGATTCCTTCTATTTTCTGTAAAAAATAAAATTAATGGATAGATTTATGTTTGTCTAGGGGCTCACATGTGGAATCTGGGGCGTTCTGCTGAAGGTAAATATTTACGAACCCTGGCCCCTGATTTGAGGAAATAAAACAGTGTCTCTTCCTCAACTATCCTTGACCTCTGACATCCGGTCCCTGTCACACACCAGCTGAGATGTATTATGGTGTCTGCATCTATGGTGATGTATTACACTGGCTAGGTTAACCCAGAATGTGACACTAGATAAAATGTCAGGTCATTATAGCACCACTGGGAAGCTAAAGTCAAACAAAACCAAACACAGATCCTCACAAATGGTGTCATTCATCTTTTCTCTGTACTCGTTCATCCATGTCACCTATGTTTTACTTTCACTAAATAATGGCAAGAGGTCAGTTCAGATGAAATGGCCTTTAGTCTTGTTATTAAGCACTGTTTAGACATCAGGACAATGCACATTAGCAGGCTTTTTTTTAGTAAATTCCAATGATACTCAGGGCAACTTTCTTTTTAAAATCTCTAAAGATTAAAACTTTACCTGTGGGAACAAACTTGATCCAAGCTATAACTTTTCTGTGCACAGAAGCAAAACAACACGTCTGGAAAAATACTGCTATTATCTGTGACTGAAAAGCATGACTTTACTAGCGTCAGCTTTTTGTCCTTTTGCTTTTTATTATATGATTTATTGCATTCATTATTAAAACAGTCCCCATGATCAGACACAAGAAACCCTGGCCTGGCCTTCATTTTACTTTTCTGGGGGCCTCCATAGAGTGAGCCAACCGCCCCTGGCCTGCTATGAGTTTGTATTCTGTCATTAATTACAGCATTCTGCTGCTAATTAAGAGTTAATTCTTTGTGAGGAATGCTATTGCCCTGACGACATCTGATTGCGATTCGCAATTTAGTTCATGGCCTTCGTTATCACAACCAAAATTAACAGCACACTGGTGAAACACAATAAAACAGATAACAAAATCTGCTGTCTCTTCTGCAAACTCTTCTGCCCTTTCAAACTATAACTTACTCCAAATCAGACAATGACCTGTCAATTATGACTATTATGCATCGACTATGCCAACTACTTACAGCCCCAGCAATTTTTGAAAGATTCTTAAGAAGTTCTCAAATATTTTCTTAAGAACATCTTTTTTATTCTTAAGAAGAAAGACTTTTGGTACCTGACTGTATGGAGGTTCTTGCCAAAGATTCGCTGATCAACTCAATAAAAAACACTTTAAAGGCTGTGTTTTTGCACTGCCTGAAGATTACAGTAATAATCATAATCACACACTATGCAAGCATGCACACTATTTCCATTGTGACTGGCTGGACGGGACTCAGTGTCTTGTTTTTTAATGTGCTGTGTATTTTAAATAGTCATTTAGTATTTTAAATAGATGGAGTGGTCTGTTCCATTCATTTGCGCTTCGGCTTTTTGTCCTCTCTTTAGAGCAGGGCTGTCCAAACTCGGTCCTGGAGGGCCGGTGTC
>NW_015537968.1:1393853-1397689 GCF_001515605.1 Sinocyclocheilus anshuiensis
GGACACCGGCCCTCCAGGACCGAGTTTGGACAGCCCTGCTTTAGAGTGAACATGACCTGTGTACTGGCGCTCTCAAATGTGCTGAATATTGCTGAAAATGATGCCATAATTATATGGTTAAATTTATAATGATTGTTCTAACACTTAATTACAAACAATAAATTCATAAAACATCTTACCTTTGGAAATTTACAGCTAGAAAAGTTGGAGGTTATTCTAACTTTGATTTTTAAGAAGATCCTCTTCAAGAATTCAAATTCATCTTAAGTTATGTCTTAAAGGGGTCATATGATGTTGCTAAAAATAACATTATTTGAAATCGCATCATATGACCCCTTTAAGAACATTCTTTTTTCATAACAGCAGTTAAGAAAAATTGTATTCTTAAGAATGTTTCTTGAATCTGGCCCCAGTTCCTCAGCACCTCAGATTAAAGATCTGGCAGTCAGGCAGACCATTTTTTTCCCCATGTATTATTATTAGCATTGCAACATTGACTAGTTTGTGGTCAGATGGGTTGATTAAGCTATGATAGCTTTAAAAAAAAAAAATCTAACCATTTAGTTAGAACACTTTTAGTCAAGACATTTGTGAGTAAAAGTTCTCACTATTCCAAATCTATTTCTCAAAATACCAGATTTGTTTCCTGAATTATGTCTGTTTAATATAAAGACTTAAAAATAAGATTTATAATAGACTTCAAGGCATTTACACATGACTTCTCATGGGGATTGAGTGTCTCTGCTGAGAAAAAGAAAGAAATACTGCTACAAAGCCCAAAAAAGTGTGAAAGCAGGTGATCAATAATAACATTTGTCGGAGGTTAGCTCTCCATCACATGAACTCTGCAGTTCACACCGTGTTTGTACATCTAACACTTTCCTACCACCTCATTCCTCAGTTTAATTAGTCAGTCTGATTATTTTAGAACTGTCTCAATATGAGCACATTTTTACCACGGCATGAAAGATAGCTTTAATAGGACTGCATTCCATGAATGTAAAACACAAATAGATCTTAATTCAAATGAAGCATTGCTTTTTCTTCAAGCAGTTTTATGAGGTGGACAAAAAGTAGGGTTGCCAGATTCAAATTAAGTTAAGTAAACTGCAAAAATGTGTTGACACGGCATATTATGTGGTATTTTGCAGTGCAAAAAGAGATGATTGTGAATGTTTTAAATTATGTTTATGAGTTTGTTATGAAAGCAAAAAGAGAGCTAAAGCACCACTTTGGCATCACGCTTCAATGTCCCATCTATTTGTATGCTGTTTTCTCTGTCACTATGGATATTTGGTGGAAGTATTTCTTTTACTTCATTTCAGGAGAGGAATTGGCTTTCAATTCACATTTTAGCCTTAAACATCCCTGAGCAAATTTATCGAGTAATAAACTGGACTTGTCTCTAGGAACTCCATCCATTTCTTCAAAGCTTTTGAACTGAAATGGAAAATCCAAACTTTGCATACAGACCATGACCCTTACCTGTGCACTCATGTTGAAGTCCTTTTCCATAGTATCCTTTCTCACACACACAGTCGTACTGTCCTGTGTGTGTACCGCATTTACAACTGCCCATTATGTCACAACAGTCCTTTCCCTCTTTGCACAACGATGAACACTGGGCCAGGTCCTCCTGAATATAACTTCCAGTTGGAAGATCTGGAAGAGAAAATGGCAATGAATATCAGATTTTGCACATTTCTCTGATGCAAAAGACAATAATTTTTGCCTTCGTAATTCATCTATTCCTACCTGTCTAACTGAACTCCAAGCGGCGCTGGAAAAGTGAGCATGTGTGTGTTTCGGTATTGGCGTCTTCTGCATAACTAACTATAAAAACCTTCACTTTTGGCAGGACCATTTTGTCTCCCTAAATACAAACAAATGCATGGCTCCAGATGTTGGCATACACATACAGACTACGCAAGCTGAAGGAGTCTGCACTATCTTGGACAAAGGATATGACAGACATGATATCACAACGGGAGCTGAGAGCAAACGATGCCACAGCTTTAGTCAGGCCTCCCTTTGCCAAAGCCAATAACTGATCTGTTGCTATCGAGAGGGCTTCTTTGTTTTATATCTCTCTGGGTTTATTGTAGATTGATGTCGTCATGAAGAAAGGGGTCTTTTGAGTTCATGTGGCTGATTGAGTTCAGAGCTCAGATAAGAAGAATCTGCTGTAGCCAGACAGCCAAAGGAAATAATAACACTGAATTATTTTTGTACCAGTTTTCTTTTACACTGGGATTAACAGGGGCTCATATTTGTCCGGCTCAGGAAAAATGAGCTGGATTGGCCTTTGATTTCCCTTTACAAACATTCACCATGGTAACCACAGTTTCTGTTAAAATATCACAGCAACTGCAATTATTAAAAGAGCTTGTTATTAGTCACCACTGACATCAAAATAAAGTTTGTTATGCTGCTAACTATGGTATTTAGAGGAAACTATGGTTACCACGCTAAATTTTAGTAAAGCTTTGATTTATATGAAGACAAGAGAATTCTGTGACTATATTGTATTTTATAGACATTTTTCCTTTTCACAATTACCCTTTGGTTAATGCCTTTTCAAACTCCTGTTAAAGTCAAACTTTAATCCTTGTTTACATAATGTTTTACACCTTTACTTTTGGCAGGGGTTTTAGCACTACTTTTAATAGATTTGCCAAAGTGTGAGCCCCTGATAGCACACGTATATCACGTAGACGTCTATTTGATGTCTGCATTTACATCTGCAAGACGTATTTTCTAGAGTGTTTGCTCATCTGCAATAGGTCTAGAGGACGTGTCTGTCCTATCAGATGTCAAATAGACGTTTAGAAAATGTCTTTAAGATGTTTATGATTTAGAATGTATGTAAAACTGACTAAAGACGTCTGTGAGATGTTTGTACACAACAGATGCTTTCTAGATGAAGTGATCTTTAACAGACATCTTGCAGATGTATGTGTGCTATCTGGGTTGGTGCTAAAATTTTCCTGTGAGTTGTATAGCAACAGAAACCCAGTAATAATCTTTTACAAACCTCATTAAATATTAATACGTTTTATACAGTCGCAAAAACTTTGATGGTATTAGTGTATGCCTGAGAGAAACTGTTAACATGTCAAACAGTGACAGCAAACACCATTCATTCATTCAAATACTTCAAACAAAATACAACCAGTGGAAATATAGCGACATTTTCTAACTGACAAACGTTTGGCTAGTAAAGCAAGTCGAGTTACCGTTGTATCCGGGTTGTGTGCTGGTCACGTGCTATAGCTGTCCATTCAATATTATCTGCCTCATAAATATGCAAATAAGAATTTATAGGAAACGTATGTGAACGACTACTCACTGTCAGTGTTGCCAGATTGGGCGGTTTTGAATTTGATTTTGCGGGTAAAAAAAGGCTTGGGCGGGTGGACAAAATTTGGGCTGGTTTGGGGTCAATTTGGCGGTTTTCAAACATATAAATTGCATAGGCTAATTGTTTAACAAACAAGCCCAAGTATGTATACTGCATCCAATCAGTCTTCACAATGTTACTACACACACACACACTGCAGAGGCGCTGGTGCTGATGTAAACGTCGACAACCACACTTATCACGAGGGCTCAGCAGACAGACGTTATGATTCATGAGTGACAAGTTTTTAGCGTGATAAGTTATAACGTATCTGATTTTGAATGTAGTATGACTGTATGTTCAAGTAATCACAATGCCTAAATATAAGTTAAAGAGTGGGAGAGTGACTCAACTCTCAAAATGTGAATTATTGTGGAGTGAGATCACTCTATCACTGCAACTCCGAAATCAGAGCACATTTGAATTAATCATAACC
>NW_015537968.1:1399128-1408150 GCF_001515605.1 Sinocyclocheilus anshuiensis
TGCTAATTACGTTGCTTTTTCCTATCACTTATATTGGGCACTTTTTGCATTTAAACTGGATTATTCTGACTGCTGCCATTGAAAATCATGCATGTGATGTTTTGAGGGTATCGGTTAATTTCATGATTGCCATTTTGGCAGTGTCTGCTTGCATATTTTATTCATGTTCGGTAGCCTAATTCTCTTTAATGTAGGCTATTCACCCCGATTTGATCCGTTTACATGCGAAATTGATCTTATTTATAATTTATATTATTTTGTCGTCAATATTTTGTTTTAAGGAGTTAAAATGGCCCTTATCAACCTTGATTTACATATTCTATAACATTATTTTGACAGTTAAAGTTTTGGCCGGGTTTTTGTGAGCTTTTGGGCTGGAAATCGTCCATCCAATCTGGCAACACTGCTCACCAGTGTTGCCAACTAATTTTCAGATACAACATTGAATTATTGAACACTTACACATTTTTGAACGATTACAAGTTTTTTTTATTAGCTAGTAAACTAGTAAAACTACACATTCTGAACAATTATAGTTTTAAGTAGTGTATTAGTAGTCAGTATGCTACACTCTAAGAAAATAATTCACAGGTTTTTACCTGCATTTTAAATTACGCATTGTATTTTGTGTTTCGGGTTACAACAGATGATGGATAACGGATAATGTCCTGGAAAATTACTAGTACCTTTTCCATTTTTCTAGATATTTTTCTTACAGTGTACTAACTGATCAACAATCACAGGTAGACCTACAAGCTACTAACGAGGTGTATCATAAATGAACAATTATTAAATTATTATTATTATTATCAAATTGAACAATTGCAAATAGCAGTAACTTAATTCACGTGATGTGTGTACTGCTAGGCATCTTTGGTTTCCTCTTTTTGTGAAATTTAGATGGAAAACGTGTGCCTTTTTATTGTTTGAGACACTTATCAAAAGTTGCTAAAAGTAGCCAAATAAAATTTAAAAATAGCTACATTTGTTGCTAGGTGCTTTTGGAAGAAAAAGTTGCTAAGGTAGTCTGAAAAGTTGCTAAATTTAGCAACAAAATTGCTAAATTGGCAACACTGCTGCTCACTGTACTCAGGATTAACTATGAACCAAGAGGGAAATGTAAACGATGTGAATCATGAAACAAGATAACCCAGTATTAGTTTAACAAAGACTAATTATGACCCAATCCTAACAATTTTAAGTATGAAAGGCTCATATTCTGAATCCAAACCTTCGTGAAGAGCGCGTCGAGCTAGTGCTTCAAACTCAGCAAAGTTGTGCACTAGGTAGCAGTGCTGATCCTTGGGGTGCGAGGCCATGTCGTGTAGCTCGCGGATGTTTCCCTGCCAGATGCCCAGCGTGAAAATCTCCACGTCTCTTTCCCTCAGCGCTGCCGCCACAGGCCGCGGGTCTCCGCCGTTTGAGTAACCGTCAGTGATGAGGAAGATCACCTTCGTGGCGTTCTCACGCGAGTGCCTCAGAATTTGCTGCGAGTTAAAAATAGTAAATGAAATACATTTATTTTGAAATACCCTAAAGTACAGGCAGGGATGGTAATTTAATTCACCAATAAAGTAAAACACATATAAATCGAAGTATTGCATGCTATATTACATGCTATAGGCCTATGTTGATGTTCACTTTACTTTGATTCAGTATGGGTAACATACACTTCGTTTATTCAGACAACACTTTCATAATTTCACGAGTAAGTTACAAATGCTTACAAATATTAAAGGATTTCTTTGTGATAAGAACTAGGGAAACAAAATTTCTCGTTGACTAAGTAAGTTGAACTCGAGAATCGGGTCAGTCCGATGCGTGAACCAATCGTGCAGACTGATATGTGAACTTGATAAACAGGTTCATTTAAAAAGATCCGATCCAAAATAAAGATTTGTTCATACTCATGAACGGCCCAAGGAGAACTTGGCTGGATGGATGTTTAGCATAAAACGACTTTCAGTCTGTTCCTCATAGAAAGCCGTTGTATGGCTTCAGAAGAACATAATACACAAGGTGCAAGGACCATTTTTGTGATACTTTTATGATATGCATTTGTCATTTTGACTCATGTGATCACAGGAATCATAATGTGTTACTCCTGCAAAAAAACAAGCAGTTGTACTGAACAAAATTTTGCAGTGGAATAGTAGAGTATGGTTTAAGGTCAGTAGAAAAGTAGATTATTATTTTTCCTATTCCTTAACCAGCACCTTGTATAACCAAAAATAACCTATTGTAATGATGCTTCAAAAATAACGACATCTTTCTCTCTGGAACACACAGTCTCTTTGGCAAACACGGCTATTTTACACTTACGTGCATGAACATTTGTTTACAGGACTTTTTATGTCTAAACATGTAATTAAGAGGCTTGGTTGAGGAACAGAGAAATTCTCTAAGTGCACTCTAAGTGGAGCACAATTTACTGTCTTATTGCTTCAGACAGAAAGAGAGGAGCAGGTTGTGAAAGTTAATGTACAAGGCCAACTCAAGGACTGGTAGAAAACAGAGCAGCTTCTCTCTTTATTGTCTAATTGGCTGCAGTTCAAGCATCTCAGACAGGAACAATAATTACAAAGCCTGGAGCCTGACTTCCAATTACACACACAGATACAAGCACACACCTCAAATCTGGAATCTCCAAAGCATTGGTGCTTTTCACCGTCTTCCTCTCTCTCTAACACACACAGACCCAGACACAAATATACAGATGCTACTGGTTGTCACCACAGTGATGTCACTGTGGTTGGGCCTTATGGGAGTTGACCCATGGGCTAAAACAGGGTGTGATTGTGTGCATTTATGGGACGGCAGCTCAAAGACACTGAAGGCTTAAGGGGTTTAGATAGGAGTCAGAGGTGGTCATGGTACACAAACATGACTGCACATTATTAAAGTAGGGTAGACAACTGTCGGAGATCACAGAAACAGGAGAAAATAAACAGCTACTGATGCATTGAGATGTGAAATTTGACATGGTTATTAGCAACCACATATACTGTGTTTGCACCCACATAATTACACACTACTTTAATCACTCCTACGCATTATAAACCCACGCATTATAAACCCACTTTATTTTTTTACACAAACACACACATCTTGTCCCCCATCAAAGCAGTAGTGGTTAATCGCTCACATTAGTGGCTAATCTAATTAGCTCAGTTAAAAAGGTAGTTTGTGACAAAACAACGTTTACAAGTAATTCAGGCAATCACAACATTATGGGTATACGGCTGTTTGTTTCACTCCTTGGGACAAATTTTCTCAACTCAATCTGCATTGTTCCTTTATTTATTAGTGTACATATTCAATAGTCACTTGAGTTTAGGCTTTTTGGCAGCCTAAAACCATTTGTAACGACTGAGGGTCACCTGTAACATAGTCTTATGCTCAACCTCTGTTCGCTGACCATCTGATGCATGTTGCAGGAAAGTATTTTCTTGGTCTACAAAGCTTTGATGTGATGACTGACTTTACACAACTTCTGGGAGTAAGAACACAGGTTTGTTTTTTGTTTTTAACCAGACCGCCTGGAACCAAAGTTGTGTTTACAAGGTACCAGGCTGATATAACAAGCACTTTGAACCAGCGGAATCACAAAGTGTACACATTTTCAGCTATTTTTGGTGTTTTCTACAATTGTTAGTAGAGATTACTGTGTTGTTTTCATGTAGTAAAAAAATGCCTGGCCTAAATACCCTAAATATACTCATAAAGGTTTCAGTAGCAATGTGAAGAAACATTTTGGGTTCCCCAAATAACCTTTCTGCAAAAAGGTATTTAATGAATCTTAGTGTGAAGAGCGTTTTAATAATCTAAAAAAAAGCCTTAGCGCAATGAAGAAGCTTTTGTGCAATGGAAAGTTTACATGGATGTTAAAGGTTCTTCATGGAACCATTATTGCCAATAAAGAACCTTTATTTTTAAGACTATAGCATATAAAAATAAAACAGACAGTGGCTAGTCACTTTATATGTCAGTCAGACAGCTTTTGCTGTCTAGACAAGCAGTTCACAGGCAGAATAAGCTGCAGTGTAGACCAGACCTTATGCTATCCAGTTGAGATCAGCTGTGTGTTTTATGTATGTCTAAATGTGGGTATGTTTTTACACAAGTATGATTAATATAGTACAGCAGCAGTTAATCCTGCTTCGCCATAAAGACATCTTTGAACATGCCACACTGTAATGTTTGCAGTCTGGCTTAGCATGAATATACAGTACAGTGTATATTTTTAGGGATCAGAAGAGGAGCCACAGCAGCCTGTGAGTCTCTGTCAGTGATAAGCGAAAGTCCAGAGACTTTTGACAGAACTGTTCAACATTTTTGGGTCAGTAAGATGTTTTATTCAGCAAGGCAAGGATGCATATATACAGTAATTGATCAAAAGTGATAGTAAAGACCTTTAGGTTGTTACAAAAAAAAAATCTATTTCACATAAGTGCTGTTATTTGAGCACCAAATCAGCATATTGATTTCTGAAGGAACAAATTGTAGTTTTGTCCGAAACCATAGTGGAGATTATCTAGTGCGCTCATTCAATCCCATAATGCACTGCAACAAGAAGTGTACAACCTACTGTATGTACACAACGGCTAGAGAGTATCCATAATGTATTATGCTCTACAGCATCACCAGCAGGGTGGACTATTGTAATGGTCTCCTCACCGGCCTTCCCAAGAAGACCATTAGACAGCTGCAGCTCATCCAGAACGCTGCTGTCAGAATTCTGACTAGAACCAGAAAATCTGAGCATATCACACCAGTCCTCAGGTCCTTACACTGGCTTCCAGTTACATTTAGGATTGATTTTAAAGTACTTTTACTCATTTATAAATCACTCAATGGCCTAGGACCCAAATACATTGCAGATATGCTCACTGAATATAAACCTAACAGACCACTCAAATCATTAGGATCGAAATTCTGTCAGTTAGAAATACCAAGGGTTCACACAAAACAAGGGGAGTTGCTTTTAACTATTATGCCGCCCGCAGTTGGAATCAGCTTCCATAAGAGATCAGTTGTGCTAAAACATTAGTCACATTTAAATGCAGACTCAAAACTCATCTGTTTAGCTGTGCATTTACTGAATGAGCACTGTGCTACGTCCGAACTGATTGCACTGTATTTTATGTATAATCATTTTCTATTTTTAACTGTTTTAAATTCATTTTAAATCAATTTCTAAATCATTTAAAAAGTTTTAAGTTCCCTTTTTTATTGTTGTGATTTTTTATGATTATTTTACTTCATTTTATGTAAAGCACTTTGAATTACCATTGTGTATGAAATGTGCTATATAAATAAACTTGCCTTGCCTTGCCTTACAGCCCTCTCTGGCACACAATATTTGCATCAGTGTCTGAAATCGATCACTTGTTTTCATTCACTCCTTTCCCATTTATAGTGAACTATATGACACCCCCTATATAGGGAACAGTGAGTAATGGGAAAGGGGAGGATTTTAGACACAGCTGGTCAGCAAAAATTTTAATAATTAACTTCTAGTTTTTTTGTAATGTTACATTTGAGTTTTGGCTTGAATATGAGCAAATAATCTACTACTGTCTGCTCTAGCAGTCTCCATGTTGGGGTCGACATGTCTACACAGAATCTCACATTCTTTGATCAGCAAGTCCTTTACAGCTGCTAATGTAGACAATCCTCTGTTCAGTTCCTGTATTGGGTTAATGGGCATGCTCGGTGAACCATGATCTATTTCAAAACCTCTTAGACACCTTACCATGTTATAAAGCTGATCTAAGGTCGGTAATCTCTTAACAAAACCAGTGTTCTTATCTAAAAACTATGATGTTTCTGAGTTGTGTTACAGATTTCTGAGGTCAACAGAATGCAGCAGAAAAGAAAAAACAAATTAAATATTAAAAAAAGAGTTTTGCTTCTAATCGGTCGGGGTGGACATGTCTCCGGCTGAAGCATTCCAGAATGGAGTAAACATGACTGGAGTGCATTAATTTGCTTGGTTGGAGGTCTGAGCTGTTTTGACATGTTATGGTTCCAGTGGCAAAGAATACCAGCTACATGAACCTACACTCCAAAAACAAGCTTACTAGATGGACCAAACCATTTCAAGCAATAGTCCTGGGCAGGAGAAAACAGCTCGCTGTGCAATTACTAGATATTTTTCCACAAGTCTGCAATAAATTCTGTAAAAAAAAAAACATATGAGGGTAAACATTTTGCTCTGCAAAGCTGAGCTGTTGAAACCCTAGATATAAACCACAGTTTGATTTTGCACATGGAAGACTCCCATTGCATGCCTGAAGTTTATATGCCTCCCACTGTGCACTATATGTTCTCCTTTAGTTCTCCTTGAGTGATTACAATTGATTTAATGTCCTCAACATGTCAGACACACTTGACAAGCTACACCTCATTTAGAAGGACAGGAGCAGAGAGCGTTGGGCTAATGGATGGGGTAGGCCTATACATCTACTGACTGCTGGAAGTCCCTAGATCCTTATTACAGTTCTCTCTGTCTGTGAAGTGAATTGAAGAGGATGTGCAAGTGTGAATGGATGGATGGAGTTTGAATAAAGGGAGTGTAATTGGTCTGGATAAAACACTGGGACAGGTAGTTTGTGGAGTATGGTTAGTTGATTCCTGTCAAAACACCATTTATCAAGCTGAGGACAGTGAGACGGCAGAGGAAATCATTTTTAAAAGAGAGAAGGCTTTGACGATCTTTCATCTAAGCAAGGGCATATTTGGTCTCTCTGGTCCTCTGGCGCTGCCAGCCATGTACTAGGAACTCAATTCAAGTTATGCAAGAGCAAAAAGAGCCTGGATTTGGATTATTAAATTAGATTTCTCTTATTTTGGATCTTCATACCAAAACTAAGAGAGACAGAAAATCTTGCAGTGCTTTTTATGAAATGTATTGTGACATTAATTGAAAGAAAATTCGAATGATAGGAGTAAATGCTTGTGAAACCAAACAAGCTTCGTCAATATAACCAGACTCTTGGCTTGCTGAATGACAAGAGGTAAATGACCTAAAAGCCGCAAGCCACCAAATAGATGTCTATGAAGGAGACCAAAACACTGTGAAGGAAAAACAATTAGGACAATTTTTTTGGACTATGTGATTAAAGAAATAATTTAACCTTATTTATTTAATTCAATTGCTTAATCAAACCACAGTGTGATGTAATGCCTTTTTGGGGAGACACAAGGTGGTGAAATAACAACTAAATTAATAAGATAACCAATAAACAAGTTTAGGCTTGTTTAGACATTGTCATATGATATTTGTTCTCAGTATAAATTATTATTATTATTTTTTGCATATACTAAATGCTTTAAGAATTATGTTGCTTCAATATGTGCTGATTCAACGGACTATACCCTACTTTAAATGGTCACATTATAAACCTCATATTGATTAATTTATTCTCTCAGAAGATGTAAAGACTTTTTTTTACTTCTTCAGGGCTTCTTATTTACAGTAAACCCGTATATGCAAGTGTTTGTATAGTTCAACTGGTGCATGGTGCTAGCAACAGCAAGGTCATGGGTTTGATTCATTCAGGGAATACACATAATATTAAAAAACTGAATGCACTGAATAAGTCAAGTCAAGTCAAGTCACCTTTATTTATATAGCGCTTTTAACAATACAGATTGTGTCAAAGCAACTGAACAGCATTAATTAGGAAAATAGTGTCAATAATGCAAAATGACAATAGTAAACACTCATTTTTCAGTTAAAGACAGTTCATCATTGAATTCAGTGATGTCATCATCCAGCTCAGTTCAGTTTAAATAGTATCTTTGCAATCATTTGCAATCAAGTCAACGATGTCGCTGGAAATGAAGTGTCCCCAACTAAGCAAGCCAGAGGCGACAGCGGCAAGGAACCAAAACTCCATCGGTGACAGAATGGAGAAAAAACCTTGGGAGAAACCAGGCTCAGTCGGGGGGCCAGTTCTCCTCTGACCAGACGAAACCAGCAGTTCAATTCCAGGCTGCAGCAATGTCACATTGTGCAGAGGACTCGTCTGGTTCCTGTGGTCTTGTCCCGGTGGTCGTCTGAGACAAGGTCTTTACAGGGGATCTGTATCTGGGGCTCGTAACCATAAGTCAAGGCCATAACCATGTCTTGAACATTGGGGGGACCAGACAAGTCCTCTGTACAATCTAACTTGTGTTGCAGACTGGAATTAAACCATGCCATGGTGGTTTCATCTGGCCAGAGGAGAACTGGCCCCCGGACTAAGCCTGGTTTCTCCTAAGGTTTTTCTCCATTTCTGTCACCGATGGAGTTTTGGTTCCTTGCCACTGTCGCCTTTAGCTTGCTTAGTTGGGGACACTTGACTGATTGCACAGACACTGAAGAGAACTGAACTGGATGATGACATCACTGAATCATCTATGAACTGACTTTAGCTGGAAAAATGACTCTTTGTTATTGTCCTCTTGCATTATTGACAAACTATTTTCCTGTTTGACACTGTAAAGCTGCTTTGACACAATCACTATTGTATAAAGCGCTATATAAATAAAGGTGACTTGACTTGACCAATCTGAATACTGGCAAGTGTGCATTTAAACCATTTAATACACTGGTAATTCCAAGTCAGTTTAATCACCGTTCTATATTATTGCGCTGCTTTCATTGAGGCATGCGCGTGCACATACACAGATCGGAGATCGCACAGTGCACACACAGAAACATTCAGGAGCACAGAAACTTGTTGTCAACACTGTACCGCAAAATATCTTCGATTTTTTGTACATTGTTTGTAAAGAGAGATGCACAGATGCAGGTAATTCACACACACAACTCTCATCCCTCTCTCAAAATGGCCATATTTGAGAAAAAAAGTGAAATAGTTTGCATCACTGGATACAGCTGTTGGTCATTTAGCATTTATATCCTAAAAATATAAAACATCCATCTTACCTCGCTTGCTTTCAAATTCAAATGCAAAATCCCTGCATCTACTTTTATTTAATTGGCCTTCTCAGGTATTATTGGGGGGGCGGG
>NW_015537968.1:1408208-1416161 GCF_001515605.1 Sinocyclocheilus anshuiensis
CAGTGTCTATGGTGGCTATGGCTGTAAGTTGTTTTGAATAAAACATCATAACACATAAATCTAAGTGTATGTACATTACATCCCTTTGAACTTAGACCCCATCCTTTGTTTACCCACCTACTGACCATCATTCCTGCCACCCTTTCTCTGCTAAACCAGAGCTGTGATTTGAGCTGCAGACATCCTCTGCCCTGAGGCTGAGAAATTCTCTGACAGTTCAATTCTAATCTCTCCACTCTATTACAGTGATCCTGTCTCTGTTTTGGGCTTCCCCAATGTTCAGTTTACTTTAGTTTAAAAAGCCTTAAAAAAATAGCCTTAAGGGCCCAGAGCAGAAGAGTGTCAGTGTTCCTCAATCTACCCCAGCTGGACCTGATTAAAAAACACTTGGTTGAGGACTAGTGATATCACTGATCTTGACTGAGAGGACAGTCAGCTTTTTTATGTGTAGTGAGTTATAGATGTGGAACTTATGTCTGATGTAGTTTTGAATAGATCCTGTACACTTGCATTAGCATAATAGGAATAAATCTATTTAGAAAACAAAGTATTTAAATGATTTATTTTATCTAAAATAAAAGACCCATAAAATTCAGACTGCATGTTCTTGATGGCTTTTGATGGAAACCTTTGCATTGGAACCCATCTGTCCATCAAATAAATATTGCAAACACTTTGCCAAATAGAGTAGGTTAGTTGAAAAAAAAATGCTCAAATTATAATTTAGAATGTCCTTAACTACATGGTTGCCTGTGAATAGCAACAGTGCATATTTTGATATTATGTAACTCCACTGTGTGTAATTGTGAAACATGTTTTTCTTCATAAAAATTGCTTTCCCTTCATGATCATTATTGCACTTGTGGATGATCTGTGCAAGAGACAACAGTGAGAATTAATAAAATCTTAACAATTAAAAAATTAAAACACTTCTGAACCAATTCTTATTTTACATAACTTTAGCTAAAAACAATACAGCACTGCATCCTAAAACTATTAGCTTTGGTTCTCATCTTCAAAAGCATTATGAGAGCAGTCACTGAAATATCTAGAAATTCACAACAGCACCTATAAGATATTTTCCAGACCGGCGTCTAGGAAGCACACAGGTCGCTACTGTGAGGCAGTAATAGCACAGATGGGGGAGAGAGGAATCTATTTTCAGTGAGAACAGACCATGTGTTGCTGTTGACAGGCTGATCTGTTATCTATTTCAACACTTCCGTGGCTTCTCCTCTGTGGTATGTCCTACCCTTCCCCCTCAACACACATGTACACAAGCACATACGTGAATGTTCACAACTGCAGACACAAACAATACACACCAAGTGCGTGCAAGTGCTACTTAGGGTGTTGTGGGTGAAACCTGACTGTTTTTTCTTGCTTTTTTGCTTTGAACTATAAAGGACATAACTGTGGCCTTAGCTGTGAGGTATTTTAAGTGAGACTCCTGGAAAGCCTGTACAGAGCTGCCAATTACTAGCCCTCATATCGTCACAGGCATTGACCAGGCGCCTTTGTATAGGGCCCTTATTAAGAAGTTCTGCCTCTAGAATTGTACAGTTCTTTTAGATAAATAGTGCTTCTGAAAATTTGTGTTCTTTTATTGCCTCCTCAAATTTAGAGTGTTTTAGAGTAATAGCATCACTATAAATGTATAGTCTTAGTAGATGTTTACAATAATAGTGCTTCAGAACTTTGCAGTCTTTAATCAGTGACTTTGTTTTACTTTGGTAATTGTACAGACAGAACAATTACCAAATTTCGATGCAGGGATTTAGATTCAGGTTCCAAAGTAAACAACATTTTGCAAGCATCTATAAACATAATATGATATGTGACACAAATGGTTTTGTCCTTTTATTATTTATAAAAAAAATTTTTTAAGAAAGCAGGCATTTTGTAAAGTGTGCCAGTCATATTTAAAGCAGAAATCTAACATTTTTATTGCTTAAATATTGGTATGTGGTTGGCTTTCCTTGGGTTTATTATTTATTAAGAAAGTTTTAATAAATATGCCCTATAAGGCAAAATGCAGTAACTTCATGTTAAGTCATAGTCTCTTTGATACAATGATCTGACAGATGAGTTTGGGTTAACTATGCTCAGACCAAGAGAAACCAATCACATCAATGAAAATTCAGTCAAATAATCAAAAATTTCTGAAATGCTGTTTTGACATATTTACCACATTTTGTTGTTGTTTTGTCTTGGACCTTTGTTAGATAACAAAACGTCTCAGGTTACATATGTAACCATGGTTCCCTGAGTAGGGAACGAGACACTGCGTCCTCTAGGGGTCGCTATGGGGAACGCCTCGTCGTGACCCGTGTCTGAAGCATACATTGAAAAAACACCAACTCGTTGGCCGGCGACAGCCATGACGTCACTACCGGTGCGACTATAGTATAAATAGGCGCCGGGAGCACACATCATTCACTTCTTCGTCTGAAGCTTGCGTCCGCAGCAAGGCAAGAAACCTAGAGAAGAGAATGATGTGTGCTCCCGGCACCTATTTATACTATAGTCGCACCGGTAGTGACGTCATGGCTGTCGCCGGCCAACGAGTTGGTGTTTTTTCAATGTATGCTTCAGACACGGGTCACGACGAGGCGTTCCCCATAGCGACCCCTAGAGGACACAGTTCGAAGTTCCCATGAAAGGGAACTGATCACTAGCCCTGCTCTATGAACCTATTATATATGTTATGTGAAAGCAAAATTCATATAATCTCACTCTTAATTTGAAACATTGTCAAACATCACCTGTTGCCATTTATGAATCCCACAGCCACAGTGGTCCCTTAAAACAAAAATAACATCTGGGAGTTGCCGGTGATGCTGCATGATAAAGTGGGCCTCCACATATGTTACACTCTCTTGGTGATGCATGTAAGCATCTGGTGGAAAAACGCTTTCTTTTATCTTTTCATGCTTCAGAGCAGAAATGTGACCTCTTGCATTGTGACAGAAATTACCTTACTGTATGGGATCATTAATAGTGCTAAAATAAACCTGTCTTTTGTCTATTATTTTCTTCCGTTTTTCTCTCAGGAATATCATGCGTTTTTTGGCAGTAGACTGTGCTGGTGGTGCAGTCAGACTGAGAACACCACCACCGCTCTATATTTGACTTACTCCAGCATCCAGTTACCACTAATCACTGTGTTGAAGCATTTTGCAGTGTATAAATGTTCCAAAGTGCATTTATATGTGCAGATCTCAGGGTGTGGAATAGGGCTCTCCTGGAGCTGAAAGTTGTGGTTAATAGCAGGAATAATCTGAGAGCAGACTAAAGGTTTGGCGTGAGGTGAAAACTGCAAGCGAGACAAATTATTTTGAAATAATACAATTTGTGTGACTATAACTAGTTCTGTCTTAATGTTCCAGTAGCTACATGGAGTTTTGTTACAAAATGAGCATGAACAGTATCAGGTGGGACCCACTAAGGGTCTTATTCAGTGGTCCCCCCCATATTAAAGACAAAATTTTGTACAAATATTTTTTACACACAAATTCTATCCGATAAAATATTTTGGAGCTTGGCATAACCAGAAAGAATGTAAATTCATTATAAAAATGTCCATGCTATTATAGGGTTTTAATTATTCACATGACTTTTCTAGATCTAGAAATCACACTTATAAAATTAAGCTATCTCATATATCCAGGCATTCTGACTATGTGTGAATTCAAAATAAGACATCAAAATAAGACAATAAGAAAATAAGTAATCATTTTGAGGCCAATAAGTCAATAAGTTTTTTCCCTGGTTGAAAACCACTGCTCTAAAGTAGAGTGCAATTGTGCCTACTGTGGACAAAGAAACAATAGCACATGAGAGATGTGATTTTACCCAGCTAAGTGTTCCTGTTTCCCTGCAGAATGAATGTTGGACAACTGATGGATGAAGAACAGATGAAGGTTTTCTCGTGCCATCACGTTGCATTCATTTTACCATCACATGTGTATCCCAGACAATAAGACTCTTTTTCTCTTTTCTCATGCTGTCTCTCATTGTTGGTCCATCCCTTTTTTAGGCATATTTCTGCTGCTTACGTATTTCAGTCTCTCATGTGTTTGATTTAATAGATGCTATAAACCAATTTCTGGTGAAGGTAAATGCATACAAATTGTGACTTAAGGTAAAGCACACAGTAACAAGCAACCAAGCAATCTATTCCTCCAAAACAACTGAGAGTTGCAATTAAGCCCTAAATAGGACTAGGATTGATTCATTGTAAAACATGTTGTCTCTTCAGACAGCTAAAGACCGTAGGGCCCTTGTCTGGCTGTCTGCAGACATATCTGTGGCTCTCAGGCTGGTTTAAAGGCATTCCTGTCTGTTTTATCAGGGTTAGTAGAGTACAGGCTGTCTCTCATAAGGATCTCCTTATCAGTCTTAATTAATAACACAAATACAGCCTCAGGAAGTGCTAGAGTTTCATCAGTGCACGCAGGCCAAAAAGAAGCATTCTGTACAGCCATTTCTCTCGACTTTCTTATTCACTCAAAACCTTTTCTATCTAGCTATTTATGAAAAAAAGTGGTCTTCTACAAGTAGGCACTCACCTTACATTAATATCGAGATAAAATATTGTACCTGTAAAGCATTCATAGTGAATTTCCAGTCATTTGTATCAACACCAAACATCACGCTTGTGTCTTTTGATAGCTGTCCCAGTTCTTTCATTGTGTTTCTTTGCTTTTATGTCCCTTTGCTTTAATTTTGCACAGCACATTCTGAGGCTTGTTGACAGATGTTTTTGCAGACACAATATGAGATATTTGGACACGTTGATCTGTCTAGACTCGATGACAGTAACACTCCTGCTGCCTTGTTCTTCAAAAACCAGGTCGGAGGGGTCAATGGCACTTTAGAGAAACATTCTCTGAAATTTCTAATGGGGGATTGTAGGAGGAAGGGTCATGTAGGGATGAAACGGGAGGGATGTATGCTAACAATAACACAAAAAATATAACTGCCCTTTTCACCTCCACACTACTTGCATGCGATAAATGAACAGTAATTTTTGAGGAAGAATGACTCTTGATGTACAGTATGTATGTATGGGTGGGTGGGTGTGTTTTCAAATGTGCTTATATAGAATTACCATAGACTTCTCATTCTTAATAGAATCCCTGCTGGGGGAAAGGAAGAATCCTACTCGAGACAAGCGTTCATCAGAAATAGGACATTTCAAATCCATTTGGTTAAGGACTTCAATGTAATGTCTCCCTATGGAGGCTGATCAGAAAAGCAGGCAAAGAATTTGGAAAGCACTAAAAGTATTCGCTAACTTTCAGAAGGACAGCAGAGAGGGAAAAATAAGTTTTATGGAGATCTAGTTCTACTCTGGTTTGGCAAATGGAAAAGGAGTTGAGGATCTGGCAACCCAGGATGCCCACCACTAAGTGCAAACAAACACTGTAGTTAGAGCAAGAATCAGAGAGAGTGCTGGGCAAAGATTACATAAGAACTTAGATCCGTAGATCTCTATCTGTCTGTCTGTCTGTCTATCTATCTATTCAAAGTGTCTAGACAGACCTTTCTTTATAGTTGAAATAAGCATTGTCGTTAAAATGGCAGATTCTCAAGTCAGTTCTGAATGGTTCACCATCCTGCTGTTTATTAGCATGCTGGGTTTGTGAGACCACATAATGCAGCCTTTATCCATCATCAGCCATAGCAAAATAAAATGCATTTAGAGCCAATCCAACATTTCATTCTCCAAATGAAATGGAGTAACTGAATCAGAGGCTTCGTAATTGAGGATGTTCTTGCTTTAAGGCAAATCTGATCAGAGAGGTTTGGCCTCTCTGTGCACTTCGGCTGGGCAGTAGAACTGTGGATAAGGCCTTCGACCTCTGCAGCTCTGAAAGATTGAAAATGTGTCTGGTAAAAGCTTCCAGACCTCCATGCCATTTAGACTGAACAGAAGGAGCCAAAAACCATGAAATATTACAGTTTGACTGCATTGCCAATTAATTGCATGTGAACAAAAGGACTTTCCTGCTGTGCTTCCATAACAACTTAATACATTTGCAGATCTGGGTTAGCGAAACCATTTTTCAAACCACAAATGTCATTCAGGACACGAAAAATGTCTTAAAACACGGACGTCATAATCATTTGTAATGGAAAAAGGGAGTAGAATCTGCAGTCGGCTGCAAAATGAGGCAATAAATCATTTTGCTGCAATTTATAGCATTGCTGTTAAGTGAGACTGGGTTAGTTAAAAGAAAAATTAATTTATTTGATCTAAATCACTACTGCTTCTTTTCCTTTTGTCTGCATCCTGAAGTTCTCAAGTTGTTCCAACTTGAAACCATCAAACCTGTCTTTCCCTATATCCCAAAGTCTTTAGTGCAAGTTTACAAAGGACAAATCAACCTACATGGCCCTACTGTGCATTTTTTTAAAGTATGGCCACTGTTATGTAAAGTCCTACATAGATAGATAGTTCCTGTGGTTATTTTTCCCAGATCAGAGCGCACAGGAAACCATGTGGTGTTAACTTAGAGATGACATCTGGAGGTACCTTGCCAGGAATGGAGACTTTTATGTGTTTTTCATCCATCATTTTCACTTTGCTGTCCTGTTTCTGCTCAATGTGCTTCAGTGATTTAGATTCAATAGCTAAATATTCGTTTATTAGTTGAAGAACATTAAAGAGCAGTGGAGAAATATTGAATACATTCAGCATAAATCAAAGTTCATCTCAATCAACTCAATCTAGATTAGGTGAATAGACTGTCAATCTTAAAGTCTGTCATTTATCTTCATTACTTCCTCTTTTATTAATTACATTTCATTTAGTGCTTAAATTCTTTCTCACATCCACAGACTTAGACATTGTGATTACACAGCTGCTCTTACCGCTGCACGCTGGAAGGCCCCCCTGGTGTAGGTGCCACCTCCTCTGTAGGTGATGGAGGGGATCTCTTTGCTGAAGAGCGAACACTTGTGTTGGTGGGCTGTGGGTGCAGACACATAGTCCACTCTTGTAACCACATGGCTCTTGGAACTAAATGTTACCAGTGCTACACGTGTTGCCTCCGGCGCCACCGGAAAATCTGACAGCAGCTTTCGCACAAATCGCAACTCGCTCCCAAAGTTGGAAGCTCCCATGCTGGACGACTCATCCACGAGGAAGACCAGATCCAGACAGCCTCCCCGTTCCCGAAGAAGACGAACGTTCTTTCGGAAGACCTGGCCGAGACGTTCTACTTTGCTCTCCGCACTCTCAGAGAGGTTTTGCCGGGTTTGGGCCGCTTGACGCAAAGCCCGCAGGGACAACTGCTGTGCCTGGCTCGGCCAACCAGTACAGCCTAAACAGTACAGGAACAATAAGGTGAACCTTAAAGTCAATGTTACTCTTAATGTCACCATGATAACGCCACAAACACCAGCGTCCAATAGTGGTTATGAGAGAATATTGAGGCGTATAAGTTTGTTGCAGTCCTTCTCTTCTTTTGTTTTCTCTATCTTTTCCAAGCAGGGTGAGGCTCCTATCTCTCCGCTGGTCTCAGGCATCTGTGGAGCTCCTGCATTTCAGACACCCTCCAAATGCTTCTCCCCTCTCTCTGAAAATAATTTAAAAAGAGCGAGACGGTGAAAAAAAGTTCGATGAGAATGAGAGAGGGTGTGTGTGCTGGTGCGAGACTAAGAGAAGGAGTGAGAAAGAAGAGTGAGAGAGAGCAGCGGCAGAGGAGGAAAAAAGGGGCAGTCAGAGGCGTTAGTGTCTCTCTCTTTTTCTTCTCGTCCCGTTCTCTTCCTTATTCCCTACTTGTTCTGTCCTTCTCTCTTTCTTTTTCCTCTGCATGTCCTAGAGTGCTTTAGTGAGGTTGTGTGTCATTGGAGCACTCCAGACTGTCTGTCAACCAGTGCCTTTGTGAGAGAATAAGTGTGTGTGTGTGTGTGTGTGTGTGTGCGTGTGTGTGTGTGCGTGTG
>NW_015537968.1:1416295-1423435 GCF_001515605.1 Sinocyclocheilus anshuiensis
GTGCGTGTGTGTGTGTGTGTGTGTGTGTGTGTGTGTGTGTGTGTGTGTGTGTGTGTGTGTGAAGGAGAATGAGAGAGAGAGACTTTTGTCTATCAGCCTGTCAACATGCCCAAAAAAAACATCAGCACGGGGCCTGTTGATCAAATCCATATGTCTGGCAATCATCTGCTCTCGGACGAACACTCTCACCAAACTACCAGGCAGATGCCAAGAGAGCCATCTGTTAATGAGAATAATCGCAGGGAGCTGTAGACAAAACAAGCATGAAATGGATACAAAAGCAACACAATTCATTTGACAAGCAGAAAAGCTGTTAACAGGTTTTAAATCGAAGCTACGTTATATTAAGAGTCCACATGTCATGCGCGTTTTGTAAGCAGAGCTTCCAGTCTTTATTACTTCCTCTTGTTTTCTCTTGGGGTCTGTGGGGAGAGAAATCTCAAGTAGGATCTGACCCCCCTCTCTGTCTCCTTTCTTTTGTGATTTTTGCTTATGCTTAACGCAGTTTTAGGTGGGCTGGCCACAGTTTGGGCCAGGCTGAAACTTAAATTAATACAATTGAACCACGTGTGAATCCCAGCTGTCATGGCTTTGACAGGACAAAACGGACGAGGATTTGCAGTATTGTGAGGTTATAGCTCAAAGAGCTACTGATTCTTGACTAAAACAACATGCTGACTGTTAAGTGTGGTCTGTAAAATTAACTGTGAACTTCGTGTCTGAGAGCAAAAGAGGACAGCGGTGTTTGGCTCACTAGTGTCCAAGCAGCTGGTGCACAGGGACACGCATCTCTCTGCTTACCATAAAGAGGCCCAGAGACCTCACAAAGCAACATATATGTATTATTTATTAATTTTTTTAATTTTACGTATTTATCTTGCATGCCATAATGGTAACTGTATACACACAGACACATTTTAAGTCATACACATGCACCATAAATCCACTCTGATCTGTAAATCAATCTCCTATTTCTTCTGTCTTTCATCTGATCGGCAGTAGTGATATGGTGGTGACACATTCCTGACATTTATTCAAACAACAGGGGTATATGTCAAGATAATACAAACACATAATTTCATGTAGCATTAGGCACTTTACATTTTTTATATCTTGCTTATATATATATGAAAAATAATGTCTGTGTTTGTTCTGATGCAACTAATTTTAACAGAAGAGTTTTCAAATCGGGGATTTACAATACAAAACGTTTTTTTTCTCGTTAACTATCGGGCAAAGCAAAGCGTCTGATGTAAAACTTAAAAATTGTAGAATAGTGCCCTCTATAGGTTAATAAGGGTACTTGTTATGCAGTTGTTCGACTGTTAGATCAGATTAGATTAGGCTGCACGATTATGACAAAAATCATAATTGTCGATTATTCCCTTGAAATTGTAATTGCGATTATTAATTACGATTATCACAATTTACATTGAATGATGTTTATACCATTGTTTGATGCAACTGCATGCCGTATTTTTATATGAAAATAAACAAACTGAAAACACTAACTGAAAAACCTTTAGTGCTTTTCTATAGTATTAAGCCTCAAATGTCAAATATACATCGGATTGGTTTCTTCTTTAAATTATAAAAAAGTAAAAATATGAATGGTATTATAATGTTATACTAAAACTAAAACTAAAACAATGGAAAAACCCTTAAGATAACATGTAGAAAGAAAACAACATATCTTAAGCGTGCAGAATAGCATAAGTGGATTTTGAACGATTAATTGCCGCGTTGAACGATTACGTAATTGTGGCATCCATAACTGTAATTGCGATTAGAAATTCGATTAATTGTGCAGCCCTAGATTAGATTCAACTTTATTGTCATTGTGCAGAGTAATGAAATGTAGTTAGCATCTAACCAAAAGTGCAAATAGCCAATATATAAAAATAAGCATAAATATGTGTATGTATATATATAGAGAGAGAGAGAGAGAGAGAGAGAGAGAGAGACAGACATGAACATGTATGCAATCGTGGGTGAAAAGGGAGTAGAGAATTGGTCTCAGAACACAGCCCTGTGGTACGCCAGCGTTCAAGGTGAGGATGGAGGAGTTGTAATTGTTAATCCTAACAGAATGTGGTCTGTTGGTGAGAAAGTCCAAGGTCAAGTTGCAGAGAGAGGGGCTGATGCCAAGGTCTGTAAGTTTGGAGATCAGCTTAGATTAAATCACAGTATTAAAAGAAGAGCTGAAATCGATGAATAGCATTCTGACATAAGTGTTGCTTTTATCCAGGTGATTCAAGGCAGTGTGGAGAGCTGAGGCGATGACGTCCTCAATTGAACTGTTGGGTTTGTAGGCGAACTGAAATGGGTCCAGTGTTGGGGGCAGGCACGTTTTCAGATGGGAGAGTACCAGCCTCTCGAAACATTTTGCTATGGTTGGCATGAGAGTGACAGGGTGGTAGTCATTAGGGGCCACTGCAGCACCATGCATGTTTTGGTACTGGCACAATGGTGGTTGTTTTGAAGCAGGTAGGGACAATGGCCTGGGCCAGGGAGAGGTTGAAAATGTTAGTAAAGACATCAGGCAGCTGTTCTGCACAGGCCCCATCAGGGCCAGCCTCTTTGTATGCTTTCACCCTGATCAGGGTGGAGCACACTTCACTGGTAGAGAGTGTGAGCGGCAAGTTGTCAGGTGGGAGGTCAGCTTTGTTGGATGATTCTGTGTTTCCACGATCGAAGCGAGCATAAAAGATGTTCACTTCATCTGGGAGTGTGGCATTACTGGTTGGGGGGGATGCTGTTTGATGGTTTGTAGTCTGTGAGGACATGAATGCCTGTCCACATACATCGAGGATCATTGTTGTCGAATTTATCATCAATCTGCGGTTTGTAATTATGTTTAGCAGCTTTAATTCCCCTCTTCAGATTGGCCCTGGATAAACTATAGGCTTCTCGGTCGCCAGATTTGAAAGCTGTATCATATGCTTTTAGTTTAGAAACCAGTGCTTGTCATAATTGTAAGTTAAACTGTTTTGCATTAAAGAAAAAATAACCCAATAGGGGGCCTCAAGATGACTTAAATCTTGGAAAATGTGGACAAGGTAGCCTATTTTGTTATTAAGTGAGTGTATGTGAATTTACATTTCCTTCAGGCTAAGGATTATTCATTTCACTGTTAGTGTGAAAGGGCTTTTATATTTGCCAAAGATAGAACTTAAAAACAAACAAGCAAGCCTAGCCCAGATGAAAAAAGTAACACATTATTTTCCATAAAAAGTAAGTAACGCAATTAGTTACTTTTTAGGGAGTAACTCAATATTGTAATGCATTACTTTTAAAAGTAACTTTTTGTAACATTTGTAACATTACAAATTATATTTGTATCATTTTGAGATTTTAAAAAATTTTAATCTTAAATATTGTAAATATAATATTAAAGAGAGAGAGAGAGAATTACCACAACTTAAAAAGATGGATGCTATTTTAATTTCTCTGTTTGGATTTAGGTCAAAGTGCAAATTCATGAAGAACTCATATTTATTCCGCTGGCTCCATCTATTGGTGAAAGGATGCATGTGTGCCCTGCATGGGCCATTATTTGATACTCTATCTATTTTATGATCCCATAAAATCAAAATGAAAGATTTGTAACATTTTGTCCATGGTTGTAAACTTTGAGGCCATGTATAAGGTAATGTACTCTAAAATGTTGACAAACATCACTTTTAGCAGGTTTAGTAGGCCATTTCATTCTTTTAAGAGCGCAGAATCAGACACTGGTCCAAACACACACACACACACACACACACACACACACACACACACACACACACACACACACACAAACACAAACAACACTAAAATATAAAGAAATATTTGAGATCTAAATGTTGTATGCAAACAATTTTATTTGTGTTTCACATGCTTTTGAATGACGTCAACTGGAAAAGATGCTGTTTAAAGCCAATGTTGTAGTTATAGCATGCACCAGCAGGGGCTAATGGGGCTATCTAACCAGCCTTACCGTTCACTGCACAGATGCTCTCTAGAATGATAATATCCCTCCCCCTAATACAACCAGCGAGCAAGTAGCAAATCAATTGTTCATAATTGTGAACAAAGCCTATTGCCTTTTAAAAGACTCTTTGAAATGACGCATTAAAACCTACTGAAACGTTGTGTTTTTATATGTGTTTTCATGTTTGAGTTATTTGACTGCTTAAGCTAAATTTATTTTTTATTTTTTTTGAGTGAGTATGCATGAGTCAAGTACTGTACACTGGCCAGCATTAGCCCAGAACAAAACATATTTGACATTCTGAAATTAGTGTTTTCAGACATGTTTCTTTTTTTCGGTTCAAGTATTTTTGTTGTGGTTGTAGAAAGCAATTCCCATCGTGTCTTTCCTCAAACAGCCAGCGCCCACAATAAAATGTAACGATCGGTGTGGTGGTGCATGGGTTCTCAGAGATATTTTTAGCGCAATCTCTGACGTAGACATGAATAATTAATGAGCTCTGCAGCTGAATGATGGAGCACATGCTCTGACATCACAATACATCAGTGACGTGAGATTATACCATCTGCAAAAGAAAGGCTGCATTTATTTAACATGTTTAACTTATTTATCCAGTTAAAATAATACAGCCAGCAGAGATGCAAACTACATTACATGTGTGAAATGTGAAACACTTTACAGCTGCAATTCTGAGAGAAGATGGTCTTTCCAAGAAATAAGGCATGTTGTTGAAAACATGTTGTTCCTCTCTAACACTTAAGAAGAGTTTTGCTCTAGTGTTTGACAGAAAAGCTGACGCACACACCCACAACACATTTCAGTCTTGTTCTGCACTTAATGACAGAGTAAGAGACTTTACATAGTAGAAACAATTCTCACACACGTGCAAAAAGCAGAAGACCGCAGGGGAGCAAAAGTGGATGTCTCTGATGGGACAGCAGAGCGCAGGAATGAAAAACAGAGCGAGGGAGGAGAGGAAAAGTATGGAGACTGGTTTGAACTAGAAATGCTGCTGATGAAAACACTGATCCCAAACAACTTTGATTGATCACTGAAACTCCCACCTTTGATTAAAAACAAAAGACAGCCTCTCACTCCAGAATAAATGTAAATACACTGTCACTCACAAAGAGACATAGTGGGACACACAAACATATCCAACTGTACATGTGTGCCGGTTAATATTAAAAGCATAGTACATCCAAAAATAAACATTCTGTCATCATTTACTCATCCTCATGTCATTCCAAACCTGTATGCATTTCTTTCTTTTGTGTCACACAAAAGAAGATATCTCGGACAAAGTTGGGGTCCAAACAACATTGAACTCCACTGACCTCACTGTATGGACAAAAAATACACACTTTTCTAAATACCTTCTTTTGTGTTCCACAGAAGGAAAAAAATCATACAGGTTTGGAACAATTCGTGGGTGAACTATAATGGTGTTACTAACATTTAAATAAAATGTATTCGCACACAAATACAAACATGTGCATATGAATTACAGAGGCATTAAAAGGAACACTTACAGCAATGAGACAGGCTGAAAGTATGTATGTTGTAGAACTGAATGTAATACAAAAACATATATGTAAATATAGTTTTATTCCTCTGCATGTGTGCTCCGTTATTGGATAAATATCTATGTTCTTGGACATATTATTCTTGGAGCACATGTGCTCTGATTTTTATGGTAAACAGACATATCAAATTACACTTCCTAGAAATACTCATGGCCCCAGATGCCTCTCTCATTCTTTTTTCTTCACTTACACTCTTTCTTATCTCTTTCTCTCACAAGTTCATAACTAATTTCATGATTCTCTGTATTCACACAAACACATAAGTTATGTATGTGTAGACATGCTGATTTGAAATACCGCACCATTTGTCCTGTTTTTCATTTCCTCCATTCCCTTGCTCCATCTTACCTACTTAGGGATCTTCATGCACATTTCGTAATGTGGTACTTCTCGTGTTGTGGTAAATAAAGTGTCCAGGCACCAAATCTGGTACGTGTGGCAGAGCATGACCGCAGCTCTGAGGTCAACAGCTCAAAGAAAAGATTCTGCACTATTTCTAAGACACTAATCAAAGTAATCAAGTAATTGTGTAACATTGTGCATGTGAACTCCTTTGTACAGAAGGTCTGATGCTCTTTTGAACGTCTGAAATTCATATTATAATAATTTATTCATATTATATTTGTTTACTCACATTACTATGCTGATATAATATGCAACTATTTGTATTAGAAAAATTAATTATTCATCAGTGTGATATAAGCCAGGGAAAATGAAATGTCATGGGCCATATCCATTAATCAAAAACATATTACTGTGTCAAGCTGGAAACGGGCCGTAAATAAGATGAAAGGGGTGCTGCTTAGGCAATATCTTTCTATATCCTGGTGCTGATTAAGTATCTCTGAATTAAACTGTCCCTAAATGTGATCTGGTTATAGTTCAGTTTTCTCTGAGGTTAAGATGGGCTTATTTGTCTTGCTGAGCTCTGCTTTTGCATTGATATTGTCATTGCTTAGATTTTTTCCAGCCATTGGGCAGTAAACAGAAGTAAAACTTTGGGTATTAATTAACCTCATATCTCTGTGAATCTCAATGGTTTCTAGTGCCCTCTTATCACTGATAAAGAAGAGTATATATGTGCGGCATTTGAGAAGACAAAGACAGAGAGACAAAGGGTAATAATGGCCATATCAATGTAAGCAGCCATTTATCAGTATGTTGAAGGCTAAATGTTGCTGACATTTGTCAATCCACTGGAGTTTAAACTCAATGCTCTGCCTTTCCCACCAGCCATGATCGTTTTTCTGAAAGTGTGGAACAGTCGTTGTTCACAATCTTTTCTTACTTTACTGGCTGCATCTCTCCCATTTTCTCAGTCTTTTTCTTCCTTCACACATTATAACATTATAGCTCTGTGTCCTTTACAGAGCACTCTCCACAGGTATAGGTTATCAAACTGATCAGACAGGAAAGTCTCCATCAAAACAGCGGTCTGTTTTCTGTGGCCTTCAGCTTAACATGCCACTCACTCATGTGGATTTGATATGTTTATCTGTCCACTGTCTTGCTGATTAAAAGGAGGAGATTGTGTCAGTCCAGATGAGATTAGTGCAGTCCAGGGCCGTGCACAGACCT
>NW_015537968.1:1423532-1426305 GCF_001515605.1 Sinocyclocheilus anshuiensis
AATGTGTGCAAATGTGCATTTTGTCCGTCATTAAAACGGCGGCGTTACGTTTTCATCACCAGGTGTTTGTTGTAGCTATATGGGCGCAGCACTCAGTTTCAAATACATAAATTATGAGCCTTTATAGACATAGTGTTTCTTGCATAAAGAAAACGCTGTACTTATTCAAACAACAAGATCTTTATTTACCCTTGCAGACCTAGTTCAGCTGCTGTGGAACTTCAGTTCATTCAGTCAAGATAGAGGGGGTGGAGTTATGAGGTTTACTGACAGTTTGAGCGGATCCAACAAGATTTAGTCACAAGCTCTTTTTAATACCTTTCATTAGCTAAATATTTGTAAAGCAGACAGACAGATGTAAAGGGTGACCAATATCATTGATTTACTGAAGGAAAAAAAACACCATCACCAAAAAAAGGGCACTTCGGCGTGTAAGGGCAAAAAGGGCATGTGCTCTGCACAGGTTGAGCCCTACCTGTGCACATGCCTGGTGCAGTCAAACACACATTCACACAGTTTATACATTTACACTTAGTGAAGGTTGAAGGGAACTTCAAATGTCTTTAGACAACAACATTTACCATTTTCAGATTATTTATAAAATCTTAATGTCTCTGATGGCAGGCATAGTTTGTAGGGACAAAGGCAACAAAAGCATTAACCAGAAATTATCCATAACAAATTTTTAGAATATTTGAATTTGTTTTATTAAATATATTTAAAATACTGCAATGCAAAAAATATGTAATTTAATAATTATTATATTATATTATATTATATTATATTTGGTATGTGTTTTGACTTCAACATTTTTTGTTACCCCTTACAAGTTTTTCTTGTTTAAAACAGGTTTCTGCTTCAAAAAATGAAGGAAAAAAATGGATCGTACAGAGCAAAACATAAGTTAGAAACTACTCTGACGTAATGTGAAAATATAACCACTGAAATATTGTTTTGAAATCATCTCTTCTTGTCACACTCATTGAGCTTCATTAATAAGAGATGAAGAGATATGAGTAAACGGTCTGTATCAAACTTAAACCGGTTAGGTTTGACCCAATTCCCTGCTTCTGCTCACTGAGCAAATTAATGAGAAAGAAGTCCATCATGAGGGCCACGTGTGGTTATGTGTACATGTGTGTGTGGAGCTGTGCGTGTGTGTGCCCATGAGAGCCATTAAGATATCGAGCAATAGCCCTTTTATCAATGACAGCACAGCTGTGCCAACACAGTTCTGGAGTCTTCTTGTCCAGTTTGATTCACATAATAATGAATGATATGATGCAGTGGCAAAAACATCACATTTACCTCAACTGCTCTCCTACTCTCCTTTTTTGTATCTATATTATCTTTTGATTGGTTCAAGGGATCATGAGAATTAAGTAAATTTATGACCACTGTAACACTCTGTATCTTTCCCAAAGAAATGCACTTTGCCCAACTAAGACAATTACTATGCTGGTCTAAAATGTGTGTGTGTGTTTTGCTGCTGTAAACATTGGAGGGTCTGAAAGTAGTATATCTAGATAGTATAGGCAACAAGACACATCCAGTCTATTAAAGTGTCTGGTCGGATTTTGAAGCTAGCACATATTTGCTGTTTGTGGGACCCCACAATCCTAAGGTATTTTTTGATCTTATGACTCATTTTCTGTTGAGAAATAAGCAGTGTAGACACAAAATATTTGCTTTGTCTAAAGTTCACTTGAATTTGTTCTAGATCATTAGACATGACAGTATATGCCTTGGAGGCCTGTCTAAAAACCGGATACAGGTACACTGTAAAATATTTCCACCCACCTTAACTTAAAAAACTTAAGCTCAGTTGCTGTCGCAGGTGTCGCCAATATCAAGGGTTTCTGAATTGTGCATATATGTTTAAGTACAATCAAATTGGCTGTGCAAGTAATTTCAACAAATTATATTCAACTGACTTTTGTTGAATCTGCTGAATCTGGTATAACTTAAAAAAATAAAGTTGAAATTGGTTAAATCAGAAATAAATAAATCAGCGATGCCCCCCTTTAAGAACAATGTGGATTTACTTTTAAATTATAACATTTAGATATAAGTTTAGCATGTTCAGGATGATAATATCAATGTTTTATTGTTTTCTTTTAAATATTTAAAATAATAAATTTACAAATAATAGCCTAACAATAGTAACAACATGCCACTTGGGGTCTTCTGTGCCAATTCTGGGGTAAAGTCATCTTACCCCAAGGGTCTAATTGTATCTTCTTTTTTTTTTTTTTTAAATAGGCACAAAAACATAATTTCATAGATCACTTTTGTTGTGTATATATCACTATGGTGACTATGCTGTGTGTGTGTGTGTGTATGTGTGTGTGTATATATATATATATATATATATATATAAAACAATTTAGGTTTTCATTTCAGAGTATTTATAGTGTTGTGCAACTGATAGACGTATTTCTGTTTTTCTACTAGCTGAAAGATGTTCCAGTTCATACGGAAACAGATTCACAATCACCTTGTGGAGCGGAAAATTAGGAGAACTCGTTTTGTTACCAAGGACGGCCACTGCAACATTAAATTTGGGACTGCTGAATATCACAACCATTTTGCTTTCCTTATGGACTTCTGGACTACATTTGTTGAGATTCACTGGTGTTTTGTAATTGTTTTATTTGCCGCTGCCTTCACGGGAAGACATGTTTCAGATGAACTGCAACGGTGCTCAAGCCGTTATGGTTACTTCCTCAGGCAAACGTGACTTGTTCTGTTTAGTGGCAGGGGGAAAAAATGG
>NW_015537968.1:1427852-1434263 GCF_001515605.1 Sinocyclocheilus anshuiensis
TTCTGTTTAGTGGCAGGGGAAAAAACGGATTCTTACTAATTTTTGTCATTACTAAAACGTGTACATACTAGAAGAGCATTACTAAAGTATTTTAAAGGTCCTCACCCGTCCTTGTGAGACAGAATTATTGTGTCATATTTTCACCAGACTTTGGAACCAAACACCCTGAAATGTTTAGAAAGAAGCGATAGAAAAATTTAATTGTATATTGTTTGGTTCAGGTAACTTCGGTCATATTCCTTACCGTGCTGTCCAACAGCTTGCCAGGGCTTATGAGGGACCACAAAAAACAAGCAGTGACGTGGGGGAAGGGGTGGAGGTGCGACTGGACTTATGGAGGCGGGTAGGAGGGGGCTGACATTAGGAGTAAATACTACAGACTGTGGAGGCGCTTGGACCACTGGTCCTTTGGATATCACTGGAGACACAGCGCGGACACTGAACTACCCAAAGGCTTTTGGCCAGAGTCCTTGACAAAACGGTGCACGCCTTGCCTTAAGAACGAGGAAGCATCCGATATTTAATAGGTAAGTTACAGGAAGAAGGAGAAATGTGTGAATAGGTTTTCGGCCTTTCTAGCTCGGCGTTTTGGTTTAACTTAAACGGCAGATTAAAACGTGGATATCCTTCAAAACTGCAACAAACGGACACATAAAAAGTTGCGACTAGAGTATTACCGTAGTTTTTGGATATTAGTGCTGTATATGGATTTTTAACGCACGGAAAGGAAACATTCAATAACACTGACAGTGCCTTATTTTAATCGTATTTTATAGCCTTTCACGGCAATCGCCCATCTTACTCTGCCACTACACACAATATATACTGACATGCTTCAGAGCAGCCTCGCTTGATAAGAAAGGAAAGATAAAGGGCACATAGTGGCATATTTTGTTCGAGATAGTATTCGGGCTGTTTATGTATACATTACAGTCGCTATCTGAGATCTGACCAGCGGCACACGTCAAGCACGGCTCTAGCATCATCGCTCAATATCGAGGACTGAACATCTCAATTACCAACATGACGGATGGACCGAGACAAAGAGGGAGCGCAGCCCCGAGCACCAGCGAGGATGGAGCAGCAGACACAGGGAAAGCCGCTGGACAATCAGTGGCTTTGAAGAAAGAGATTGGTCTCGTCAGTGCTTGTGGCATTATTGTCGGTGAGCGTTCAGTTGTTCCTTTAAATATATTTTTCATAGGGGGTTTTAAACGGATGTATGGTCAAGCATGCTCTTGATTGGATAATGCTGAATGGAACTGAAATCTTGCACTCTGCTTCTCTCTCTCTCTCTCTCTCTCTCTCTCTCTCACACACACACACACACACACACACACACACACACTAATCAGTCCTATGAAATAGAAAATAGGTCATTTACGTTGGGACAATCAAAAACAGATATGAATGAATATATAGTATATAGCCCATACATATATACTGGAGGAGCCTAGTATGATGTTTTTTTTTTAATGGCCGCTAATTTAATTTAATCTCATAACGAATGTCAATTTTAATATTTTAAATATTAATCTTAGTTTGTACACAATAATGTTATTGTTATTCTAAAATATTCATGGTCATTATGTTTAACTGTTGCAGTCTAATTATTTTTTTATTCATCGTTGTGATGATCAGTAAAATAATCAGTATGGGTCATACAAAAACTATAGAGCACTATCTCTTGAAGTTAAATATTTCATACAATGTAATGATAACAAATAACATGTGCATGTAAAAGAAAAATATTATTTACTCAAAATATAAAATGTGCACTATGCATTAACAAGGGTGTCAGCAGATTTGGGAACTGACAATTGGCAGAATCACTACTACTGTCACTAGTATGGACTTCTGCAAAATAGGCATGTGCTTCTTCTTCTTTTTTTCTGAATATAACGTTATGGTTTAAAATTCAATTCAATTCAATTTTATTTGTACAGCGCTTTTCACGATACAAATCATTGCAAAGCAACTTTACAGCAAATTAAGTTTCTACAATATTTAGTGGTAGCTTATCAGTGGTGACTGTCAGTTAATGTTTAAAAAACATAAACAAAACAAGAATTTTAAACAAAAATGCATCTGCCATGCCTATGTCAAATTGGTGTTCTTCACTTTCTCTTCTGTCAGCGGTAAAGAAATCAGGTCAGTGGTAGAGAAAACGTGAAGTGAGGTGGAAGCGAAGTCAGGAAATGTGACCAAATTGTCATGTTGGTTATTGCTGAGTACGTTGCAGAGCAATTCTCATTTATTGCTTTAGGCAGCATTAAGCTATAAAAATATATTTGATGTAATGATAACAGTAAATGAAAAGAAAAAACCCAACCAAGATAATCCCAACCCACATTTTAACTGCAGCTATATGATAATCCTCTTCAGCAATCTTGATCAGGTCAGGTCACACATTTACATGCTCTCAGTCACCCCACGTGAACATCATTATCAGGTGATTGTCGCTTCGGATCACTCAAAGCTTTCATCAAGACTTTGTTGTCTGTGTGCTTCTTTAAATTTATCAGAATACTTTATAACTGCTGCCATTCTCATCCTTATCAACCCCTTCAATGTGATATTGAACCCTCATTTACCTGGAAAAGAAGCATGGAACTAAAAAAGTGAACATTTTGTGGATTTTGAATTGCTTAACCCCATTTTTTTAATGTTGATTTTGCTGGATTATTAGATTGGAAACAAGTTTTAGAAGAGGAAAGGTTGACAGATCTTCTGTAGGTGAATGAAAGAGAAAGAGATTGTGAAATGATGCAGATATCAAAGTGCAAGCTGGCCTCAAATGTTACAATGAGATGCTTTTGGATTGATTGGAGAACATCATACATCAAGCTGGTTACAAGCTTGCAAAGTGTTATGTGTGTCAAACTAGATGTAACCAGTCAGCAACTCAATTCCATTATTTTTAATTTCTCAAGTTCTTGATCTGATACAGTCACAATTAAAGGTTGGTAAGCTGATTAAAATTAAATAAAAGTGAAAATCATTGTTATACATAATCAACATTGAATATAATTGGATTGTGAGCTCCTCAACCAATAAAACTAAAGGTCTTGTTCTTTATTTTCTTTCTTAGTTGCAGCTTGATGTAGAGCTGAAAACCAGAGTTGTTAGAATGGGGTTTGTAATGATCATACAAACGGTAACAGATCACAGTTGAACCTATTCCATTCAATGAAAAGAGACAATGTTTTATGCAAATGGCTTGCTTCATTAAACTCTGATTTATATATGTGAATTTGTAAAAGGGAAACATCTGGCTACAGACCCACAGAAACAGTTGAATCAATAGAGGCATGAAAGAAAATCAATAGGACAGTTGAGAGGGATTCGCCTAAGCAAGCACATTTGCAAGAGTAATAAATAAATGTACCAAAGTACCAGTATTGTACATCACTGCACAATAAACGAGCCATGTCTCTGCACAGTGATTGACATACAAATATGATAAGCTGATAGCAAAGAGTGAACTCACTTTAAGGTAAGTCAGTTCACTGCGGCCACTTTGGCGCCACACTGTGTAGCTTTAGTGCATGTAGGCCAGGGGTGGCCAATGTCGTTCCTGGAGTGCCACAGTCCTTCAGAGTTCTGCTCCAACCCTATCAAACACACCTGAACCAGCTAATCAAGGTCTAAGGGTTACTAGAAAGCTACAGGCAGTTGAGTTTTTATGAAGGTTGGAGCAAAACTCTGCAGGACTGTGGCTCTCCAGGAGCGACTTTTGCCACCCCTGATGTAGGCAATCAATGACCTAAATCCTGAATAAAGCTGCAGTCTTGTTAGCGAAATTTCATTGTCTATTGTCAATAGTGTAGTGATATGAAGCACAGCCAACAAAAAGTCACTAACCAAATCAATGTCACTATCTATCAATATTCAATAAAAAACTGTATTTTTAAATCTGGTACAGCTAATTTGCATGCATGTTCTACAGTAAAAAGCCAGATGATGCCATTATATAAAAAGGCTTTGAACTGAAAGGCGTGACTTCAGTGTAGTGTTTGACAAGGCTTATCACAGTATTATTAGGTCAGTGTAAGCAGATTGACAAACTAGAATGTTAAATCAGGGATTGCTGCTGTGTTGCCTGTGATGTTTGTGTGGTGAACACTCACTAGGGAAGCAAAAGGATAGAGTATGAACAGGAAATCCATCTGCATTTTTTCCCACTTGAGTCAGCAAGACTTCTCAATCTACAAGTGTGCACAATCATCTATCAGCCCCTTTAAGGATCACAGCTTAAAACATGTTGATGTCCACATTTCACAGCTATTTTCCATATAGTCAAACAATACTCCAGCTGGCTGATCATGAAACCAGAATCAATCCCTGCAAGCTTTGGCAATAGTAAAAGATACCTCTGATTGTAAAGTTGTGTAACTTGTACTTTGAGGTCATGGGATATGCTGAAGTTTGTGATAATCATATCTTGACTGAGCTTTTTCATACCAGAGATTAAAAGAGAGAACTGAAGAGGGAGAACAACCAAGACAGAAGCTGAAGGATCATGTCTAGTCATGAAGGTTTATGGATATTCTTTTAGATCAGATTATTCTGCATATAAATCGTGACGGCAGTGACTGCAGAGAAGAAGTCATCTGATTACTTGTTTACAGTGGCTATGTTTAGCAGACACTTGTATCCAAAGTGATTTACAGAACATAATTGCAGTGACAATCCCACAGGAAAACCAAGACTAGTTGCCTTACTCAAGGGCACAGAGGTAATAGGGCAGAAACTCTCCATCTCACGCATACCTGAATTTCCACATTTTTATGTGTGACATAAGTATCTATTCTAAATACTTTCTGGGGCCAATATATTTATCACAAACAGCCATGGATCACACAGTATTGGTGCACTACTGCACTAAGTGCACACACTGTTATACAGCTAGACCAATACACACTCCCCCATATATTTGCTGTGTGTACTCACTCCATTAGTCACACTGAATACTAACTCCGCAAATTACAGTCTGCTTTCTGTGAATTGTTCTCACCACCTGCTTTCTCTCTCTTGGTTCTCCCTCCTCCTACCTTCTCTTTTTCTCATCCTCACTGACATTTTCATTTCCTTTTGATTTATACACTGTTCTGCTTTTCTTCAATGTTTTTTGGTTTGTTTTAATATTGCCTGTTTTCTCTTTGTCACTGTTAGGTCTCACTTATCTCTTACATTTCCTTGTGTCACACTGTTATCTCATCATGCATTCCTATGAATTTTAGGGTGCATACATGTAGGGAAGAAATTTAGGGATGCATAAAATTAGGGAAGCAGCATATTGTATATTTATCAGCCAAAATTTGGAATCTATATGTTTCTGTCTATTTTAAGATTCAGATCATCATCTAGCACTAATTTCAAAAGATAAACAAAAAGGCAAAAATTTAACCATTTAAGTGAAGAATGTTTTATCTTTAAGAGCACTTTGGAGTGAATTATAGTTATTATAGTTTTGTGTACTATTGTGTTTTAATTTACTTTTTTCAAATACAAAGTAGTATAGATTTATAATATGGATCATAACATAAAAATAAGTATCGACTTAGAGGTATTGGACGGAATTTCAAAATATGTATCCCTAATGCATTCCTACAAATCTAAAATCTCTTTAAATCCTTACTCAGGATAAGGTCTGTTCCATTCAAATGGCTTTTAAATTGGAGCACTTTATTAGATTCATCAAGCAAGCACATTTGCAAGAGTAATAAATAAATGTACCAAAGTACCAGTATTGTACATCACTGCACAATAAACGAGCCATGTCTCTGCACAGTGATTGACATACAAATATGATAAGCTGATAGCAAAGAGTGAACTCACTTTAAGGTAAGTCAGTTCACTGCGGCCACTTTGGCGCCACACTGTGTAGCTTTAGTGCATGTAGGCCAGGGGTGGCCAATGTCGTTCCTGGAGTGCCACAGTCCTGCAGAGTTCAGCTCCAACCCTATCAAACACACCTGAACCAGCTAATACATCCATTTTTGGAGTTCATGGTGAGGATTGAAAGCTTATATGGTGACATGCCAGCTCCACTTTTTTCACACTTGAATCCACTTCTCTAATTCTGTCCTGCTTTCTAAATTAACTCCCATTTCTAATACCTAACCTCTCTATTTTCTCTTTTACAGGTAATATTATTGGCTCTGGAATCTTTGTCAGCCCAAAGGGAGTGTTGGAAAATGCCAGTTCAGTGGGCCTGGCCCTCATTGTATGGATCGTCACAGGCATTATAACAGCGATCGGAGCACTCTGCTATGCTGAGCTGGGTGTTACTATCCCTAAATCTGGAGGCGACTACTCTTACGTCAAGGACATCTTCGGAGGGCTGGCAGGGTAAGTAGGTGATTTACTATTAGTAATGCAAACCTTAGTGTGTAGGGAATTTCAACA
>NW_015537968.1:1434366-1437214 GCF_001515605.1 Sinocyclocheilus anshuiensis
GGGACCCAAAAAAGTGACGGACCCGGCTGGGATTTGTTTTGTGCAGTGGCTTTTTTTTTTTTTTTTTTGAGTTTTTGCTAGTGTTTCCTTTTTTTTTTTTTTTTTTTTTTTTTTTTTTAATTTTTTTAGCCATCAAGGACAAAATATTTTGAGATGTGGATTTTTGTTATTGTCAGTAATGTACAATAAATACTCCAAAAATTTAAGTATTGAAGCTGCAAGCAACAGAGTGAAAAAAATCAGATATAGTGGATAGCAGAAAAATTCCAGAATGAATAGCTGACTCTGCCTCTGCAGGAATCCTATACTTTTCCCTCAAATGCCTGTAATCTTCTTTTAATGAGTAATTGCCATTATCCATCATTATATGGTAATTAACTTGTTAATAGCATCAGCATTGCTGCTGTCTGGTGAAGTAGTTGTATCTGTGGTTTGAAATTTCTTAATCCAATAATAGGTATAAGCGGTTAATCAAACCTTACAGCCCTGGCTTTGCTCACATGCCAACAACCTTTGCTTAGCACGGTGAGTGCTCTATTGAATGATACTGCCAGTGGACAGCCATTAGCTGGTCACTCAGTCGTGACTTGATTTCACTCAGCACCAACAAATGATGGCAATAAAGAGAGTCTATCCTAAGAATAAAGACATTGCTATATGCAAACAACACAATGCCTAATTGCCTATCACTGGATAAAAATAATAATGTTATTACTATTATGCGTTTTTGGAGATGAAACATAGTTGAGTCATTTTTTTGAGGGACGTATTATAACATCGGTGTGTGTTTTTATGCTACAGGTTTTTGCGGTTGTGGATTGCTGTGTTGGTGATCTACCCCACTAACCAGGCGGTTATTGCTCTCACCTTCTCCAACTATGTCCTGCAGCCTCTGTTCCCCACCTGCTTCCCCCCAGAGAATGGTCTGCGTCTGCTCGCTGCCATCTGCTTGTGTGAGTACCAGAAGGAGAAACATTGTCCTAGTATTTAGGGATTTTAGGGATTTTGACATGCATATTGAGATTACTATTGATATTGCTATAAGGCCTCCATTTAGAATTTAAGGCCAAGCTTAGCAAGCGTTGTCAATTCCCAGTCACCTGTCCTGGTAATGCAAATATTAAAACTTGGCAGATACCATTAGGACAGTAAGTATTTTCATGTTATGGCCGAAATTAAAATTCTATACTAGTTTGTATAATAAAAAATAGAGTCAATAATTTAAAAAATGCAATAATCACATTTAAGGGAGGATGTGGCTTGGACCTGAATGTTTTGAAAACATTGTTTTATGTTGTTTACCTCACAGATGCAACAACAACTTACACAATCACAATTTCCACATCTGCTTGTGATTCACTTGCTAACACTTGTATATTTTAGACATTTTTCTCTGATAGCGCATGCACTCAAAGTTGCCAGAAATGGGAACTTCATCACAGCCTCTTATGTTTGACCATAAGGTCAAATCACGCTCAAGCGAAAAAAAAAAACATTTTAAGCCAGGGCTAGAGAAACAGAGTTTTGGGACTGAAAGAAAGAGAGAGATGGATTAATGTGTGACTGAAGAAGGCTGAGGGGTCTTATCCTGGGAGAGTGGACAGAAAGGTTGTGGGAAAATGTGTGGAGGATAGAGAGGGATGAGAGTGAAAGAGAGAAGGATGTGTGAAGATGAATGGAATGATGTTTTTCAAGGCGTCAAGAAGCCTTGAGCATGGGCTTTCTGCAAATTTCACGCTGGAGCTACAAATACTGCATGCTGTATGTAGACAGACAAACAACAGAGACCCTAGGAAAAAGAGAGATGTCAAGAGAAGATATAAGGTGAGATTTCACCTTGTTTTTAAAATAAGTGTGTTGAGTTTCAATTTAAGACTAGCCATAACAGCCGTTTAGTTAGTTTAGTTATTAATTAGATAGATTAATAATTTAAAAACTGTTCATAACTTTTGTCCTTTTATGAATTAGAGTCAGAATTATCTATTTAACTTTTGGCTTGTAAACCAGTACAAGCTGTTTGTCCAGTTTGTAGGGTAACAGAGCTGATCCAGCATTCATTGTGTGCTTTTAAGGCTCTTAAGGAAGGGGGACTGTATCACGATCAAAATGTTCTGATTGGATGAAGTTGAAAGTAGTTGATTTTTTTTAAACTAACCAGATGTTCTCAAGCAGCTCTAAAGCATTTTTCTTATTATTATTTAGTTTTGCCTTTGTTTTGTTTAGAGAACGGCAGGAAGTGAGTGAAAGGGCAAAAGTGGACACTATGGCACAGTTTTACAGGATGTCCCTGCTCTTGTACCCTACTGCTTTATACCTCTTTACTTCCTGTATGCCTTTTGTTCTAGAACCAGTACAGCAATTCTGAGAAAAGTATGTCTGTAAGTGTGTGCATGGCTCTCTTTCAAACCCTGCCGAATAGGCAGCATTTTAAGGGAACATAGGCACACTCTTGACACAAACACTATTCTAAAAAGTAGTCTACTACTTTTTAAGCTACCATTTAAGACACCTTTTGGCCAAAAACTGGCAGCATTGCATTTCTATTTTTCAGAGAAGACAATCCAAAAACACAATTGTGGTGTCCCAAATGGCGTACTATGCTATTCCTTTTGCTACATAAGGAAAGCTGTGACAGTTGAGTGTATAAAGTGCCCAACATTTCACACTTCGTTTTTTTGTTAATTAAGTGCATCATCAAGTTATTTTCATCATCAAGGCACTTTTTCTTTTTGGAATTTTCAGCATAAACACACTATTTATACTACAAAATGCCATCGAATAGTGCATTAGTACAGTGGGTATAGAAAAGAAGCACCCCCCCCCCCCCCCCCCCCACTTAACAAAAACT
>NW_015537968.1:1437747-1446946 GCF_001515605.1 Sinocyclocheilus anshuiensis
TTGTTGCTTTGCAGCCTGAAATGAAGACGGACACAGTTTTTGTTTTATCCAGCTGTATTTACTCAATGCATCTTAAAACATCCAAGTGAAAGATATAACACCAACATGCCATAAAAAAATAAAAAACAGAATCACTGTTGAGTTGGAAAAAAACGATCACCCCCTTGTGTCAGTATTTTGTTGAACCACCTTTTGCTTTAATTACAGCCTTTAGTCTGTTGGGATATGTCTCTATTAACTTTGCACATCTAGACTTTGCAATATTTGTCCACTCTTCTTTGCAGAACTGCTCAAGTTCAGTTAAACTTGATGGTGTTCGCTTGTGGACTGCAGTCTTCAAGCCATTCCACAGATTTTCAATGAGGTTTAAGTCTGGGATCTTACTAGGCCATGCGAGGACATTCAACTTTTTCTCCTTTTTCTCCCTGTGTGGTCAGTTTTGCTGTGTGCTTTGGGTCATTGTCATGTTGGAAGGTAAACCTTCTTCCCATTGACAACTTTCTCAAGAATTTGATGCTATTTTGCCCCATCCATTTTTCCTTCTATTCTAACAAGTGCTCCAGTCCCTGTTGCAGAGAAACACCCCCATAACAGGATATTACCCCCTCCATGCTTCACCAGACATCGTTTGGTGTTGAGGCCAAATAATAACATTTTTGTCTCATCTGCCTCAGAATCTTCAAGGTGCATTTTGGCAAAGCTCAGTCGTGACTGCATGTGGCCTTTCTTGAAGAGTGGCTTTTTTCTTTCAACCCTCCCATACAAGCCACATTTGTGGACAGTTTGTGATATTGTGTGTCACATGCACACAATGACCACTCTTTTGCTGCTGCAAGTTGCTGTAGGCCTCTTGGTAGCCTCTCTCACCAGATTCCTTCTGGCTCTTTCATCCAGTTTGGAGCGACATCCTGATCCAAGGAGGGTCTGTGTCAAATGCCTTTGTGTGCCATTGAGAAGGTGGCCATATGTGATATTTATACGGGACACGTCCTGGCCATGATTTTTATATTGCCTAAAACATCCAAAGTAGTTTGACCAATAACATGCAGGTATTGTACATAATTGACCAATCATGGCGCGTTGTGCATGAAAAGGTGAGAACGATCAAAGCGATGCAAATACGCGCACGTGTTTGTTCGTTCGTTCGACTTGAAGCTGTGCACCGATCATTTTATGACACCAAAGTACCGCGAGAGCAATTTGAAAGCATAAGGAGCCGTCTGCTCTGCTCTCTATAGCTCTCGTGAAATAATGTCATGCAACAATCGATCTGCACAGTGCTAACAGCCAAAAGCTGGATATTTTAGGCAATATAGAAATCCTGGCAAGGGTGCGTCCCGTAAAAATGGTCACCCTAGATTAGCTACACCTGATTGAGTTTACAAGTCATATTTAGGTGATTACAAGTCATAGAAGTCAGTGACTGTTTTTTTTTTTTTTTTTTTTTTTTTTCATGGTGTTTCTTAAGGAAAATCTGCTGCCCTCTGCCAGAAAGTTGTCAATGGGAAGAGGGTTTATCTTCCAACATGACGATGACCCAAAGCACACAGCAAAACTGACCACAAAGTGGTAGAAGGAGAAAAAGGTCAATCTCCTTGCATGGCCTAATCTGTGCCCAGACCATTGAAAATCTGTGGAATGTCTTGAAGACTGCAGTCCACAAATGGTCACCATCAAATTTAACTGAACTTGAGCAGTTCTGCAAAGAAGAATGGGCAATTATTGCAAAGTCTTGATGTACAAAGTTATTGGAGACATATCCCAACAGACTAAAGTCTGTAATTAAAGCAAAAGGTGGTTCAACAAAATACTGAAACATGTTGGTGTTATATCTTTCACTTGGCTGTTATAAGTTGCATTGAGTAAATAGAGCTGGATAAAACAAAAACTGTGTCCACCTTCATTTCAGGCTGCAAATCAACAAAATTTGATTATTTTAATGGGGGTGATTCTTTTCTACCCACTGTATGCAAATTGGGACACAACTATTCTGACAGTCTCAGTGAAAAAAATCAATCTAAGAAGTGATAAGTAGAGAAATGTTGATTATTAAAGGGGTCATGAACTGAGAAATCAAAATTCCCTTGATCTTTTGACATATAACAGGTCAATGTTCTCGTACTTTCTCCTAAAAACAGCTTATATTGAAACCAATCTGCCAAAACGACAGGTTGTGGAATGTGCCACAGTATTACACAATAGTGTGGCTAAACACTGCCTCCGCAGAAGATCAACGCCTGCTTCTACATCACTGCCTGTTTAACCCACCGATTTGCGCATGTAATTTGCTCCGAAGAAAACAAGAAGCTGTTCAGTGCCAAGTTGTGGAAAAACACAGTCTTTGCATTGTCTTCCTTCTGATCTCAACATTAGGAAAGAGTGGATGAACTTTACTTTCTACGCGTCAGTAAGAACTTGGTCCTTTGTTCCCTTCATTTCGCCGCGGATTCGTTTACAAACAAGGCACAACTCGATGCAGGATTTTCAGAAAGGTTGAAACTAAAAGACGATGCTGTGCCGACTAAATTGGATCTGACAGTAATGTCACACCGCACAAGTGTGAGTAACTGTTTTTATTACGTGGTCACTATTGCTTTCTATGTTATTACAGATCGTTTGATATGTACTGAGTATTTATGTGTTTTTAACCTATATCACAGCGTCCATCAGTGTACGATTTAGACTGTCAAACATACACACCTGTTAGCCAATCATAGCAGTGGGCGTTTACCTCCGAGTCTACAATCCGCCACACCTATTCAAACAGAGCGGTCCATGAGGGGGGTCAAAACAGGACAGAAAATAGCCTATTACTTCTAAAAAAAATTTTTTTTAAGTAAAAATCTTAACATTGTAAGTGGACCTCAGAGAACAGTACAAAATAATAAAAAAAAGGCAGTTCATGACCCCTTTAATATAAAATTAGCAAGTCATTAAATTTTGTAAAGTACTAAAAAAGTTCAATCTACTTAAAAACTGACTATTTTACCCATATATTTATGTGTGCTATGTATTTTATCATATCCAGTATCACATGGTTAGCTTAGCAACATGCTAACTGAAACAAGTTGTGAAACAAACGTTGCGTGAGATGTGCTATTTGTGTTCCAGATCAATCCATTTTATGTTGGGATGATGCCTATGTAGACAGTACAGAGCAAGAAAGAAAAAGTTTTAAAACAGAGCTCATGAGTGTATTGTTTTCAACAGGCCGTTGAATTTGAGAAAAGTTGTTTAGCACATGTTTGTACTTGCATCAAATCCAGGATATCAAGGTGATAAACATGTTAAATGAGTAACTCTGACCTGTGTGTGTGCGTGTGTGTGTGTGTGTGTGTGTGTGTGTGTGCTCCACTGTAAGCAGCTTATTGTAGTAAGAGTGCTGCTGTCATAGGAATGTTTCTGCATGCTTGCATTAGCATGGTATACTATGTACTGCAGATTTCACTACCTTAATTTTGTAAGGAAACACTATAACTCTCTCCATCCTGTCTCTGCTTATTTTTCTTTTCCGAAAGAGTTTCACAAACACTACCTTCTAAGACATCCTCTCCAGTCCATTTCCCAGAATGCACTGCCCTTATCTCAAGACACGATTGGGCTCAGTTAAAGGCACGTCATTGTTCTGTACAGACAGGCAGTGTTCCTTTTACACAGAGATAAGACATAAGGATTACACCTCCTCGCCCAAAGCTTTGTAGTGTTTGGTTTGACTGTGTTCCCTTCACATTGTATTAGGCAGGGTGTTGCTTTGCACTGTCAAACTGTTTGTGTCCCATTAGCCACAAACAATAATTATCAAGGATTTTGTGTAACAAAATACACCACTCCACCTTATTGCAGTTGACCAGCATTGTAAGGTCAGCGACTGTCGTGACTAGATGCTGTTCCAGGTGTAAGCAGTTTGACACTGAATGAGAGCCAAGAATTCTAACTGTGTTTGGCCACTGTACACAGACAATCTCAATTCATGCCCAGTTCACACTAGTTTTGTACGTAATTGCTCCATTGATAGGTTAATAAAATATACATAGCAATATCAGTCTGTTTAACTACCTGTTGCAGTGGGTGATTCAAATAATTTCTTGTCTACAAGTACATGAATAGCATGTGAAAGAAAAAGGACAAACCGGAACTCTGAAGTGCAAATCATGAAGCAGTATTTTTGCATGTCTTGCAAGTTCTCAAAAGTGCAAGACTCAAAGTTAACTTGCACACTCAGGTTTCTTGCGTCCCTCTGATTTTATAACCAAATATGTCTGTCACATGCTATCAGAAGACTGTGCATGTGACCATGTTATTTAGCACATGAAATTTATCAACAAAAGTTTAAATAAGTAACAATGTATATGAATGTATAAGAAAACATATTTTACATGCTCTAACTGGTTACTTTTTTGTCCTAATGTTTAATCACCTTTTAATCAAAAAAAAAAGTACAAATATTCCATGTAATCTCTTTAAAATCATGAGGTAAAAAATCACTGCTTGAAAGTTTCCAGTAGTGATGCTAGCAATGCCTCAGTCGTAGATTTGAAATATGAATACATATACTGAGTTGCTTTGAATAAAAACATCTGCCAAATCAATAAATGTAAAGGTAAAATTTCCTATTATAATTATTTTGCATCGACTTTAACCTTATTTCACCTGTCTATCTGTCTCAGATGTCGCAGTGCATTCCAATGTTTATATATAATAAAAAGGTCTATTCCGAGTTTATAATTTGTGTGTCTGATGAATTCCTCATAGCTGAAAGCATTATTTTATAATCCTTTGGCATTCTAGACTGCTCAAACTGCATGGTGCCATTAATCTCACCAAAGGCTCATAATGTGTGTGTGTGACCAGCCTTGTAACCTCAATGTCTTTGTGTTTCAGTGCTGCTGACTTGGGTGAATTGCGCTAGTGTGCGCTGGGCAACACGAGTACAGGATGTCTTCACTGCAGGAAAACTTCTGGCCCTCATTCTTATCATCATCATGGGCATCGTACAAATCTGCAAGGGTAGGCACCATATGTCTATGTATGTGTGTGTGCTTGTAATATATTACTGGCTATTCAAGAAGGTCTGTGCTAAATAACAGAGAGTGTGTGTGTGCATGTGTTTGTAGCTACGTGCCATGCATGTTCTTGTGTGTACATTTGTAGAAGTGTGCATGCGTGACTCCCCGTTCTCTTGGGCATGTTGCTTCAGCTCTAGTAGCTCTGTAAATTCTCCAGAAAAACTAAAAGCACAGCACTTCACCTCTCTGTCTCGTTGTCTCAGCAGAAGTCACTGGGTTGAAACCTCTAATAAAGAATAACACTGATAATGCAGCTTTCACAGCTGGTGCGTCAGAAAGGATTCAATAATGATCACACTGCTGACAGCCTGTTAGCTCAGACACTGACCTGATAATATTAGAGTGACAGATGTGATTCCATGCAGAATCTCTAAAAAAAACTGGATTTGGGTTAGTTGACACTGGCTGCTCTTTAATGTGGGGTCTTCAGGGTCACATATGCTCTCAGAGAGAGTTCAGAGAGTACATGTGACCCAAAGACCTGACCCTAGAAATGTGGTATTCATACTATGGCTTAGGGAACAAAATGATTGTAGGCTCAAAAAAACCCAGCCCAAACCAGTTAAAAGTTGTAGTTGTATTTTGGAACATGGTAGCTTGTTTCTAACTTGTTCAAGCTGCTTTAGGTGGATTACTAGCTGGTGGGAATCTGTCAAAGAGGGTAGACCATATTGATCAAAGGCCCCTTGCTGGAAAAATCACATCATGGTACCAGGTTTTTTAATGCTCTACAGTTTAGACAGGTTACTACCAGCTTGATCTAGCTGATTTTTTTCTGGATTTGCATAAACTTACTATGTTACTACGATCACAATGCCATTTTGGTCCTTGATCAGGGAACTTGACCTTCATTTGCTGTTTTTGTGATTACTTTAAGCTGTTTCGGGTGAAAGCTTTTTCTAAAAAATTTACTAACTAGCTAATAAACAAGAGGCATTGTATAACAAATTTCCCTTTTAATATTTGTTCATTATTGTTCCCTTTCTTCTTTCTCCAGGCGAGTATTACTGGTTGGAGCCGGCCAATGCTTTCGAGCCTTTTCAAGACTATGATGTCGGTCTGATCGCTTTAGCATTTCTACAGGGGTCCTTCGCCTACGGTGGCTGGAATTTCCTCAATTATGTCACAGAGGAACTCGTCGACCCATATGTGTAAGCCAATTCTCATCTCATCAAGAGCTTACAATAATTTAATACTGGGTTTTCAATATTTAATTAGTGTTTTTTCAAAAAATACAAGTTTGTAATATCCAGCAGAGAACCACATAACGGATCAATTGTTAGAATGGTAGAAAGAGCCAAACGGATCATTGCATAATTTTACACAATGCTCTGAAGTGGCAGCTGGAATCCTATAGTTGTATTAGCTGAAATAATGCATTGTACTTCCTCTGAATGAACTCTTGATTTTAATTTTTCCAAACAGGAACCTTCCCCGTGCTATCTTCATCTCCATTCCCCTCGTGACCTTTGTGTACGTTTTTGCTAACATTGCTTATGTCACTGCCATGAGCCCTCAGGAGCTGCTGGCTTCTAATGCTGTAGCTGTGGTGAGTGACCTGTGTCCATTCTTAGCACTCAGACACTACCAGACTGCAAACTGAACATTGTTTTGCTTTATGCAGGAGATTCTTTGACATATCTACCCAAGTATCAATATTTAAAGTTCTATGATTGATACTTGGAATGAGCTCTTGATGCCTGCCAATATACCATTCAAACAGATATATCAGACTCCAGAATCTTCTGCATTCTATTCTAATGACTTTCTGAAGGAAACAGCACAGATATATGGACATGATAATGCATGTATTCGACCAATGTCCTCTTTTCCTCTGCTTGTCTCTCTTTTCTTTCCTTCATCACTCTGTTGCTCTCTCCCAGACGTTTGGTGAGAAGCTGTTGGGAGTGATGTCATGGATCATGCCCATCTCTGTGGCCTTGTCCACATTTGGGGGGGTCAACGGCTCCCTCTTCACCTCCTCTCGGTCAGTCCCTCCATCCATCCATTCATCCATCCATCCATCCATCCATCCATCCATTCATCCATCCATGCATTATTCATACACAAGACTCATATATCTATCTATCTATCTATCTATCTATCTATCTGTGTCTGTCTGTCTGTCCTTCTATCTCGTTTCCGTCTGTCTGTGTCTGCACATACTCCCTTTTATTGAATATATTGGCATCCTAAATAACAGTATTTTTGGTTCGTCCTCACATTGTTCAGGTTGTTCTTCGCGGGTGCACGTGAAGGTCATCTACCTAGCTTACTGGCGATGATTCATGTGAAGCGCTGCACCCCAATTCCAGCCCTACTCTTCACTGTGAGTATTATATATACCCCCCTCTCCCTCTTCTTTATACCTCACTCTTACTTTTGTTGAGCTTGAATGGACTTCATGATGTGACATCAAACACTCTCTCTTGCAGTGCATCTCAACACTTCTGATGCTATGTACCAGTGACATGTACACACTCATCAACTATGTGGGTTTCATCAACTACCTCTTCTACGGTGTCACTGTTGCGGGGCAGATTGTGCTGAGGGTTAAACAACCAGATATGCACCGGCCAATTAAAGTAAGTGCTGAGAATTACTGAAACCCAGTGTTAAAAAAAAAACATATTGTAAAAATCAGTATCAGTTTTTGCTCAGTGATCTTAATGTGATTGTCCAGTTCCAGGTACTCTGTCTATACGTCCCATATAAGCTGAAACCTTAAGATAATTTTTCCTTCTTACTGCTAACGTTACTTCTGCTACTCACAGATCAGTCTGGTGTGGCCTGTCATCTACCTGCTGTTCTGGGCCTTCCTGCTGATCTTCTCTCTGTACTCGGAGCCTGTGGTGTGTGGCATTGGCTTGGCCATCATGCTTACTGGAGTCCCTGTCTATTTCTTGGGCGTGTACTGGGACAACAAACCCCAGTGTTTCAATACATTTGTTGGTAAGTTGAACACGATGTTCAAAGATGTGTTAAGCTTAACGATAACATCACTATATTACATCTGTTGAGAAACTATGTACCTCACACTCAAGAAATTAATACTTTTATACAGCAAGGATGCATTAAACTGATCAAAAGTGACAGTATTTATAATGAAAAGATTTATATTTCAAAAAACTGGTTTTGAACTTTCTATTCATCAAAAAATCTTGAAAAAAGGTATGGCACATAAACTGAATTCTTTGTGTTTTCAGACAAGATGACATACCTGGGTCAGAAGTTTTGTGTAGTGGTCTACCCGGTGGAGGATGAGAAGAAAAACGAGGAGTCTGGAGAAGAGATCGAACTGAAGGAGCAGTCGGTTCCACTGTCAGCAGAGGATGAGCAGACACCAAAATCAGCTGACTGCTGAACAGACATGTTTAGACACACTCATTCACTCACATACAGGCAGCCAGACTTATTCAGATAGACACTGGAAATCAAACTCAGATTTTTCACATACCTCTATATTTTGCCTTTTCATAAAGAGGGGGTTGCACAGAGTAATGAACAGAGACTAGCTGCTCCACAGGTCATGTGGTTCTGCTTTAGTAGTCTTTTACAACATTCTCCGTTATCTCTAGTTGCTAGTCCCTTAGCAACTGCCTTCTACTCCATTTAATTACAACATTAAAATGTGGGATGACATAAAGCTCTAGAATGTATTACTTATAAACACTGGTTTGGAAGGGTCTGCATTTTTTACAATAACCTTTCTGAAATATTCGTTTCTATGAGAAACAGAGAATTAGAATTCTGTTTAGTTTATGCTAAAAATGCCAAAATACATCATGGCTTCGCCTGAGATGGCAGGGTTCATTTTATTTATTTATTTATTATCGAGTACATTCTAATGTTCTAATTCTTACCCCCTCTTTATTTTTTTATTTCTGTCCCCAACACTCCCAGGAGTACTTTTTTTTTTTTTTACAAGCCAAAGCTGTATTTTAATTTGACATTTTCTCATTTCAAGTGTATTTCATCACACCAAAACACTCTCTGTTTATATATTTTGATATTTTTGATTTTCCCATTCTAATCATATTCCTTTGTCATTATGAAATTGTTATTGTTCTTTTACATTTTATTTTCTCTTTTCTCTTTCCTGAAGGAAAGCTCTAGGACCTTTTTTTAATCAT
>NW_015537968.1:1447140-1460270 GCF_001515605.1 Sinocyclocheilus anshuiensis
ACCAATTGTGGTGGTTCAGAGTAGTTTTCTATCAGGTTACTCTGGTACTGATACAATTTCAACTCTTTAAGTTATTATCGCTGTTAAAGAGTATTTTTCTTTCTGATATTTTTGAGGATAAAAAGTGTTCATGGAAAACTTGAAGATTCCATTGTGAAATGAAGTGTTGCAATGGTATCTTCTTTCTGTGTGGACTTTAAACAGAGAATATGCCTACTGATGCCATCGGCTTTACAGCCACAGTCATAACCCGCAAGTTCGCTTTCACACAGTTTAATTATTTCACAAGTATATAGACAAAAATATATTCAAAATTGCAGAGCGTTTGGTTATATATGGAAAAAAGAAAAACAATAGTAGTGCATAGCTAGTGTCTGTGATGTAGCTGAAAGCCTGTGAGAATGTCATAATTTTGGTCCTGTCATTTTCTACGTGAATATTCAAAAACTTGAAATCAGTTATGTCAGAAGAGCTCGTTAAATCAGTTTTATTATGCACAATATATATTATAATTGTGTAGATGGACTGTAGGTGTTAATGTAGGTGCAATAAGAGGGTCTAGAATCAATCGATCAAGCTAACAAACATAGTTTGGATGATTACATTAATATACTAAATAACTGAATTACACACCAAAATGGAGAGCCTTAAAGATAATTAATTTTCTAAAGAAATTGCTTAAAAATATATTCATTTGTGTAAGTAAATAATATATGCTCAGTTCAAGAATACTTGATTAAAGTGTTAAGCATGTATGTCACTTGTCCATTCAAGCGTGTAAGGATTTTGAGTGGTCACAGGGTCTTTTCATTGTGCCTCTGTGTTGATGTCACATCACCCACTTGTGAAGACTATGGAGAAGTGCCAATTGTTCTTTTGTTTTATTATTATTTTTGCTGATCTGTAATGTGTAGGTGGTGCTGTATAAAAAGCAATTTATATCAGTGTAATTCATTGCACATCCATTTTGCATGAGCTTAATCCCCCACATTCCTTAGAGACTATGATATCAAATCTATAACCTTCTCACTTACACAACAATCACTGCCTTTTGGTTCTTCTGTCCTAGTCAGGCTGCAGCGACGAGGCCCGTTATCATCCATTATTCAACTGACTGCGTAAACTTTCATCATTGTATGTATCATCAAAGGTGCAGAGCATCTTTGGTTGTAGTAATACTACTCCTGAGCTGTGCCTTAGTATCCAGCACTGCCTAATGTGTGCTAAACACAAACACTATGTGTATTTATATGGAAGCTGCAACTCTGATTGTGCTGCAGTATTAGGCTTTCCTATCCACACACACTATCATACAGGTGATACCAAAATCCATGCAGAATGAATTCTGTCACATATTTGATTGTCCTCACAATTATATAAATATCAGTAAGTATGACTTTTATAGATTATATTAAGATATGTACAGTATAAAAGGATAAAAACCACAAAGCTCAAATTACTACTTACACATAACTGGGGGTGAACGGTTTGTACCAGAGTCTTCTTGTTTACTATATGTTTTGTATTTGTTTGAACAGTGTATATTAAACGACAAATAAATCTATATGCTGAACCAGGGAGGGAAGACTTGTTTATTTAGGCTGACATGAAAAGACTGCTACACTGCCACCTACTGTAAGTCAGGAGAATGACTATGATTGAATGATGATGGTCACCTTGTTCCAATAGATCACAGCTGTCACAACTATTTAAGAATTTAAATGTTTTTCAACTTATTTGGGGTATTTAGTCACCCCATGGGTTGCATATTAAAATGTTTCTTAATCGCTTTGGCTCATTTTGAAATAATCTTGTTCTCTAAACTATAAGTTCAATTGTTTTATGGGACTTCACAAATATATTGCATGTCTGCAAAATGTAGTAACTCACTCAAAACATGACTTATGCTTCAAAACCTAGTTATTTTGTCGGTAAATTGGCCAACGTCACCAAAACGAAAAGTTTTGTCATTGTGTGAGCTATACTGGTCAAAATGTTTAGATGTTTTTTGGCAGACAACCCTGGAAACCTTTGTTATATACAAAGGATCTTTTTGTTCTACTTTTTTGATGACATTGACAGTCAGTTTTGCCTAGCTCAGGGTTAGGCAAGTTCGGTCCTAGAGAGCCACAGTCCTGCAGAGTTCAGCTCCAACCCTAATCAAACACACCTGAACAAGCTAATCAATGTCTTCAGGATTACTAAGGCTATAGGCAGGTGAGGTTTTTTTTCAGGGTTGGAGCTGCACTCTGCAGTACTGCGGCTCTCTAGGACCGAACTTGCCTACCCCTGAACTAGCTGAATGCTGCTGTGTATCACACTGAGCTTTTTAGATATAGTTTTTAACAGTGGATAAAAATGTCAATACTGAAGTACACTGAAAAATAATACGCACATGTGTATGCATGCAGTACATTTCTTTTATCAGTGTGGTGCATGTAAACAAAAAAAACACACACACACATATATATATATATATATATGGAATATTTTTGAATTGAGCCAAAGCAATTGAGGAAATCCTGAAAACCATTTGAATGATGACAGAATAAACAATATTACATGCTTAAATGGTTGCATCAATTTTTATTGACAAACCGATACATCAGTTTTACCTTGATTTTTAACACGTCTTGTAAACTTAACAAAAAGAGCATAATCATTTGGGGGGGTCATTAACAGGAAAAAAGCTGATGAATATTCCAACAAAGAATGCACTGGCTACCACTCATCAGTCCAGATGGTTCAAATGGTTTCTGACAACATGTGTGAATATATTGAATCTCTAAGGTGGCCAAGGCAGGACTGGCGGTTACATAGATGTGAGGAGGCTGCTGGGATGCTGGTGGACCCGCCCACCTCTTAGTGCAAGAACCAGATGTAGCACAGAGCCACCCTGGATCTTGTAATCAGCTGCCGTTTTCTCATCATTCCTGAGGTGGAGAAGATGGAGGTTTAGAATAAAAATACAGAAATGTACAAGAGCATGATAAATGTGCACGTTTAATGCATTACATCTGTTTTCCACTGTAGATGAGTCTCTGTTGCTGGGGTGGGATTCCCTCTTTTTCCTCCACTCTCTCTTTTATTCTCTCCACCTGAATAGGGTGGATGCATCAATACACATCAATTCAAATGCTCTTTGCTGTTAACTGTGTAAAATATAAACAACTGCGGGATCATCTTTTAATATTTGCTGTAAATCCTTAACCAATTTTTATTGTACCTTGTCTGTAGGCTCGATGTCGATCTCGATTTCTTTGCCAGTGAGTGTCTTTAAAAACAACGAGGACGATTAATTCATTTAGATTAGGGCTGCACGATTAATCGCATGCGATATTTAATGCGCATCTTGTCAGAAAGCCGGTTCTGTAATCAGCGGTAAATCTCCATGATTTCCCTCCGAATGGGTCTTTTATCATTTACATGCGACAGTTAGTTATAATATTATCTATGTACGTCATATTGTAATAAAATGCTGTTTGTCTGATTCGCAGTGCCTTACTATATTTAATAGCTCAGACTAGAACCATACTTTATAAGAACTGTGCTGAATGAAATAGCTGTTCTTCGTTAATTTCTTACCTTGACTTTAATTAGCATTGTAGCTTCTTCTGTTCTAGAAATACATGCAGGGAAATTGAATGCGAATACAATAAAGTGATGGTAGAAGTTCAGGCACCTCTAATCAAATTATTTCCACAATTCCCTCACTGAATTTCCTGCGTTACTAAAAAATAATTCCTACCATTCTAGTGTCTGTAGGAACCGTTCCGAGGGGCTGTGTGGAAAAATAAGAGGCATTTGATGACAGACGACGATTTAGAATTTCGTAAAATGAACGAATTGTTTTATATTTTATAATTTAAATACACATAACTTACTAAACTACCTCTAAGTAACAAAATATTTCAGTTGAATTCAAACTGACAGGGAAAAATAAAATGTGCGCCATTTATTGCCACAGTACGCTGCGAAGCAGTCGTTGTCTGTAGTTTTTCGCCGAACGTTCGAACTTGAATTTACGCGCAAGCCGTCAGTTTAAAGACTACAGGACACGCGCTGACAGCCGTAAACATCCGCCCTCCTAAAATGACCGCCTCCAACCCGGAAAGCGGTGTCATTCTCTCGCATACAGCATTTCAAGGAGGTTCTCGTCTCCAATTATAGGTAGGACAAATTTTATTTTGTAGCGTCTATATATAAGGACACACGTATAATTGTTTGTAATGGACAGTAAAAACATTTAGTGTCAAGATGACAGAAAATCAGCAATTATGCTCTTGTGGCCTAGATTATCTTACAGCTAAGACGTGCAAAACACCGAACCAGAGACATTTAAGGGTCATTTTATTTTTTATGGTGTATTGCTTTACTGTCTGAAATTAAATAGCTATTTGGTATCACAAAATGTTTAATCACAGATTTAGAGTTTTGTTTAATTATTATGAAAAAGGATATTTCCTGTCCCACACTGTATCACCCTCTCCCCCTTCCTCATCCTCTGCAGCTCAGCTCTCATAACTGAAGGAGTGGGAATGTTTTTCTTTCCCTTGTCTTGTGTTTTTGCAGACAGTGAGATACGGTTAGAGCAGTCTCAAGGCCATCCTCTTCAGCAGCCATGCCACGCATTGAAAATGATATCAAGCTCGACTTCAAGGACGTGCTGCTTCGACCCAAAAGAAGCACTCTCAAATCTCGCAGTGAGGTTAGTCACTCTTAATATGTTTTTATTTGCATTATAGATGACATATAGGCCTTTCACAGACGGGGCTTAGACTAAGCTAGGATTAGGCCATAGTTCAATTAGGAAATTTAAGTAATTTTTATAAACGCGCCTTAGAGAAAACATTACTGGTGTGCATCTTGAGACAAAACAAAGGCACTGATATATTTTAAGATCAGTCAGTGCAAGTTTCTTTCAGTTGAAACAGCTCAGACTTACATTTTAGTCTGGGACTAGGCTTATGGCTTGTCTATTAAACCGGGGGATAGAGTATTAGTTTGGTCTGGCCTCAGTTTAATTAAAGTTCCACTGCAATCACTTTCATTACTTTTCACACTCTCTTCTGTTTCTCATCTGTTTCAGGTGGATCTCATGCGCAGTTTTACGTTCAGAAACTCAAAGGGCAGTTACCGTGGGATTCCCATCATAGCTGCCAACATGGACACCGTGGGGACTTTTGAAATGGCCTTAGTCTTACATCAGGTATGAATGAACTCTTTTCTAATTTCCGTACAGCTGAACACATCAGTCTCAACAGAAACCTGAACAAACACCTCCATGATATCAAAAAATGTTTAGACAGGAAGAAAAAGAGTACATTATCAGAAACTCTATATTTTATGTCAGCATAACCTGATGAAGAGTCGAGTGGTCAAAAAAAGCACAGTTTTCTATAATTTCTTTAATTAAAAAGGCATGAAAAACAGATGTTTAAAATGCATTATTTTTGGTATTGATGTCCAGAATTTAGTTCTAACTTGGTACTTTGGCCTATGACTTCTCAGGGTCTACAGATGATAAGTGTGCACTGTTGCATGTTTAGTTAGACTTATAATCTGATGTTTAGTTAAAGTAATGTGTTTGTTACATTGATAAGATATAAAGAACGCCGGTCACTTTAAGAGTTTGGAATGAGCAATGATGTCGACACTAGAATGTTTTCACGCAGTTCAGTGATGAGTTGACCAGAACAATAAAAAGTAAAATAAGTTAATCTTTTCAGACAGAACATGCACAGAATTCACTTTTTTTTGTGCCCTTTTTGTCCTCTTAACAGATGGCAGGTTATAATAATTATTGTAATTTTTTTTTGTAGTGTAGTCTCTTTACAGCCATCCATAAGCATTATTATGTGGATGACTGGAAGGCGTTTGCAGCCAAGCACCCAGAATGCTTACAGGTGAGCAACATCTTTGCTAGAATTTTAAATCTAGTCAGCAGATCTCTAGATTATTGATATTTAAATGATGACATGCTTTCTTTGTTTCTCCAGAGTGTAGCAGTCAGCACGGGGACGAGTGATGGGGACTTTGAGAAACTGGGGGCCATTGTGGCTGCTGTACCTCAGATTCAGTACATATGTGTGGATGTGGCCAATGGTTACTCTGAACACTTTGTCAACTTTGTCAAAGACGTGAGGCAGAAGTTCCCTACGCACACTATCATGGTCAGTTACCTGTCAACAACAACAGATAAACATTTTATTGACATTATCTCGTTAACAGTCATCTTAATATTTTGAAATATATTTGTGTTTTGTAGGCTGGCAATGTGGTCACAGGAGAGATGGTTGAAGAGCTGATTCTTGCTGGTGCTGACATCATCAAAGTGGGCATTGGACCAGGTGATGTCATCAGTCGTCTATTGGCACAGTTTCAGATGGTGTTCAGATTCATATTACACCAGTTTAACACATATGTTCATGTGTGTAGGTTCTGTGTGCACCACTCGTAAGAAGACTGGTGTGGGTTATCCTCAGCTGAGTGCAGTCATTGAGTGTGCTGATGCTGCACACGGCCTGGGTGGACACATCATATCTGTGAGACTCTCGGGTTTCAGAGCAAAGTTCTTACATTAATCCGATAAAGCCATACATTACATTAACCATGCGAATTTCTACAGCTTCTAAATGATCAACATGAAAAACCTGTTACACATAGTCTACTACATGCCTTCTGTCCTCTGATTGAAGGCCTTTTATTATAATTCTAAAACGGCCACCCTCAGGTCGTGTTATGAAGTAAACATAAGTGTAAGGATAATATTGTTAATAATATTTTAAGATGAACATTTGTTGGACTGAAACACCTTAGGTTTACTTGATTATCCACACATCATGTTTTAGAAAAATCGTGTTAAAATGTAAGTGTCAATTATGATAAAACAGGCTTTTTAGGAATGTTTATATTATTTATCTCTTAATCATCATTGTATTGCTTTGCTTTATATTTTGCCCCCCAAAATTAAAACCGCAGAGCTTTGATCATAAGGCTGAACATTTAAATACCATTTACTAAGATATATTATTGCAAGATATAGAGTGACAACTGATATTTATGTGCATATGTAAGAGGTCTCTTATAACGTTATAAAAATCTTGTGAAAAATCTCTTGATTTAACTATCAGAATTTCATCTTCCTTTTAGTCCATATGAAATAAAAGCCCCACAATATGTAATATCCTCCTCCAAATTGCATATTTTTGCTCAGTTTGGGCCTAAAATAAACTTGGTGTTTTTCCTCCTTGAGTATAAGCTCCATATTCTCACTATATTATATTACATGGGCTATAAAAGCCTGATGTATCAAATATGGACAAGAAACATGAAAAAAAAAATATATATAATATATATATATATTTTTCTATTTTTTGGATTACACCGGACACGAGCGGCGCAACGCGACTAGACAACAGAACCCATTATAATCGGCGATTCTGTCTACACTGGATTTTACACAAGCACATACAAGCACTTCTGACCTGAAAGAGAAATTGATTTGCAACAGCGCTCGCGTCCGATCTAGATACGGTGTTAGGATCACAAGGAAGGCAATTTATAGACTATTTTTCACAACTTACACTACACAGTGTCTTGTAATCTTGTAATGTCATCTGTATGGTTCTGTTGATGGAGTAATCCTGTGTTCGCGTCTCTCTAGTATTTCCTCTCCTACTGCTACATGTATGCACGTATCAGTGGGTGGGGCTAAACAGGCAGTGATGTAGAAGCAGGCGTTGATCTTGCAGAGGCACTATTACGTCATAAAGTGGCACATTCCAAAACAAGTCGTTTTCTGAGCTTGGTTTCAATAAAAGCTGTTTTAAGACTAACGAGAAAGTTCTGAGTTTTGAAACTTGATGTTTTCATAGTACAATGACCTCTTATGTCAAAAGATCAAGGGAAATTTGATTTCTCAGTTCATGACCCCTTTAAACAAATGGTTTTTCTGACATTATGTCAGGCTTTATAGTGATAACAATGAAAAGTAACAGACCCACCCTGCTGCTTGCATGCTTTGTAGACACAGAATCTTTGATCATGTATTTGTGGGACTCATCTGTTTTTCATCTTGCTGTAGGATGGGGGATGCACCTGCCCAGGCGACGTCTCCAAAGCATTTGGTGAGTTTTGGTAGCACTGCATTATAGTAATGGCATAAAACAAGAAAGCAAGTCATCTTAGTAGCCACAAATGTTGGATTCGGATATTTCTACATGTGCAGGCCACATTTTCTTGGAATTGCTCTGTTTCTTCTTCTTCTTCTTCTCCAAAGTGAATCGCATTTGCTCGAAAACTCACAAAACTGCACACGCGTCAGAACTGGTGAAAATTTACATCTGATATAGGTTTCAGAATTGGGCGTGGCAAAATGGCTTGATAGCGCCACCTATACAATTTAAACGAAGTGCCCCTCCCATTATGTTTCACATTCATGTATGAAATTCGGTAATGCCCCAATACCTACAAAAAAGTCTCTTGGAGCAAAGTCCTAAATGCAACAGGAAGTCAGCCATTTTGATTTTCCTCTACCATTTTTGTGCAGGTGTTGCCACTTTCAGGCCTTGTACTTTAACGAACTCCTCCTACAGTTTAATCGAATCATCTTCAAATTTGGTCAGTGTAATCATAAGGCCTGTGCGATGATAAATTGTGAAGATCTTGAGTTTTTGTTAAAGGGCATATCCGTGGCGGCCTGACAAATTTGGATGTTTCGCCATGGAAAATGATGTTGTTGTAACACAACCATACAATGTCCAATCCAAACTTCACACGTTTGATAAGAGTCTTGGCCTGAACACATCTAAAGGCCAATATTCAGTTATAGTCATAGCGCCACCAGCTGGCAGCAGGAAGTTTGGCACATATAAATGACTTTGACATATTCCTCCTATATATTCCTATATTCCTCCACTTTAAATGCGTATTGCCCACCGTTCACTGTTTTCCTAAGGCCACCAGGTGGAGGGCTCCGGGTGCAAGGGCCCTTTCAACGCTGCTTGCAGCTTTAATTTAGATGTTGGTCACAACCAGTGTCACATCAGTCTTGTGTTTGATTGGCTAAACTGTGTGGCAGGGGCGGGAGCTGACTTTGTGATGCTGGGAGGAATGCTTGCTGGTCATTCTGAGAGTGGGGGCGAAATCATAGAGAAAAACGGCAAAAAGTACAAACTGTTCTATGGCATGAGCTCAGACACGGCCATGAAGAAGCATGCAGGAGGCGTAGCAGAGTACAGGTAAGCTCATGAGAGACAATATCATGCAGAAGCTTGTGGATTATTTTATCTAGTGGTTTGTAAATTACATTACACAAATGTTATTTGATAAATAAGCAATCAAGTCATCTTTATTTATATAACACAATATAAAAAAATAGAGATTGTTTCAAAGCAGCTTGACAGAAATAAACAGACAATAAAAGAATCAAAGCTACAAACTTCTCCAAATATTATATAAAATTCAAATTCTGCTGTAAAGCAGCTTTAAAAGGACAATAGCATCATTATTCAACTCAAGTCAGTTCCGTCTTGATTCAGTTAATTTTAATAACAGAAATAATAGTTAATAACTGTTATAAAATCCATCAGTTATGAACTGAATTTGATTCAGCTATAAAGCAGCTCTACAGAAGGCAGTAGTGTCATCATCCAGCTCAATTCAGTTGTTTTGTTCTTGTTCTCATCCAAAAGTGTCAGAAGTCAGGCCTAAATATTAAATCTAATGGCTAGGGATGTAACAATTCACTCAACTCGATACGATTCATGATTATTTCACGTTACGATTTACTCAAAAAAATGTTCTTTACAAAATGAGATTTAAGACATTATAAATAAAAAGATGTACTTTTATTATTGCTTGGACAAAATGCTGCACATTTCTTTGTGATATTAAAAAATAACAAAACTAAATTGAAATTTTAAAACAAATCCCAAATGAAATAAATGAATAATGCAAATAAAAGAAATCTCTTCATATAAACAAAATAAGGCTTTGCCTGTGCTCTTTCCATTTAAACTTAGAGGCAACCACTGTATTTTAATCACAATCACAAAGCAGTTTTTAATCTAAATTAGATTATATAATTTCGAAATGTGAAGCAAAAACAGAATGGTCTGACTTTAGTTTTGTGAAACTATACTTCAAAGAACATCTGAATGAAACAGAAATAGCAGATGGGCTGAATGAGACGCAAATTCACTCTCTGCCAGCAGGTGGCGCTTATGGAACAGCAGCAATACAGCGTTTCCTTTCGATTCAGTCACTTTGACATTGCATTTGCTAATGCTTATGGTGAAACCCCTTCCTCCAAATACTACTGAAGCCTTATTGAATTACACCAGTACACTGGCCAGTGGCGTTCAAGCACGCAAAATATGAGGGGCTTCCCTCTCTATATAAGGCAGTGCTTGGATGTCATCCATTCAGAATCTTTTCCTTCAGCCAACCTTCTGCAAGAAGCAAGAAGCCTATCTTCAAAGACTACTCACTACACGCTGCAGTGGATAACGCCTTCTCTTCCCCTGCTGTGTTCCGGTGAGCTTTGGACAAGGATGACCTCTCGCGATTGCCTCTCCTGCGTAGAGCCAATAGAAACTTCTGATGACCATGAGTCGTGTGTCTTCTGCCTGGGTCACGCCCACTCAGAGGTGGCGCTTGGGGAGTCGGTCTGCCCCCACTGTGCAGATATGAGCCTCCGGACTCTCAGGCTCCGTGTGGCCATCATCCAAGTTGATGAACTTACGTTTTGGGAGATCATTTTTAGTCCATCTCCTATCCTGAAAAGTCTGTCTTGTCGAGATGTACTAAAAATGACCTTCCAAAATTTACTGCCAAATTCCTGAAGATAAATTCAGGTCCTTCAAGAGTCATTCTCAACCTGCCTGTCTATAAAAGCCTTTAAAAATCAGTCTTCATATTTCACAACACTTCAGCATGTTATTCTTATTAAGCAGGGGTCATTTTTTAGGATTCTTTACCTAACCTAAGTCCCTGAGAATCTGACACCTTGTACTTCTGGAGACTCCAGGTAGATTTCAGTTCTGAAAAATGGTGGAACTGGAGACTAAAGGGTTCCTGATGGTTACACACCTAATTCTTCACCTTAATTCCTAGTTCTTTTGCTGTTAATGTGTCTTTTCTTCTCCACCAGTTTTTTTCTGACCCTGCTGACCCAGTGAGCATTTCGCTCTCCAGTGGTCATGCCTTTTCTAGTATTGCGTTAGTATTGCATCTTTCTCATGGCCATTTAATAATTTTTGATTTTTCAGTTATGTTAAATCTTTTTTGGCTCATTTTATCTGTAAAAGAAAGCCTGCTTAATAATTATGCACACCTGAATGTAAGGCGTTGTTCACTTCCATCCTTCATAGACAATTATATATCATTTATAAATGATTAAAGACTAAATGAATAGTAGTTATTTAGATTGATGTGGTTTGGAATTGGTAAATTTGCCTGGGAAAAAATATGACCGGAATAATAATTATGCACTTTAAAAGTTTGTTCAACCCATAATTAAAATCAATTTCTTCATTTAAGCATTCTTTTGTTTTGAAACTTGAACAGATTCTCACATGAAATAATTTAGCGTAAACTAGTCCACTCCACTTCTGCTGTATGTAGTCTAACAGCCACTAACCAGGATTGACATGTCTGTTCTCTTCCCATCAAACCTCTAGCCAACCTTTCATCCAGCAGCATGATTTAACCCAAAAACCTTCAAGGATGATTGGTATCAAACCACAATTCAACCACTTTCATTAGTAACAGGGATTTCAGATGTGTGATTCGCCGCAAGCGTCAGGTATTGTTATGAAACATTAAAATGCTTTAAAGGAAATTGAAGGGATGTGCAGACAAGATGAAACAGCAATATGTGGGTTTAAAAGGACGAGATATACCAAAACCCATAACAAACACTCGCTGGTGAAACCTGCTCCCTCAGGACATCTTTAAATTTACGATCAGCCTGTTGTCAGAAAAATAAGTCATCATGTTTGGGGCCTGGAGACAAAAATAAATGATCCGAGACTATAAATTATTCGGAGGAAGGGGTTTCCCAATAAGCATTAGCAAAATGCAATATCTCGTTCCCTCATCTCAGGGAACCAAGGTTATGTGAGTAACCAGAGACGTTTACTTGGTTGCCGCTGCAAACACAGCAGTGTTGTGTTTATGAACGCTGCTTTAATATGCATTATACAGAACCAAGATAAAAAGAAAATGCCATCTAAACTTTTCTAAAGACAGTCAGTTCCCCTCAGAGATACATGTTCTTTTGCTGTTAATGTGTCTTTTCTTCTCCACCAGTTTTTTTCTGACCCTGCTGACCCAGTGAGCATTTCGCTCTCCAGTGGTCATGCCTTTTCTAGTATTGCGTTAGTATTGCATCTTTCTCATGGCCATTTAATAATTTTTGATTTTTCAGTTATGTTAAATCTTTTTTGGCTCATTTTATCTGTAAAAGAAAGCCTGCTTAATAATTATGCACACCTGAATGTAAGGCGTTGTTCACTTCCATCCTTCATAGACAATTATATATCATTTATAAATGATTAAAGACTAAATGAATAGTAGTTATTTAGATTGATGTGGTCTGAAATTGGTCAAATGTGCTTGGGAAAAAAAATATGACCAGAATATCAACTTGCATAATTATTATGCATGCACTGTAGAGACTTTAAGACCTGAAGTGGGCCAGAAAAGGTAAAGAGTTTTGAGAAAATATGATGCGTGTCAGATCCGCGTCAGGTTCAGCAGTGTAATAACCCAGCTGCTGTGATGTCTGTTAATCAAAGTACAAAAGAAAAACTAGGAAATCAATAACTTTTGTAGCTTTAAGGATTAATCTTTTTTTAAATTAGAATTTAGTGTTTGATAGTCATAAAAAAATATGCCATTAAACAGCTGTTCTTTCTACATTAATTTGAAGATTGAATGTGAAATTATTGCAATATAAAAGTATATTTGAAAACTTTAATGTTTGGTGGGATTGATCACAGAAAAAATGTGCGATTAATTGCACTTACTGCCGTGTCACCTAGCTCAGGATCTTACTATGCCAAGTTGCTTCAAGATTCTGAATGGATGACATCCAAGCGCTGCCTTATATAGAGAGGGAAGCC
>NW_015537968.1:1460283-1460503 GCF_001515605.1 Sinocyclocheilus anshuiensis
ACTTTTCTAAAGACAGTCAGTTCCCCTCAGAGATACATTCACATAAACTCCTACCCCCAAATATATTGCGATTCGTTTTACATCTCAACCGATTTGAATCGTCACATATTTGTATCAATTTCAACTGGCTCGGTGTGCATCGTTACATCCCTACTAATGACCAGTTTGATTTGCACCTGTGCATTCTGATTAAAAAAAAAAAAAAAAAGAGGGATTTTTG
>NW_015537968.1:1460758-1474223 GCF_001515605.1 Sinocyclocheilus anshuiensis
CAGCAGTGTAATAACCCAGCTGCTGTGATGTCTGTTAATCAAAGTACAAAAGAAAAACTAGGAAATCAATAACTTTTGTAGCTTTAAGGATTAATCTTTTTTTAAATTAGAATTTAGTGTTTGATAGTCATAAAAAAATATGCCATTAAACAGCTGTTCTTTCTACATTAATTTGAAGATTGAATGTGAAATTATTGCAATATAAAAGTATATTTGAAAACTTTAATGTTTGGTGGGATTGATCACAGAAAAAATGTGCGATTAATTGCACTTACTGCCGTGTCACCTAGCTCAGGATCTTACTATGCCAAGTTGCTTCAAGATTCTGAATGGATGACATCCAAGCGCTGCCTTATATAGAGAGGGAAGCCTGTATCAATTTCAACTGGCTCGGTGTGCATCGTTACATCCCTACTAATGACCAGTTTGATTTGCACCTGTGCATTCTGATTAAAAAAAAAAAAAAAAAGAGGGATTTTTGGCCTGTCAACACAACTCTTGAGTTGATTGATATTGATTGTATTTTTTTTGTTTGTTTTCAGGGCGTCAGAGGGTAAAACAGTTGAAATGCCTTACAAAGGGCCTGTGGAGGTGACGGTGAAAGATGTGCTGGGTGGAGTTCGTTCCACCTGCACATACGTGGGTGCTGCTAAGCTGAAAGAGTTGAGTCGTCGTACCACCTTCATTAGGGTGACCCAACAACTCAACACAGTATTTGGTAATGATAATTAAGCCAGTACTAAGGTCTAATCAGGTCCATAATGGGCCAAATTATGTCAAATCCATGCAAAGGTCATTTTATTCTCTCTGCAGTCAGATGCACACATATGCATATTCACACACACACACACACACACACACACACATACATATACATACATACACACACCTCACATCATCATTTAGTGTTTTTGGGCCCGCACATAAGCTTTTGAATTCAAAGGTTTCCCCAGATGCTGTATTAAGGCCTAAAGCAACTGCATGGCCTCTTCATTTTTGAATAATCACAATTTGAAAACTTCTAATTTCGGAATTATTTGATGAGTTTTCAAGGACACTGTAATACCAACTTCTTACATTCTGTCTGTTTTAGTCTTATACTACACTGTAGTACAGTGAGAACATCAATTTGGTTTCATTTATTACACCGTACTGAAAGTGTATGTTTTGTGCGGTTTGTGTTTTAGGTCATAGCCTTAAAATCTTGAGTTTGTTCTCTGTTCATTTGTCTAAACAACCTCTTTTAGAGCCTTATATTTTATCCAGAAATTTCAGGTACCATTTTAGACCTTGTTGTAGATTTTAGCTGAATGTCTATGCCTAATGTCTTATATTTATATGATATTTCTGGGATTTTCTGAGAACATTCTGATTCGTCATTCTGTTCACTAGACCAATGCAGATCCTTGCAAGGATTATTAAAGTATTAGCTGTCTATTATACAATATGCTAAAGACCTCTGTTATAAACAACCATTATATTAAATAGAATATATTTGAAGACCAAGCAAGGGTATTTTTTACCCTTTTAATGGTTTCTCCTGTGTTTGTATGTAACAAATGCAGTGGTATTACACACTTTTGAAGTCTTAATCGGTTCCTGTATAAGTATTGGCATAATTTTATGCATTTGAGCTTGGTTTGATCATTAGACATACTGCATACTTAAAACTTTAATACTTGACTCTTAATTAACCTTAATGATTTCATTGTATTTTTTGTTATTAATTTAATACTTTTGGCATTCCATTACAGTTAGTGTCCTCATTGATTGTGATTTTAAAGTTGCTGCTGGAGCAGATATGAATGAATGTTTAAGAAATATATTTTTCACCACTTACATATTTTGCTGAAAACCAGAAGATCCCTATTGGCAGATAAATAGGCAGTTTAATTTGATTTCAAATTTGTACATGCTGTTAAATCACATTTTGTTCCTTATATTTCACTGCAGTTCAGACATCTCTGTATTGTATTGTGAAAATAAATCATTTAGATGATCACTGAAGAATGACTTGTGTTTGCTTCGTAGGTACGTAACGTTTAATATTCAAAATATTCATTTACAATTTGAATTCAGATAATTGTGTTTGTCAATAAAGCCTTTGATCTGTTTGTCAAGGTCCATGTAAACATGCTGGCGCCCTTCTTTTATTACATTTAAGACTGATGAGGAGTAATTTATGCACAACACATCAGGTACAGACAATTCCAAAGATTTCCCTGTGACTCTCACAGACTGCTTCTTACTGAGAACACTGGATCTGGATCTGTTTTCACTGAAGCAGGGAGAAAGTGAAATGAGTCAGTCTCAAAATGAAAGCATGTTACCACACGATACATCAGAATGCAGTCAGTTACAACATAATTGCATGGGAGCGGTTATGATGTCACATATTGTAAAAAAGAAAAGAAAAAAAAGGTGACATGCGTACAATGAGGAACAGGTGACAATATACGCTTTCCTTCCTCCTGCGTTACACCACAGCTGCACTGAAGACACACACAAGAGGCCACACAGACCTAGAGGTGAGTAAAATGTCTCATTTGTTAGTGAAATTTATTCCTTTCTAAGTGCTTATTCGATTGGTGCATCACCCTTGCATTTTTGTTATGATTTCTCTTAATGTCTATTATTTTAAAAGCCACTCGAAATACACTTTCAAACTTAATTTGTAACTTAATGCGAATCTTTATAGTAATATCAATTGAAGTATATGTTGAATTTAAATCCTGCATCAAAACTGGTTTGACAGGTTCAATTTGTTTAAAAGGGAGGGGCAAGTAGAGATATTGTGTGTGTATGCATGGCTTGTACAATCATTTTGTTTTCTTCTTCCACCAGCGATGGCTTCTTCTATCAGTTCCCAGGCTGAACAGTGCCTGTGTTCAATATGTCAGGATTTCTTCACTGACCCAGTAACCATTCCGTGCGGACACAACTTCTGCATGGCATGTATCGGTCAACACTGGGACAGCAGTATGGAGACTCAATGCCCACTTTGCAAGAAGAACTTTCATTTGAGACCAGATCTTGGCATCAATAGAGAATTCAGAGAGCTTGTTGAAGGGCTGAAGAGGGTGGAAAGTCCTGTCCAACCTGGTGCAGTACCATGTGATGCCTGTACAAAAATAAAGAGAGGAGCTTTGAAGTCTTGCTTGCACTGTGAAGGATCGTTCTGTAAAATACACCTAGAGCCTCATAACACTGTAGCAAAACTGAAGAAACACAAACTTATCAACCCTGTGGAGAATCTGGAGGATTATATATGCCCGAAGCATGAGAAGCCACTGGTGCTGTTCTGCAGAGATGATCAGAAGTGTGTGTGCCTGTCGTGTACGACAAAAGACCACAAAAGCCACAACACTGTTCCTGTAGAGGAGGAGAGTGAAGAAAGGAAGGTGAGAGGTGCTTCATCTTTATCTGTGCTTCAACGGCTTTCAAAAGTTGCCTTAATGAAAGTTTAATTTCTGTCCACAGTCCCAATTCGGGAGAAGACAAGCCGAGGTTAATTTGATGATTCAGAACAGAATAAAGAAAACTGAAGAAATCAAACACTCAGTACAGCTCGCCAAGGTTAGTCTTTTTGAAAGTTCATTGCATAGTTTTATTTAATGTGGTCAGAATGCCATATTGAAATCTTCTCTAGCGTGCTTCCTAGACTAGTTAACCTGTAATATACCTGGAATTGTGTATTACGGATATTGTTGACTCTTTGATGAATTTCTTTGGTCATTCTTATTAGTAAACCGCTTTGGATAAAAGCATCTGCTAAATGCATAAATGTCAATGTAAAATTGGTGGCCATTTAATAAGACTGACTGTACATTATCCTTTACTTAGCAAAGCTCAGAAAAAGAAAAAGCAGACATTGTCGAGCTGTTCACTGATCTGATGCGCTCCATTGAGAGATGTCGGGATGAGCTGCTGGAGGTGATGGAGCAGAAGCAGAAAGCTGCAGAAACACAGGCTGAGGAGTTCATTAAAGAGCTGGAGCAGGAAATCACTGAACTCAAGAGGAGAAACACTGAGCTGGAGCAGCTCTCACACACTGAGGATCACCTGCACCTCCTACAGGTCAGTGTGTCTCTCTCTCTCTCTGCTCACATCACAGGATAACACTCAACATGTTGGGGGATCTCTCTCTCTCTCTCTCTCTCTCTTCTCTGCTCACATCACAGGACAACACTTAACATGCTGAGGGATTTCTCTCTCTCTCCTGCTGTAGATTTATCCATCCCTGTGCAGCCCTTTAGACACCAAGATCTGGACTGGGTTCAGTACTGATACTCATCTGAGGGAGGACGCTCTGAGGAGAGCACTGACAAAGCATGAAGAATTTCTCAATGGTGCAGTGGTGAAGATCACAGGAACTGGTGAGCATGTCCGGTATATAAAAAACAGCTTGTTTTTCTTGAATTTCTATTGTGAATAAATATAAATAGAATTATTCTGTAAGCATTCAACACTATTAAAAGCTAAGACTGGCACAGTTCTATTATTTACATACATTTTTTTAGAAAATAATCAAGTGTATAATCTGTTTCCTCAGAGCTAAAGAGGATTGAGAAGTTTACAGGTACGTCATCTATGCCATTTTCCTACATTCATACACAAACATTTTCACATTTATGAATATATTGTGGGCACTTTTAGTCCTATGAACTTTTAAAACTCTTAAAACTCACTTTTCTTGCTTTGCCAAACAATGTCCAACAGTAGATATACATACATGGAAAATTTGGTTCATTTTTTCTGAAAGTCATAAAAACCTCTATCACAGTGTATCATAGCTAATTTCATAGTTAGCATTTTATTCTTAATAAATACATACAATTTAATAAGACTTTTATATTTTTTACATCATTTGACAAAATTAAAGAGTGACTGGAAATTACACACACAAATTCTGCTCAAAAGTAATATTTTCCTTGATGTGTTTTTCACAAATCACATGTCTCATATATTTTATCTCAAGCTGTTCAATGACACTGGGAAAAAAAACATGTAAACAATTAAAAAAATGTAAAACTGGAACAATTAAAAAATGTATAATAGAAATTAAAAATGAATAGAACAATAATAGAGAACATCATAGTTTTAAATATGTAAATGGATATTCATATTTTAATATTGAAATTGTGGGACAAGTGTAAAAGAGTACATACAAAGTAGCAGATATAAAAATATGAACACAGGGAAAAACATTTCCAAGACAGTTTTAATGGGACAAATATAACAAAAAAAAAAAGTTGATGAAAGATCTTTGTTTATTCCATACTACAAATATATGTTTAAAAAGTCTGCTAATTCTCTCTCTCTCAGTGAATGTGACTATGGATCCCGAAACAGCTCATCCAAAACTCTTCTTGTCTGAGGATGACAAACAAGCTGGATATGGAGAAACACGACAGATTGTCCCGGACAGTCCGTGGAGGTTTGATACATGTCCCAGTGTCCTGGGGAAGGAAGGATTCTCCTCTGGGAAATTTTATTTTGAAGTGCAGGTGAAAGGGAAAACTGAGTGGGATTTAGGTGTGGCGAGAGAGTCTGTTAACAGGAAGGGAATAATTACGCTGAGTCCAAGGAATGGACTCTGGACTCTATGGTTGAGGAATGGAAGTGAGTATAAGGCCTGTGACTGCCTGTCTGTCTCTCTCTGTCTGAAAGTCAAGCCCCAGAAGGTGGGTGTGTATGTAGATTATGAGCAGGGTTTGGTCTCCTTTTATGATGTGGAGTCCAGGTCTCATATCTACTCTTTCACTGGTCAGTCTTTCACTGAGAAACTCTATCCATATTTCAGCCCAGGCTTTAATTGTGGAGATAAAAATTTCACCTGTCGGTAAGAATAAATGTATTTTGGCAAATTATAACCATTTGTAAAAAATTTAATAAATAAATAAATAAAATGACGAATGATTGTCAGTGTAATAAATTATTATTCCTTTCTTTCTTTTTTTTTTTGCTAGTAAGACTAATTTATTTTCACAAAAATGTTCCAATTACAATAACCTCAGGTAAAGATGATCTTTAAACTTTTTGTTGATGACAAAAAATTTTGTTAAATTTTTCTTCCCATATAAACAATGATCAAATAGAACATCAAATTAGGTAAACCCGGAAGCTCAAATATGTGAGCTTCCATGTTTATTATTATTAATAAATAAATATATTATTTAATAAAATACAATATTTAAAACTTTTTCAATTCATTTAAAAAACATTAAAATAAAATAAAAAAATAAATATATATATATATATAAATTCAATATTTTAATAAAAATTTATATTTTAATGATACTAATATAACACTGGTTGATGGTAAATATTGGCATGAGGAATACTGCAAATGACAGCATAATAGAAAAAAATGAGCAGAGGTAGAGGTGTCAATGTGTCAACACCAATCCATACAGTGCAGAACCATTTTATGCTTCTTTTATTTCAACTCCATTACTGTCATCATCTGTGTATGGGTTGTTTTGAAAACTTATGAAAATTAATATTAAGAACATATGGATAAATCTTACCCTGTAGTTTATCACATTGTTTATTGTCGAAGCTCGAAATTTTCTTTTTATTGAATTGTGTCGATGCGGTGTACAACCGCTAGGTGTCAGGTCATAATTTTAGCCTACTTTATGTACCGGTCATAGACTATAAAAACCGGTAGACCAAGTTTCAAGTGGTTAGATCTTTGTGATTAAAGATTAATTTATCTGAACCGTGAATTATTGTTAGTAACTTAAATGCCTTAATTGATAATGCCACATATAACAACATTTAAGCTGATTAATTAGTTTTAGTATCAAAGTGAAAGTGATGTGACATGTGGCCAAGTATGGTGAACCATACTTGGAATTAGTGCTCTGCATTTATCCCATCCAAAGTGCACACACACAGCAGTGAACACACACACACACACACACACACACCATGAACACACACCCGGAGCAGTGGGCAGCTATTTTTTTTGCTGCGGCTCCCGGGGAGCAGTTGGGGGTTCGGTGCCTTGCTCCAGGGCCCCTCAGTCATGGTATTGAAGGTGGGAGAGAGCGCTGTACATTCACTCGCCCCACCTACAATCCCTGCCGGTACGAGACTCGAACCCGCAACCTTTGGGTTACGAGACCGACTCTCTAACCATTAGGCCACGACTTCCCCAAGTAGTGTCAGTTTGCATTCGTTACAGTATCCGAAAATTATTTTATAATATAATATGTGCCTATAAATAGGAGGAAACCTTTATATTTACAGTTTGCTTTTGATATTTTTCAGATCCATTTCTGCTTACACAAGTCGTATTAAACGCAAATAACCAAATTAATGTTTTTTCACAAATTCCTTCCAGATACAGTAGATACATTTTCTGAACATGTATATGTCAGTATTCTGCTTTATAATCAGCTGTAACTCAAGGCTAATATTGAGTGGAAACCTTGTTCTGGTTGTTCTGTTTTAGTTGGAGACATCCAGTGCTTTCGGCCTCTGACATTGTTTGCATATTCAGAATAAATTTTGTTTATTTTTCTTCCGGAAAAATTCTACCTCAGACAGAGCCAGAAAGTATTGGGTGCATGCAACTATTTACAGAACAACTGCCTTCCATTTTTAACCACGGTAGGCTACTTGTATCTAAATATATCTATATCTTGTGCAACTCTTTGAGAAAAACACAACAGGTAAGTGTATATTTTAAAGTTCAAAGATGTAAATAAAAAAAAAATTCCAGAGTGCAACCCGCTCATTTGTTTCAAAACTTAAAATGTGCACAAAACTTACTTGCTAAATTCAGAACAGAAAATGTGCACTTCAAAACTGAGAAATTCCTGAAATTAATAGATTTCTTTTGCTTTCCTGTTCTGCACCAGTGGCCCATAATCTGAAGAGCTCCAGTGTTCCATCTGTCTGGATGTATTCAGTGATCCGGTCACCACTCCATGTGGACACAACTTCTGCAAGATATGCCTGGAAATGTTCTGGGACAACAGTCAGAACTGTACCTGCCCATTTTGTAAAGCACCATTTAACAAATGTCCTGATCTAAAGTGCAATACAGCTCTTTGAGAGATTGTGCAACTCTTTGAGAAAAACATATATAAATATATTTGCATTTTTACAATTTGTATTTTAGCTGGTAACATGCTTCGTTTGATTATTGACAAAAAGTAGTGTATAAAGCAAGCATTCACCTTGTGATATAATTTTTATGTCAATACGATGGCACATTTGTCCATTTAGTAAGAACTTCAGAGTTCATTTTTGCAATTTGTAAAGGATACAAAAGGGAACCGGTGATAACAGAACATTCACAACCTCTAGAAACTGAGGACCAGGAAGAGACTCTGTGCAAACCTTCAGGTAATAAATAATTAACAGAGATCTTCTATTCTTCTCATAAAGACATATTTTAAATATAAAGATGCTAACATTTAGCATAAATAAAGTATATCATTATTATATGTAATAAACAATGATGAATAAATCAACAACTTCTTTGAATCAAACCATTTGCAGATATTTTAGAAATATTTATTTATATAAATATCTATGTCTTTCTGTTCTCATATTATTTTTAGCTTGTTTTTGTAATGTATGTTAAGTTTTTCTTTATTTTCAGTAATGGCTTCCTCAAGCAGTGTACTGAGTGAAAACTTGTCTGGAGCTGTCCACTGATCCCATGATGACCCCATGTGGACATAACTTCTGTAAGGCCTGCCTGCTGAAGGAATGCTGGGAAAGCAGTCATGATAACACGTGTGCATTTCACCAAGAGAGTGGATCTTAGAGATACTGAGCAGCTGTTGAGCAACTGGAGCCTCATGAGAAAGTCGTAAACATAAAGGAAGTCATGATGATTGACCTTGTGGAGGATATCAATCCTAAAATGATGCAGAAACATAACAGAGCTCTGGAGATGTTCTGTGGAGATGATCAGATATCTGTGTGTCAGTCTTGCACTGAGGGAGACCACAAGACCCACAATACTGTTCTTGTAGAAGACAAGAGTAAAGAGAAGACGGTAACAAAGAATGATCATTTATTTATAACAACAACAAAAGGTAATTAGACATGTAGGGCTGCAGTTGCAGTGTAAAACTATATTATATTATATTATATTATATTATATTATATTATATTATATTATATTATATTATATTGATGTCTGTGTTTTATTTGCGTTTTTTTAAATTATATTATATTGTATTGATGTCTGTTATTTGATAATATTATATTGATACAAATTTACACAATATTTATACAATTTGTAAAGCTTATGTTTGTTGCTCATCTCTCACAGATGACACTTTCTGAGCACTGGGTGAAGACCAGGATGCAATATTTCATTTCTGCTTCATCCTCTTGGATCTACAGGATGTGCCCTTTGCTGACAAATTTAGTAACCTTTCTTTTTAACCAATAATTTCATTAATGTATTTAGAAAACTTAAAATTATATTATCACAGAATTTAGTCCACATTGTTATTTGGGTTCAATAACTGTTTAGTATCATAATTGTAATGATCAAGTTGTTGTTTTTTCATGTTAAAAATATTTATTGTATTGTATTTCAATATGCATAACCAAGTTTATAGCAGTGGCTTCCACGCATTGCTGTTTGTTTATAGAATGACTTGTCAGCATCTTGCTCAACCGGTCATGTCTGGGATGAAGGCATCTGTTTTTTTTGTTTGTTTTTTTCCAAATAATGGTCAAAGTGGGCAGACAGAAGAAATGTTTGAGACACTGGTTTGGAAATTATCTTTATTTTGTTAGTTGCATGGAAATTCCACACCTTGAAATCACCGTTTGATTTTAGCTTCTTTAGATTTTACTCTCTTGTTTGTTTACTTTATAATGTAACCACATCATTTGAAAACTATTATAATCTTGTTGGCTGAATAAATTCTAAGGATCACGTTGCTGTCCATTGCCTTTTGTGAGTACACATAAAAGTCTTACAAGACTTTAAATAATAATGATATATTGATTTGTACATGAATGACTGAATAAGCAAGTCCAGAAAAGGGCTAATGGTTTATACAACAGCAACGATATATTTTACAATTAATTAATATTAAGCTTTACATTTTTTAAGATATACATTTAACAAAAAAGCTTTAAATATTCTAAAATGATCTTTGGTTTTTCAACGGAGACGAGAGTAAATCTTTCATGTGTTTAAGTCAAAGACAAACATCATCTTTCATGTACACACACAAGATTTATCAAAGGACATTTACCTGAACTATTAGGAAAGTTTATGACCATTGTAAAATCTACTTATCACATTTCTCTTTTATTATCTTCATCATAAAAATATTATAATATATGTATTGTAAAATAAGTTTGTTAATTGTTATAATTGTTTGTTATTATATATATATATATATATATATATATATATATATAAACTCTGAATCTTTTTATTTGCCCACTTTTGGTTCTACTATCAGTTCTTCCTGATGCATTAGGTGGGTGGCATCTGTGGCCTATATGGAGGCTTGATGGCAGGATGTACTGTGACGCTGGCTGATGAACACTTCCTGTAGATGAGCACTCCAGCAGACAGTAGAGAGAAAGCAGCCATGATGCTCAGCACTGCTGCCACAATGACCTCTGCCTTAGACACTGTGACTGAGGAGCGACGCATGAGGCTGGGATGAGGAGTGGACCTGTCTTTCTCCATCACATCATCATCACTACTATACAGAAAAGATATAACAACTTAAAGAGAGACCCAACTGACTGTGTTGAGTTCTGTAACTGCTGACATATTATGATGCAGATAAAACACATTTAAAATTTGGAGAGAAAAAAATTTGATTAACCTCTCAATGGTTCCAGTGTTTAGAAGGTCACCTGCGCTTTGTCTTGATGTAGGAGGAGCTAAACCAGAATATTTACATAATCTGTTGTCTGGGCAGAAAATGAAACCTTGATAACCAGACACCTACATAATTTAGAGACAGAAAGTTATGACAAATAAAAAGGCAGCCTAGTGCTGTAAAAAAAGGTAAATGTTTAAGTCAATACACGAATCCTGCAGGGTTCAAATAAGGTTTATTTAAAGTTTTAAGAGATAACCAGTGAGTTTCTCACTAACCTCAATGCTCTTTCCTGATGGACAATCCAACCAATCAGAACCCATCACCTGAATTTGATATTTGTTTATTCCAGTGCATCTATGTCTGTAAAAATGACCTGCCACTGGTGCGCTAGCGGTCGCATTATTCTAATAAACGGTACAGATTTAAAAATATATATATTAAAACGGCTTTTACAAGTGAATCTAATATCTGAAAACTGTAGCTTTGACATTTTTAAACGTTTATAAATATTTTTGTTCATAAATGTGAGAACATGTGGTACCAGTCCGGTGAGGTTGGATATGAAACAACGGCTGTCTGAGCCATATATCTCTCCACTCCCTTCTTTCATTCCACTCCTCTCATTCTCCTCTTTATATTGTGGCATTACACATGAAAATCATGAGGGAAGTTTTGTTATAATGACAACAAAGTGAGAGACTTGTGAAAGAGAAATAGATCTCGAAACAGAGCACAGCAGACTCACAGCATTAGCCAGGGGTTTGAAAATGTGGCATCCATCCAGGTACCGATCAGTGAGACACTCCCCCTTGTGGAAGTGAAGGTAATGACATCCCAATCCACTGGGAAGAAAACAATGGACCGTTGATGTCACATTCACTACATTTACTCTACTTTAAAATAAAATAAAGTAAAATAAATAATTTTCTAAAATATTTAACTTTACAAAAGCCCCAATTTTTTAACAAGCCCACTTTTCAAACCTGCAAAATATAGTTTCCTTTAAATACCTGTGATTATTATTTGTTTGATTACTTGTCTGTGCAAAAGAAAGTGGAAGAATTGTGGCAGGTAGAAACAAACCCAAACTGATAGCCTTCACCTAAACCACACAGAAACACACCAGAAATGGGAAAATCAGTGAACACGGTCCAGTCCAAGGTTTGACTCCAGCCTCAACAAGTGCATAATATTTATCTTAATGCATGTCAACCAGCAGAATGGACTCATCAGTGGATATCTTACCCTCTCCCCACACCAGGCTCTGAGTTCGACTGAGGTTCACTGAATACCAGCCTGTGTCCTGGAGGGCAGCGAGTGTGATGGGATTGATCCGAATCAGTGACGGCTCCACCAGTAAAGCTGCCATGATGGAACCCTGAAGCACACGAGCCTCCCAGTGTGACGAGAGACCATCTGAACTAGTATCCTAAAACAAGGAAAGACGGGAAGTGGAAGTCTTTGAGTATATCATCTGTGTTTTACATTAGGCAGCGGCTATTTACATTAAGAAAGGTGCTATTTACACAGAGTGATAGATACTGTTTGTACCAAGTATAATAGCAACATATAGCATTTTGTTTACACTAAGTGCAAACAGAGATAGATAATATAGATGCTAAAGTATAAAGGCAAATATGTTTTCTGTTCTAAAGGTACAATATCAAAGCAATAGTGAACAGAATTAGTGAAAATAGCTTTTGCCAACAATTTGGGGTATTTGCATGTTATCGTAGTAACATGTGTTCATTTAAATACCTTGGAGTACCACAATTACCATTGTGCATGAAATGTGCTATATAAATAAACTTGCCTTGCCTTGCCTAAATGCCATTACTATGGACCCCTCACATCCAGCACACTCCCTCTTTGAACTGTTGCCATCTGGTCGACGCTACAGAGCTCTGAGCACCAGAACGGCCAGACACGGGAACAGTTTCTTCCCTCAGGCCATCCATCTCATGAACACTTGACAATAACTGTGGAACACACACTATTTATTCACTCATACACTTATTTATCTAACACACATACGCAGTAAGCTCATTCTGATTCTGATTCTGATTCTGATGATTCACACTACGATTCAAAAGTTTGGGGTCAGTAAGATTTTTAATGCTTCTGAAAGAAGTCTTTTACATTTACAAGGGCTGTATTTGATCAAAAATATAGAAAAAAACTGTAATATTGTAAACAATTATTACAATTTAAACTCACTGTTTAAAAAAAATTTGGTTACTCACTGAGTACTATGGTATCAAGGTATCATGATGATACCACCACAGTGCCATGTCACTAGTACAGTAGTGTTTTGTATGCATGCAGTGGGTACTTTGTTCTCTAAAGGAGCTCCAAGGTCAGTGTGGGTAGAGTTGAAGTGTTTCTGCATTTCTTTGATCACAGTCGGAGTATACAGTCTAACCTGGCCCATCTCATCTGTGCTGGGCACCTGACCATGAGACCAGCAGTCTATGCCAGCTTCATAACACACACACAATGACAAAACTTACCAGCAAATGCACAACATAACAGGGCTATGATAAACAGTGTAGCGAATCAGCTCATGAATAATTAATCATAACTAGTTATAATTAATTATAAATATTTAGATCCGCTGTAGATATTGTAGATAT
>NW_015537968.1:1484587-1490088 GCF_001515605.1 Sinocyclocheilus anshuiensis
AGCAATAAAACCAGTGATATCAGCCTTGGTTGCCATGGAACCAGAGGCCTGTTCTGCTTTCCTGAGGTGTTACGCATTTCGGGGGAAGGGTCCATAGGTCCTCATATGGCTTGTTAACTGAGGGGTGTTACAGAGTATTTGTTAAATATAGCTAACAAAATATATATTGTGTGTTTGATTGGTCCAGACGCTACAACAGCATAACACTAATAGATATGTATTCAATTACATAAACAACATTTAGAAAAACTAAAGCAGTGTTACCTACTCCGAGAGGAGAGAGAACAATCCTTCCATCGGCTGAAGAGCTCTTTACTGAAGCACAACACATGGAACAGCTCATGGATCACTGTCTCTACCAAAACAAAGTAACAAAGAGCGAATGCAATCTCAAGGTTTCTGTTTTTATTTTTTCAACAGTTCACTCTTTCTCAGACACACGCACTATCACCTGCACAAAATGCTCATGTGCGTATCTTTCCATGCTGAGTGTCTCTCTACAGATGATCATAGTCCCAGCCAGAGGATGCCCCTCTGAATATGTCTGACAGTGAGCAGCATAAGCCAGTATTTATTTATATTATTATTATATTAATTAAATAACACATAAATATATTTTAATTGTTTAGATTTTTGTAATGCATTATCATCTTATCGGTCCATCGGTTCACATTTACAACTCTGCGTGTTTGCAGCGTAAAAACATGGGATGATTTTCACATTGGTCTGAACAAAAACAGTACACAGGCTTATTGAAAATGCACATTCATTCTCTGCCAGCAGGAGACGCTTTGGGAACGGCAGAAATATAATTGTTTCCCGGTAACGGCTGTACACATCATTTCTACATTTTTTTTTTCAGCCCATGCCTTCATTGCCTGTGCAAAACACGGGTTAACACATTGTCATTGACTGAAAAGGAAAACATACAGATCTGAGAGAAATTCCAGTGATAGTCTCTACCGCTGCTCGACATTTATCTGTGCTGTGAGTGAACACATAAAGCGGGAAGTCAGTGTCAGGAACTCCCGTCCGCTTTGGCCACAGCACAGTAGCCCCTCACTGCAGAACACAAGATCCAGGGGGCGTGGTTGGAACCACATCTAGGGGGTGGAGATGGGTAGGTTTAGGGGTGGAGAAGGGTGGGTTTAGGGATCAGGGGGTGGAGACAAGTAGGTTCAGGTATATGTAAGGTGGGAGGAGTTGGATCTGGATCCAACCACACCCCCTGGATCTTGTGTTCTGCAGTGAGGACCATCTCCAGCACTGTTGGGACTGGATGCTCAGGATGTGGATAAACAGCACATCCATTCAGGTGCTCATCTGGGATCTGCAAACAGGCGAGACTGAGCAATAAGTGCAATATTTTGAGTAATGTGTATGTATGTTTGTATGTATGTATGTAATCTATCTGCCATCATCTGTCCATCTGCCATCAGTGGTTCAATCTGAATTGCATGAAGTGACGAGAATACTTTTTGTACGCAAAGAAAACAAAAATAACGACTTTATTCAACAATTCATCTCCTCCGCGTCACCGTAGCGCCATTTTTGCCGTATGCTGTTCTGTGTCAGCCGCACCACACGGATACGCTGTTTTCGTTCAAATCAAAGCGTAAATAAACATAGAAAATGTATCTGTGTGGTGCGGCTGACACAGACAAGTAGAACAGTATACGCAGTTTATATTCAGTGGATACTCTCCAAAATGGCGCTACAATGACGCGGAGAAGACGAATTGTTGAATAAAGTCGTTATTTTTGTTTTCCTTGCGTACAAAAGGTATTCTCGTCGCTTCATAAAATTCAGATTGAACCACTGATGGCAGATGGACTATTTTGACGATGTCTTTCATACTTTTCTGGGCCTTGACAGTGTTATTTACTTGGCAGTTAATGGGACAGTCACAAGCCTCCCGGTTTTCATCCAAAATATCTTAAATTGTGTTACGAAGACGAATTAAGCTTTTACGGGTTTGGAACGACATGGGGGTAAGTGATTAATGACAAAATTTTCATTTTGGGGTGGAGTAACCCTTTAACAGTTCTGCTGTTTCTCCAAATGAATTTGCAGTATTTGTTTATGTCTCTGTTCAGCAGCAGACTGCCTTGAACTCGCCTCACTAAGAACAAACATCCGCGTAAAGTTACTAAAGAAGAAAATATGGGGTAAATCCGAATTTCTGTTTCACTACACGTTTAGTTTGTACATCATATAAAACAACCACACACCTGACAGTAAATTAGAAACTTCGCCTACAGCCTCATTAACTGCGGCTTTCGGAGGGGATCCAGGTCTTGATTCTGATTGGTTGTGATTCCACCATGGATTCCACAGGTCTCTCTGCTCTTTTAGGTCTCTGATGTTTAGAACTGTGGGGTGCTGGATTCTCCTGGAGATGGTCCTCACTGCAGAACACAAGATCCAGTGGCGTGGTTGGATCCAGATCCAGCTCCTCCCACCTTACATATACCTAAACCTACCCGTCTCCACACCCTGATCCCTAAACCCACCTATCTCCACCCCTAAACCTATCAATCTCCACCCCCTAGATGTGGATCCAACCATGCCCCCTGGATCTTGTGTTCTGCAGTGAGGGGATACTGTTCTCCTCTGACACAGTTTTACTCAAGGACCAATGAGCAGAGGCATATTGACCAGTGGGCAGGGACACAATTTTGATTGATCTCTGAACTTGGTCAAAGTTACTAATTATAAAACAATAATTATAACTAATTATAAACAAACATAGACACAAATTATCTTCGAAAAAGAAGTATTCTTATTCTTATACATTTAAGAAGTATTAACACTACCAATCAAATGTTTAGGGTTAGTAAGTTTTTTTTATGTGTCTGAAAGATTTATCCCTAATTTATTACTGTGATCACAAAGCTGAATTTTCAGCAGCCATTACTCCAGTCTTCAGTGTCACATGAAACTTCAGAAATCATTCTAATAAGCTGATTTGGTGCTCAAGAAAAAATATTTTTTATGAACAGAAAGCTCAAAAGAGGACTGAAATACAAAAAATAGTAACATTATAAATGTCTTAATGTGATTTTTGATCAAATTAAATGAATGCTTGCTAAATAATAGTAATTTCTTTAAAAAATCTTACTGACCACACACTTTTTAACGATAGTGTACTTTGATCACAGAAAAAAAAAAATCATTAAGATTTCTCACCAGCATAGTATCAGTCCTTTAGCTTGTATTTAAAGATGGTGAACTAGGAAACGTGCATATTGGTTTGCCTTTCTCTCGTAAGAAGACCGATCAGGCAATTTTCACAGCAATTTTCATGAACACACGAGAAACTAAATAATAACATTCAAACAGACACATTAAATCACACAAGGAAGAATAAAAGTGCAAATCATTTTAATCTTTGTGGATTTTCCTGCTGGTTTAGCAAATATATACAGTGAAATTCATCCTACTATCATCTATTAAGATAATTCCCACCCATGTCTTTCTAATGCAATCACCATTCAGCAGATGAGAGTTCAACACTTCGGCATTGAAAAATACATAGATTAAAAACAACATTGACAGGGTAAAAGGAGAAGTGAAATGACAGATCATACCAGCAGTTGAAACCAAGTGACTATAGATATGGCACTACGACTGGTAGCCCGTTTATTGTCCACTGAGCCAGAAAAGTATGAAATCTACATTTTTCATTTTGTAAGACATATTCAAGTTATTGTGATATAGTGATGCCATTTAGGTTGGTGGTGCATATGGAGGTGCGAGTGAAACCTCCAGGAAGGATTGTCTCAGCGGAGTGGCTTGCCACTTTCAGCTAGTTCACTCTCTCTCATACATACAAACAAACAAACAATCACTCACACACACAACACACACAAGACTTAATTATTAAGTTATTGCCACAGTTGCCATGCACTACCATATACATAGCGAGGGTGAGTTCTACATCTATGTGTAAACTTTTGTGCAAGTGTGTTTGGCCCTACGTGCAAGCACATACGCAATCACATACGGTCTAGTGATGTACAGGAAGCTCAATCAAAGGCACTTCTGAGGAACACACACAATAAAATATGTGGCCTGTAGCATAATGAGGTAAACTCACATGTATGCACATCACACAACCATGTCTGCAGATAAAAAAAGCTATTCTAACTAAAATCTATCTTTTTAACCAACATCGTGGCACAGGATCACACAGAGAGGTTCGTAGGCCAGCTGGGGGAGATTCATTGTGCAAATGTTCTTCAATCAACACTTTAGATAAGTGCACAACCCACACATCTGTACGCACACAGTTGCTTGTCAAATATTTGACGCACATTAATTCAATACTTCTTCTCTTAAGTCAAGAAAACAGATGCTCTAATACAAGTTAAGGCACCAAGCCAGCACAAGAAACAAACATGGTGACGCTCACGTGCTGAAAAGAGGAAGGCAGGACAGCAAGAACAAGGTGAAGAGACAGAACCAAAAAGGAAAAGCGAACGAGTCGCTCATATTATCATGGGCACATCATCTTCAGAGGTTGTGTCATCAGAGAGAGGAATCAGCAACACTTCATCTTCAGAGGAGGAAGAGGAAAAAGAGGGGGATGCTGAGAGATGAAGAGAAGTAGGGGACGGGGAGGGTCGGAAACGGGAAATGCTCCGCCCCAGAGTGTGGAAGAGAGATGCCAGGGAAGGGCTGCTTTGGGGGACAGTGATGGGTGGGGTCTGTTGTGTTTCAGTGACTTCGATTGACTGGACAGGAAAAGGAGGTGGGGGAGAAGAAAGAGGACCCTCCGCTTGCTGCTGTGTTTCTGTCTGTAGGGATAAAGCCAGTTTTTGAGACAAGGACTGACTGGCTGCCTCTGTAGCCACTGAGGAGACTCCAGGACTTGACTGACTGGGCTCAGCGCTAGAATTAGCAGCTTCTGTCTGTTGGGAGGAAGAGGTGGTGGTCTGTGTCGGTCTAGGGGCAGGTCGTGGAATTAAGCCCCATCTTCGTAGGCGCCGCATAGCTCTGCGGACAAACCGGGGCCTGCGTCTTCGCCGTAGAGAGGAAGCATTGTCTTGCCTGAGGAGCTGTAGTATTCCTCTCAGGGAGAGTGAGACAGTCTGGAAAACAGAGAAAAAGAGAATTGTTAAAAAAAAAAAAAAACATGCAAAAGTGAAAAATCAAACACAAATATCCACAAATAAGAAAACCTAGACTATAAACACTACTGTTTGCTCAGGCTGCATTTATTTGATCAAAAACACAGTAAAAACAATAATATTGTAAAATATTATTACAATTTAAAATAACTGTTTGCTATTTTAATATATTTAAATTGTAATGTGACAATAATGTGATGGCAAAGCTTTATTTTCAGCAGCCATTACTCCAGTCTGCAGTGTAACATGATCCTTAAGAAATCATTATAACAAGCTGATTTGGTGCTAAAGTAACTTTTTGATTGTTATCAATGTTGAAAACAGTCGTGCTGCTTAATATTTTTGTGGAAACCATGATACATTTTTTCC
>NW_015537968.1:1490215-1491920 GCF_001515605.1 Sinocyclocheilus anshuiensis
TATATATTTCAAGTAAATGCTGTTTTTTTTCCACTTTCTACTTCTCAAGGAATCGTAAAAAATTAATCATGGTTTCCACAAAAACATTAATCAGAACAACTGTTTTCTACATTGATAATAAGAAATGTTTCTTGAGCAGCAAATCAGCATATTAGAAATGGTTGGGAGGAAGAGGTGGTGGTCTGTGTCGGTCTAGGGGCAGGTCGTGGAATTAAGCCCCATCTTCGTAGGCGCCGCATAGCTCTGCGGACAAACCGGGGCCTGCGTCTTCGCCGTAGAGAGGAAGCATTGTCTTGCCTGAGGAGCTGTAGTATTCCTCTCAGGGAGAGTGAGACAGTCTGGAAAACAGAGAAAAAGAGAATTGTTAAAAAAAAAAAAAAACATGCAAAAGTGAAAAATCAAACACAAATATCCACAAATAAGAAAACCTAGACTATAAACACTACTGTTTGCTCAGGCTGCATTTATTTGATCAAAAACACAGTAAAAACAATAATATTGTAAAATATTATTACAATTTAAAATAACTGTTTGCTATTTTAATATATTTAAATTGTAATGTGACAATAATGTGATGGCAAAGCTTTATTTTCAGCAGCCATTACTCCAGTCTGCAGTGTAACATGATCCTTAAGAAATCATTATAACAAGCTGATTTGGTGCTAAAGTAACTTTTTGATTGTTATCAATGTTGAAAACAGTCGTGCTGCTTAATATTTTTGTGGAAACCATGATACATTTTTTCCAGGACTCTTTGATGAAAAGAAAGTTCAAAAGTACAGTATTTAATTGAAATATAAAATATAATTTGTAACATTATAAATGCATTTACTCTCACGTTTGATCAATTTAATGCAACCTTGCTTAAAAGTGTTAAATTCTTTAAAACATACACACCATTAAAGGATTGTATTAAAATGTTATTATTAATTATCATGTATCATTTATAATAAATTATTGCATTAAAATGTGATGAACTGCATGTTGCTGCAATAAATCAGTTAGGAGAGCTCCCACCTCATTGGGGTTCTCAGTAGGGAAGTCTTCCACTGGTGGAATGATTCCCTGAGCAATCAGCTGACCATAAGAGGGCGGGGCCTGCTGCTGGATCAGTTCAGCCTCTTGCCGAGTGATTGGTGCAAACATGCTGAGAAAACAAGAGAACAGTACACAGAAATACTGTCAATAAAAGCTACTATTATGACATAATACACAACATAATGACATTCTTATCTTACTCAAAAAAAAAAATCATTGACATTGTTGTAGAATCAATATATTTGGAAAATAGTTATTATCTAGTTTAGACTGTCTTACCTGTACTCTCGAGTGCGTAGGGAGTACAGCTTGCAGGTGCAGCCCATTGCAATGACTAGCAGAAGTCCGCAAACTAGGCTTCCAACGGTAGCTGCGGTTATAACTTTTCGGGGCAGCGTCACAGTACAGTTAAGCTCATCTGTGCCGTCCTTACAGTCCACCTGTCCATCGCAGCGCCAGCTCTCAAACACACACCTGTTTCAATTATTAAACATTGGCAGATTTTAAACACAGAAGCCATCATATGATTGGAAAAAATATAAACTACTAATTAAAAAGTTTTGTGTCAGTAATATTTTTTTAAAGAAAATAATACTTTTATTTAGCAAGGACAAAACTGACAGTAAAGACAGTAAATTTAATTTGTCACAAAATATATATATATATA
>NW_015537968.1:1491935-1512264 GCF_001515605.1 Sinocyclocheilus anshuiensis
TGACCCTGAAGACTGGAGTAATGATGCTGAAAATTACATTTTAAAATATAAATGAGTTACATTTTAAAATACTATAACTAATATATGCTATAACTAACATATTATATAAATACTATAATATATTAAAATACTAGAAGTGTTATTTTAAATTATAATAATAATGTACAAGATTACTCTTTTTACTGTATTTCTAATCAAATAAATGCAGTCTTATTAAAAAAAAAATATTTTAACAGTAGTGTATACTTGTTTATGCACATAAACAAACCTGTCACTGTCGCAGTGAAATGTCCCAGGTTGACAGATGGTACATTCTCTTTCATCAGTCCCATCTGCACAATTAAGCTGGTAGTTGCAACGCTCATGAATCGAGAAACAGATTGGTCGTCCCGTTTGGTGAATTCCTCCCATCCCACAGAGGAAGTGCCCAGCTTGGCAGCCCCAACATCCTTCTTCATCCAGGCCCGTTTCATGACAGTTCCAGTGTCCGTCACAACGCTGCTTTGTGGTGTAACAGCCACCCATTGATCCTCCACAAAGCTCCTCCCACGGAAAACAGTAATCCTTGATGCGATAGGTCGCATTAAAGCCCCGCCCTTCCAATGAAGGCTCCATATGGTAAATCAGGGAAAGCAAGCCGGTGTGGGACTCCACCTCCACTGCTTTGTTATTGGACACAGAGTTGATCTGTAATAGCCAACAAGAGTGGGTGCAAGACTTATTATCCATATTATCAAAGGCTGAAGTGGTGTGACAGTTTAAAGAAACAACAAGACTGGAATAGATTACTCTGCATTGATCAAGCTACATCATCTGGCACACAAAGAGTAAAACTCACTGTTTTAATGATGTTGCCTGTCCCGTGGGACTGGTCTGTGATTGTGATCATGTCTCGAGGACCCAGCTCCAGTTGCTGAAGCTCTAATTTGAGTGGTCGCGAATCCTGGGGGTCAACCGTCCACACACACTTCACCGGTTGTCCAGTTTGTACAGGGGGAATAAATGAACCATAAAACGCATCCAAGTATCCCCCACATACATCTATGGGTGATTCAGGGCTAATGTCATCACATCTGTCCTCGTCAGAGCCAAGCTCATCACCCACGCCAAGGCATTCAACCCGTCCGTTACAGCGCCACGATGCCGGGAGACAACGTTCACTGTAACATTCAAACTCGCCTGGGAAACAGGGACCTGAGTCTGGAGAGATGGGTGAAAAGATGAATGAAGATTTTACAGTCTTTCTGGATAAAGTCAGTGAGAGGGCAGGATACGTGAACATTTTCCTTCAACGTGTTGCACTCTACCTTTAATATATGAAAGATGGAACCCTGTTACTGGGTAGAAATGAGGGAAGAAGTGGTGTGTCACTGTAACGTTTCCCCCTGACATCTCAAATGGTGCTGGAAGCTGGGAACCGCAGAATTTGGATGGAGAGCCAGTGAGAGGAACCACGGACACCCATTCCTGCCCACATTTCATATCAAACTGGGAAAAACTTCAAAAGAGATGGACACAAAGGAAATGACACATAACTAAAAAAAGGACTATTTACTGTGTAAGCATCAAAGCAATCTCTCACCTTGTTAACAGCAAAAGCCATTTGTTAACCTATTTACAAACTGAGATACACTCATCATTGGGCTGACTTTCACATTTTACGTTCATAATGTTCATATCTGTACAGTATCACGAAATACAAAGGGTTTTTATTTTAAGGTGTCCTTGTTACAGTGTAATGATATTTAAATACTGAGTAATATTAATCAACAACATGCACTTACTATAGCGTCATAAGGTTAGGATAAAGGTTTGGTTTAGGGTTGTTAGTTGCTTGTAATTTTGAGTAATTTATTATTATTACTGTACATAAGTACATGTAACACTTAACAAGGACACTTAAAAAAAATTGTTACTGCTTTGATTTCTGGCGTTTCAAAGATCACAAAAAATGGGCGATAAAATTCTGCTGGTACCTGATAATGACACGCTCCCCAACTTTTGAGGTTAACAACCAACTGCAGTTGAGTGGACGGGAAGGCCAGGCATGGTGGGCAGAGTTATGAATCTCTCCTTGTCTGGATTGTAGTATTTTGGGTGAATGATCACAATGACCTGAAACAGACAGTTAAAGCAAAGACATCTTTAACATTGTGCTCTGAACCTAAATTTCTATGTGAAATGATCACAATAAACAAGATATTTGATTTACTGGAGTCATTTGAGAACATAGTTTGGACATGAAAAGCAGGCATAAAGGCATTTAAAACATATAACAAAATACTGAGCATTTAAATATATTAAAACATCCAAAGACAGTATTGGAAAGAAATCCTAAGCTGTCAAGCAGGAAGTAAAGACAAGTCACATTGGGGAAAAAAGGGACCATTGTCTACTGTCAATTGCATAGTCACTTTTAAAACAAGCAGCATTCTGTTGGTCAACATGGTGAATTTGCATGAAAAATTGATGCAATATTTGCATGGGAAAATGTTTCATCCTCACACAAAATGACTGGATTTCTCCTGCAGTATTTGTGCTCCAACAGTAATTGTGACCAAACCATTAGTGTGTGTACAACAATGTAAGAATGACAGGCAAGAGATAACAAAAAAAACAAAAACATATTTTGGACTTTGGATGTAGACATACCAATAAAACACATTACAAGAAGGTGACATTTAATTTCTAATGCTTTCGTTTTTGTCTGCGCTCCTCTTGATGACTATTCTGGTTAGCAATGTTGTATTTTTGACTGGGGCATTGGGAGTGAATTAAAATGAGCGTTCAGACTGAAATATAAGTGAAAGTGGAGTGACATGTGGCCAAGTATGGTGTCCCATACTCATAATTTGTGCTCTGCATTTAACCCATCCAAGTGCACACACACAGCAGTGAGTAGTGAACGCACACACACACCGTGAACACACACCCGGAGCAATGGACAGCCATTTTTTGCTGCGGCACCCGGGGAGCAGTTGGGGGTTCGGTGCTTTGCTCAAGGGTCCCCTTGAGCATAAACAAAGAGATGTCAAGCTCTTACTTACCGGCACCGAAGACCAGCTCCAAAGTGCAAGGAACTGTCAGAGCAAAGACAACAAATTTGATCACATAAAATATAAGGATCTCTACATTTTGTTTATTGACAGTTATCACAATGTAAATACAACAACCTTTTGTCTACCTAGCTTGAACCTAAAGTCGCCATAGGTAACCTTTGGTTAAGGCAAGGTCAATATATTGAACTACATGAAAAGTCTGCCTCAGATATACATAATAATAAGACAGTTTGTTCCATATTTGCTTGATACACACTCAAGGACAAATCATTATATCTTACCTGATAAAAACAAAACACCTAAAACGCAAAGGCTGGGGGAAACAGACATTCTAACAAGCCAATGACTGTCGTTGTCTCATAAAACAAAAATTAAAATATAATTTATGGAAAAAATATGGTCGGTAGATCCATCAGCTCGCCACAATTACAGGCGCCATCGTCACCAATGTGTCTTGTTGGAAGTGTTTAGCTGTGAAGACAAAAATAAACACCATAAACTACCACAATGAATTTAGACAAAGAAAACACTGACAACTAGAGCTCATAGCGCGGCTTGCCTTTGGTTTCCAAAAAAGGATTCAATTTGAAACTCATCGGCGTTACCTCGACAAATGTCAACATATGAATTCGATATAAAAAATAGTCGGTGATTGACAAATAAAAACGCGTAAAACGTCTTTAGAAAGGATGACTTCCTGTCTCGCTCTTTCCTCAAAAGTGACGTAACTCGGTGTTAGGCAGAGTAGCGCTGCAATGTTTAGATACTAAACAGTCACACTACTCAGTGACATTTCATACATGCAGTCAAGAAATAAATACAAGAGCATTTCCTGACGTTTCGACAGTAACACAGTAATAGGCCGGACGACCAGCATCTAAACTGACGCATTGCTCCGAAAGTTTCGTTACCGACTTCTAACCAGCCTTTCTCACTCGCCTGATTAAGGCTAACGATAGCTGGCTTCCTGCTACTTACTTTACCTCATAATAGGGCACTTTTAGGACCTGGTGCCATAGTACAAACTATTCGAAATGAGATTGTTTCCTTTCACGCGTAAATATTGTCTTATTACTTTATTTTTACTATACCTTTTCTCCTTCTCTCTTGTTGACATTCGCTCTCAGACACTTCCGCAAGTTCTGTTTCGTGTGTAGGAGACAATGCGCCACCCATCTACGTCTCATTGACGCCCTTTCTGCGTGTAATGTTCAGCTTTCAACACTAGATGTCAACATTTAGCGCTTTATTTTCAGCATTGCCACAGAGGTTGTTGCAAGTATAGACATAATAAATACTTATTATGTATTAGGTATTTATTATGTCTATGGTTGCAAGTATAGGCTACTACTATTCTCAACATTGGTATTGTTTTTTAAGAACACTACCATATAAAAAGTTTCAACGCAGCTACTCACAATTTATACGAACATAGGCCTATTGGAATATTCAAAAAATAATATTCGCAATAATAATAATTATAATAAACAATGTATTTCTGCATCCACTGACAGGGAAGATAGTAACAGAAAAAGTAAGAATAGGTCAGGGCCAGCAGCAAGGGAAGGGGTCAAATCAGTGGAACTGTCATTTGAATATAGTATTATTATTATGTTGTTGTTGTTGTTGTTGATGATGATGATGATGATGATAGAATAGAATACAATACAATGGAATATAATAGTTTTATTGTCACTGTTTTGAAACAACGAAAGACTGTTACTATTTAACCATGGTTTGTGTCAGACAGAGTAGCCTACTTTGTGCAAATAAAGAATGTAGCGCTGAAAACAATATACATAATATGTGTATGCTAAATATTCAGGTATCAATATATATGCCCTGAGACGGTTTGATGATGATGATGATGATGATATTTATTAAAATGCTTGTTATATTATTTGTTAGAGTGTTATTGGTATTATGCTTTTTAATTAGCCTACATTTACAATAAAATGTTATTGTTTTATTTAAGGCGTCCCAGTTTGCCAGAAAGATCGAAATTGTGGTCTATACGTGTTTGTGAAAGCATTTTAAGTTTTTGTGTTTAATATTTTTTTTTCCATTTTAGTTTTGTAAAAAGACATTCATACTGGCACAAGCACAATTTATATTTGTCGACAAAACTAATTTAAATCGTTTTAACTGTTAAAGTCTCTTTTAAATGTGACTGGTAGTGTAGGCTACCTAAAACTTTGGGGGGGCGGGGGGGGGAGATTACATGATAGTCGCCGAATAGATGCTCGTATAGGACATAAACCTAAATTCCTTTAGAAAGTCAACCTCCGTCTGAAAGTCATTGAATTATTCGCACTCTGGGAAAACTGCACATCTGCAGGGTCGATTCTCCTTTAACTCCTCCCAGTTAGATGCTGTGTAGCGCAGGCAGACGTAAGAAACAACCACGTCTCCAATCCGACCCTGAAGCCGCCTGAGGAGAGAGAGAGAGACCAGCGGAGGACAAAAGAAAACGCAAGATGAGAATATAGCGCAAACCTAAGATACATATATTTAACATCTGAAGATAGTTTTCTCTTTTTGGGGTCAAGTTTTACTTTTGGAAAACTTTTCATTAATAATGATTATACATACTTAGTAGGTTAGGCATAAGTCAGTTTTTATTCTTTTTGTACTTTGCTAACGGTCAGAGTTTTAAGGAATTTTTTCACTATTGGAATGGTCTGATTCAGGACAATCTGCTAGGAAAAACTTAGACAAGAAAACGGTAAGAACGGAGCTTAGAGCATTTTAGTGTCCCGAGTTCAGTACTCTCGCGCATTGAGGAATGTTACCGAAACTCCAGTCGTTACCGCGGCTGCTGCCGCTCGCCCTCGCCAGCGTATTTCTGGTGCAAAGCGGGACCAGTGACAAAGAAGTCAGACCAGAGGTAACACAGCATCCACTGTTCTTATAGTATTTTGTGTGTGTGTGTGTGTGTGTGTGTGTGTGTGACTCTTTTCACTGTGTCTGTCTGTCAAGCCTGCATTGTTGGACACAGATGCACTCAGATGTTTCCGCATGTCAGGATTTCCTTCATGAAGTGTATTCATGTACCTCATAATTCACTGTTAAATACAGATGAGAAGCGGTGAAGAGCTGTGTCTTTTCAGACCCCTAAATATCATTCAGGTTAAAACAAAACAGGAGTGAGTCAGAGGCTCCAGGACTCCTATTTAGCTAGAGAGGGTTAGTTATTAAAGTGGTGCAAGTCTAGTTTTGTGGTGTCTGTCCTGCATCTTTAGATTCATGTTTCTCTTTTGTATTTGCTGTTACTGAAAGATGGGACTAATAGGTAGATATATTAGTAGTTATATCAGTTTGTTTATACACCCAGAGGCATCCTAATGTCTTCTTCAGAAATAGGCCTACATGTCTGGTAGACACATAACTGTGAGTGGGAGAGAACGATTGAATGTTTTTCAGGACGGTTTGGCGTCTCTGTCACAGATGCAAGCCAGGAAACCTTAATGGCCTAAAATAAAGAAAACAAGATCAGAGCGAGGATTTAAGACATTTTTAAAAGTGTCTCTAGTTGTATCCCTTCATTCCTTACTCTCACACTCCTTCACATTTCTGAGATGGTTGAGAGATGTACCCAAGGATAGTGTGGAAAAAATTCAGCTCTGCAGATTCCACCAAAGTTTTTAAAGATGATAACAGTCTCCTCATGTGAGAGTTGCGTGATCAAAGACAAAGGTCACACAAAAGGTTAAATCACAGATGCCAAGTCCATGTGAAACTGCTGTTACTCTTCAGACTTTTGGTTTACTTTTATTACCATATTTATTAATATGCTTTAACCACATACAGAAGTTTTTTGTTTGTTTGTTTGTTTTAAGTTGTACAAACATTTTTTTCCCAATCATTTTTCCAGGAATTCTGAACTAATAAACTAAATGCATTACATTAAGTTTATTATGCCTTTTTCAGGATTTACCAGGGTTTAACAATTCCTCAGACAACAGCCCTGCACTTTTGCTGTTGTTACAGGTGCAGTTGTTTGAATACTGTACTAAAAAAAGAAAGAAAGAGAGAAATTCGGGTATATTCCTTATGGAAAACATCTGGGTTTTGCCCCCCTCTCCAACCATAGACGAGAGATGATGTATTTGTTTAAGTAGTATTACAGATGCAAAGCATCTGCTGAAACTCTGCTGAATCTTTCAGACATTCATCGGTTGAAGCTTAAATATAGATGAAATGTTTCATGTTATATGCAGTTTAGATACTGTAAGTTCAAACACACACAAAAAAAAGCTCAAACACCAAAATCTCTCTTTTTAATGTTTTATTTCCATGGAAAAATTGTGGTTCTGCAGTATATAAATGAGAATGTGAATTAAATATGGATGATAATGTCATGCATCTGTAAGTGCTGGAATTAACTTCTGCAGTTTAATAGCAATTGAGAGTCATGAGAGGTCAGAAATATTATCCTGTATTAATATTAGTTCATTTGCTCAGTTAAATGGGTCAGTGATTCTCCACGTGAAGATGCAGAGTGAGACGCGGGAACTAATGCCTAAAAAGTTTTTTCCATTGGCACAGACAAGGAGGAACGACTGACTCAGTCCTTCTGTCGTGCATTCAGACTCACCTCTGCCCTCCTTTTTTTCTTCTTCTTCCTTTTCTTCTACCCTTTGATTTTAGATTCCTAACTTTCTTATAGGTTTTGTTTTTTTTCCCTTCAACTTCTTTTTCTCTCTTTAGTTATAGTTTGCTCTTTTCTTTCCCTCTCTAATACCTTTGGAGCAGCTGATCAGCTGTTAAAATCATAAACGCAGCTTTTCCCCCTAAGCGGAAAGTTTGACATCAATATTTTCTGCAGAGAAACTATACGAATCAGAGATCAGGATAGTTGTGTGCTGTGCACAGTTGTTGTTTTTTTTGTGTAGTGTTAAAACTGCACACAGCCTACCAGCAAAACATGTTCCTCTTCCCAACATGGAATGTGTTTTCCATGTTGCGAGACCATAAAATGCTGAAATTGTTTTTCACAAACAGCCATCTCAGCAAGCACCTAATCATACTGACTCCATTAGTTTTAAAGGAGAGCTGATTTATATGTTTCATGTAGCATGTGTTAGCCTTGCTGGCATGTGCGGTGGTGACGTCTTAGCGTGTGATTACACTTAACCTCACATCCTTCTGAACCTGCCAGTCACTATCATGTGTGAGTTAATGATTACTGGTGAAATCTGTTCCCAGACCTGTATATGATGGCAGTGTCTGGCTTGATTATTACATAAAGCTTTCCCAAACTGCCCGAGACTCTGTAAACTCAATAAAGGCTACCTGTCTGCATGGTAATAGCTGACGCATGGCCACACAGTGACTCGCTCTTCCTCAGTCAGGGGAACGGCGGAGGGGTTCTAAATAGAACCTTTGATGCCCACCGCTGGGAGTTCCAGGCCAGGCCAGCGGAGCATGCTGGGATTGCTGGCAGAATTAAGAGGAGACCTGAGGCTTTTCGGGAGGGAGAAGAGTGGCCTTCAGAGGGAGTAAGAGAGAAAGAGGGAAACGTTTTCATCCTCATGAGTTAGAATGTTTTTACTGAAATGGGGTGCGTCACACAGAAAGCACTTAGAAAAGAGGAATTAAGTGACGGACGGGGAGAAAGAAAAATGGAGCAAAGGGTGACCAGGTTAACACTACACTATAGTGTTATCCAGATCTTTACTTCCTCGACCGATATGGCCTGTGTTGACAAGTCCCATTGGAAAATCTACAACATGAATGAACCAGTGTGAAAGCACTCACTGATTTAGTTGCTCTCTGAATATGTGTCTTAATCACTGTAGTACTTGTATGTTGACATACAGGTTTGTTGTAGTGTTTTGCCCATTTTGAAGATGTGTAGATTATAGGAGAAACTAGCATATAATTGAGCCTTGTACACTGTAAAAAGGAATTGTTGAGAAAGCTTGAACCTTAACCTGACGCATTCAGTTTTAAAGGTTCTCTCAACTACTGTCTTAAAAATTGTTCTAAGTAACACTACATTGTTTTGTCAGTTTGAATATGTTTGTTCGCTAAAATGTCTCATTCAGCCAATAAATTTATTAAGGCAACTACAGATTTATTGTTCAGCAAATATTCAGTTAGTAACACAATAAATGTATCTATCATTTTGGTAGTCATATATTCACACAGTTTTATAGTACATTTAATATGTGAAGTGAAATATGCTGTCTTTGTTTCTGAAGGTGGAATCACCTTACAAAGCAAAGATATCCAGAATATAGTTTTAGAAGGTGGTAAATAGACCTCAGCACGTAACAGCTGACAACATTTCAGGGAATTCTGTTGGTTTAACATTTTTTATGTAGTTTCAAGTGATTCACATTTCTCAGTATTTGTGACTCAAAGGTCTCATAAACTTGAGTTGCTTTTAGTTCAGTTTTCAGTGTAGCTTTAGGAACATAATCATGCCTTATTTATGACCATTGTAAATCTGGACTTATTCTTTGCCATCATGCTCTTCCTTCTTTTTCTCATTTCTCTCTGTAGCTGATTCAGACACTGCCTGTTCAGAAGAAAGAAAGAAAGAACAAAGGGAGGCAGTCTGAGGTCACAAGGATTACTGAAAAACTGCTTGTAATTTTTGCTGACACTCTTTGTGGTTGTAATGGAGACACTGGCTGTCTGATCCTTAAAATGAGACATTTACCGCTTAGTCTAACAGACAGTCACTACTTGTGGAGGAAATTTTATTTCTATCTGAAATATTAATATTTATTAGTATTATTTGCTTCACTGTACTAAAGAGTGTTCTTTAGACTGTCTCTGAGTGCTTCAATTTGCACAATTTGAGTTTTCGATGAGCTGAGAAATAACAGGAAATCTATTTAATGTTTATGTGCAAGACAAGTGTGAGACGTCCTGGCCTCTTTGCAACACATCTGGAGGACATAGTTGGACACCTTAAATGGACATATATATTGAATATGCATCAAATGCTTTGATGAGATCAAAGCATCGGCATTTGATGAAGGTATAAATGTTGAGTTTGGGTGTTTCTTCTTTGTCGCACTCTGCAGTCAACTTGGATGACTGTATGACTGTTGAACTTTTTTGCAAGAAAATACATATTCAAAGGACTTTTGTCTCATACCTTTAATTGAAATTGAAAATTGCCACGACACTACTAAACATGTAACCTTTGTGTTAACAGCCCAAATAAACCCATTAGGTTCCAACTATCTATACAGTTATAATCAGGGCCATAACCACCATAGACGAGAGTGGGACATGTCTCTCCAGTATTCAGAATACTGGCTTGTGGGTTCTTAAAATAACTGATTTTAATTGTTTTTTTTTTAGATTTGATCAATTTGTTTCTTAACAATGAACATTCTACTGAAGAAAAACTACAAACAAATACAAATATGTTTCTTTGAGTTCAAGTTTAAAAGCAGAGCTTAGAAAAAAACAGCACATGAAACACTTGAAGATGAAGTTCTTTGAAGCTACATAATTACATTACCATTGACATTTGTCTAGTTGTACATTATGAGATATATTTAGGTTTTATTTGTTTAATTCTTTGTTAGTGTTCCTATTTCTCTACTTTCATGTTCTCAGTTTTTTTTCCTGTAAGTCATAAAGAGTGAGAACAGAGGAACTGTTTCAATTGAAAGTCAGTCTGGTCTGTCTTTGCCCAAGTGTGGGTAGCCCTAATCCGGCCCTTAAAAAAACATTTAGCATTTTTTTTTCATAAAAAAGCATTCCTACACACATTTATGAATAATTAATTTAATTTAATGTTTATTAACTTAATGTTAGGTTTAGCTAGCTTCTGGAGACAATTTGGTCCCTATATAAATAGAAATGTAATATAATTTAATACAAATCATATACATATACAGATATATGTATTCTTTGAAATATATACATACAGTATATCAAAGATTATGCAGGTTTCAAACAGGACAGGCTTTGTCAGATTTAGTGAAACTCTGGTGAAATTTCTTAAGCAAATATACTACCAAAATTATAAATAGGTTGGAAACACACACACACACACAAACACACATACATCCTTAAAGTTAAATTAGGGTCATAAAGTCGATGATGACAGACGGGGGATCCAGCAAATATATGGTAGTTTATTGCAATCGCATAAATGCATTTAGTTGCATTTATTTATTATTATGTTCATTTTACAAGCCAAGTTACAAGACAAGTCATTTAGGAAAATATGTGAAAGTGTATAAATTCATTCAAAAGGTTAGCTATCATAAAAATAATATATAAGATAAGAATAAAAGATAAAAATACAATTATAAAAATGACTACATATCATTAAGAAAGAAATTACAGATGCCAGAATGTTTCACATTCTATCTGAAGCATTTACAGTAAAGTTTAAATGAAGACATTCAAACAGTGATATTACAAATGCATAAAATAAATATAATAAAATATGTGTTGATATCTGTTTCTGTCTTTAAAGATCTTTCAGTAATAATTTTTTTGTGATTTTAGTTTTAGGTAACTCTAATAACCCTGATGCTTACCTGTGTGTTTTTCGACAGGTGCTGGCTCCAGTGAGGTGCCCCAACCCCCAGCACCCCGGCCCCCCACTCGCAGGCCAGACCGGCCTTCCTTTGGCCCTGACATATGTGAGGGACACTTCGACACCATCGCTTTCCTCAGGGGAGAGATGTTCGTCTTCAAGGTAGGTACAACTGAATGCAAATCAATTGTGTGTGCATGCTGTATATTTTGTGTGATTTTAATATTTAAACCCTCTCTACTCCACAGGAAAAGTGGTTCTGGAGAATGCGTGATGGTAAACCTCAGCAGGGCTATCCCATGCCCATTGGACACTTCTGGAAGGGACTGCCTCCCTCTATCAACGCAGCCTACGAACACTCTGATGGAAAGTTTGTTTTCTTCAAAGGTGTGTCCATCTTCTATATTTTTAGGCCTCGCATTGCATCTCTGGTTTTAATAGGTAAATTGTGTAATAATGCTTGTTTGTCTGTCCTCTCTCTAGGGGACAAGTATTGGGTTTTCAATGAGGCCAAAATGGAAGAAGGTTATCCAAAAACTTTCAAGGAGCTTGGCACAGGCCTACCAAGAGACAAGCTGGACGCCGCTGTTTTCTACACACCCACCGGCAACACCTACTTCTTCAGAGGAACCAAGTATGTTTCCAGTGTTACTCACCATGTCTTATTTAGTGTCTGGTTATTAAGCCAATGGTTTTGTGTCATATGGGGAAAATGCTTCCTCTTCTTTTTTTTGTGAACTCCTCCCTTTCGTTTATTGTCATCATTTGTCATTCGTGGCTTTTCTGTTTTCTTAGGTATTACCGGTTCAATGAGAAAAGCAGATCTGTGGATCCAGATTACCCCAAACCCATCAGTGTATGGCAAGGAGTACCAGATAATATCAAAGGGGCCTTCATGAGCGAAGATGGAGGTACAGGAGCATTTGTTCTTGTGTTTTTTCCTTTGGGTTCACTGTTCTGTTTAACACACACACAAAAAAAAAACACTGATCAATACGAATTTTTAATGCTGAAACTCTAGTTACTCCAGTCTTCAATGTCACAAATTTTGATTGATTGATTGACATGATTCCTCAGAAATCATTCTAATATGTTGATTTGGTACTCAGGAAACATTTCTTATTATTATCAATGTTGAAAACAGTTGTGCTGCTTAATATTTTTGCGGAAACCATGACACATTTTTTCTGAATTCTTAGATGAATAGAAAGTTGACAAGAACAGCATTAATTTGACATATAAATCTTTTGTAACATTATAAATATCTTTACTCTCACGTTTGATCAGTTTAAATGCATCCTTGCTAAATTCTTTCAAAAAAAAAAAGAAAAAGAAAAAGTCAGAACCCAAACTATCTGTTTATGAAGAACTTTTAAACCATTTTAGAGATTTAGAAATGTAGAAACACTTTTACTGAATCAACATTTTCCACACTTTTTTCAGCCCACACTTACTTCTACAAAGCCAATAAGTACTGGAAGTTTAACAATCAGCAGCTGAAGGTGGAGCCAGGCTACCCCAAATCGGTCCTGACTGACTGGATGGGCTGTGAAGGAGAGGAGCCCAAGAGGAGGATTGGCACAGATGAGGAAGTGCTCATCATTGAGATGGACGAGTCAGAGGGCGGAGTCATGGGAGGAGCCGCAACCATTGTCATCCCTCTCTTTCTTTTGGCCTGTGTGCTTGTCACTTTGGGGGCTCTGCTGTTCTTCCGGCGCTACGGCACTCCTCGACGCCTCCTCTACTGTCACCGCTCTCTGCTTGATAAGGTTTAGAGATGAACACGAACGACACGGGAAGAGACAAGAAAGAGGTATACAAGTAGATGGCATTTGGAATGGATGGAGTGAATATGAATGTCAGACAGTAAAGATTGGTTTACAGGTCTGCAAGCAGTGAGAGATGAAAAAGTGAAGGATGTGTATTGTATGTTTTTTTTCTATTTACATGTACTTCTCTGCCATTAATAAAAAATCCAAAATGGAGTGGGAGATAAGAGAGACAGACACAAGTCCCCCTCCATCTCTTAAATGGTTACGGTTTATCAGTGAAATGCACTTTTGTTCCTTCAGTCTTCTTTTCAGTATATAATCCCTCCTTTATCCTCTCTGAAAATCTCCCTCCCCAGAACTGAACTTGACTCCAGCCGGGCGGCTGTTTGATTGACATGTTCTATATTCTAATTGATCTCACTTTGACGTATTTCATTAATTCAGATTTTGCTTTTTACATTGCTGATCCAATGAAAACCTCCTGCACCCCATTACATGCCTTTGCCATTGAATTAATAGTATGGAAGGACTAACATAATTGACCTTCCTTGCACCTTTTATTCACCAAAGATATTTGCACAAAGTATGGCTCGACTATAGAGACTGCTGTACGTGAAAGGTCAAAGGTTACAGGTCAAAGTTCAGGGAGAGAGAAGCCGAGCAGTTTCTGGAGTAGGCCAGTTTTAAATGCACCTATAGAGCAGAGCTGTCCATCTGTTTCAACTCAAAATACTATTGTTATTGTAATGTGTTTGGTACATTTTACTATGATTAATTATGTCATTAATGATTGGCATTGTTATTATAACTATGGTTATTGTTATTATTGTTCTCCATGTCTAGTCTTGCCTATTTTAAATTGTCATTTCAAGTCCTGCTGGACACAGGCAGAATGTGACTTATTTCAAATTGGCTTCCGATCTTTTAATGTCAGGTTTAAGGGCGGAAAAATCAGGTTTCTATGCAGAAACAAATACAGAATTATTTATGAACAGTAATGGTGCTATGGGTTTTCTTACTACATACATCAGTATTAGACATTTCTGAAGTAGTTTTAACAATGATAATGGTAATGAGGTTTATAATGATAATGATATAGTGTAAATGTAAAGGAATGACATTTTTGCCTGTTTCATACTTTTTGTACTTGGAAATGAAAATGAAATAAAGTTCCTTTTTTTAACTTTATTCTCTCTTTCCTGGACCTTAAAAAATTAATTTCTCACATGAGTACCAAATGTACTCACATACACTTTTTCTTTTGTCTTTTACTGCTTTACTGCTAAACTTTCTGCATCTAAGCTGTTTTGAGAAAGTTCAGTTTTTATTTATTTAGTGATAAAGTTTGAATTTATATATTATTAACATCATAATAATAATCAACATTCAAGATAAAGATATTGCTTATTTACCACAGTTCAATGGACAAATATGTAAATAAGAAAAAAATAGGCAGTGTCCCAAAGAACATATTTCTGTGAAACTATTTTCTTAAACTTTCTTACACCATGGATCTGCCATTGCTAGTTCAAGTAGTGATGAACTTTTTAAATCAACTTTTTGAATCAACTTTTTAAAATGAATCAGTTCATTAAATGATTCAATGACTAACTCATAAAGCCACTTCTCTATTGTCTTAATGCTTTGATAGAAATGTAAAAAGTCCTATGCTGTTGGACTGTTTCTGTATATCAGATTTGAGGACCGAAACTAACAGTTTATGTATGTAATTATATTAATATAATAATTAATATACGTGACCGACAACAAAATAAGTCATAAGGGTTTTACAGATTTACTCATCAGCTTCCCATTGATGTATGGTTTGTTAGGATAGGACAATATTTGCCCGAGATACAACTATTTGAAAATCTGGAATCTCAGGGTGTAAAAAAATCTAAATATTGAGAAAATCTCCTTTAAAGTTGTCCAAATTTAGTTCTTAGCAATGCATATTACTAATCAAAAATGAAGTTTTGATATATTTACCGTAGGAAATTTACAAAATATCTTTATGGAACATGATCTTTACTTAATATCCTAATGATTTTTGGCATAAAAGAAAAATCGATCATTTTGACCCATACAATGTATTTTTGGCTATTGCTACAAATATACCCCAGCGACTTAAGACTGGTTTTGTGGTCCAGGGTCACATATATTAATATATTTGTATATTTATAATAATATACACTACCGGTCAAAAGTTTGGGATCAGTAAGACTTGTAATGTTTTTTATAGAAGTCTCTTCTGCTCATCAAGGCTGCATTTATTTGATCAAAAATACAGAAAAAAAAGTAATCTTGCAAAATGTTATTACAATATAAAATAATGATTTCTATTTTAATATCCTTTAAAATATAATTTATTTCTGTGATGCAAAGCTGAATTTCCATCAGCCATTACTCCAGTATAAAGTGTCACATGATCCTTAAGAAATCATTCTATTATGCTGATTTATTAATAGAATTATCAATGTTGGCAACAGTTGTGTTGCCAAATATTTTTTTGGAAACATGCGATACTTTTTTCAGGATTCTTTTATGAATAAAAAGTTCAAAAGAACAGCATTTATTCAAAATATAAATCTGTTCTAACAATATAAATCTTTGCTATCACTTCTTAACAATTTAACACATCCTTGCTGAACAAAAGTTTTAATTTCTTTAAAAAAAAAAAAAAGAAAGAATACAAATTTCTGACCCCAAACTTTTGAACGGTAGTGTATATTGTTAGTAAAGATTTCTATTTTAAACAAATGCTCTTCTTTTTTAACTTTTTATTCATCAAAGAATCCTGAAAAAAGTATCACAGGTTCCCAAAAAATATGAAGCAACACAACAGTTTCCAGCACTGATAATAAATCAGCTTATTAGAATGATTTCTGAAGGATCATGTGACACTGAGAGCTGCATCACAGGAATAAATTAGATTTTAATGTATATTAAAATAGAAAAACATTATTTTACATCATAATAATATTTCACAATATTACATTTTTCCTGTATTTTTGATCAAATAAATGCAGCCTTGATGAGCATAAGAAACTCCTGTAAAAAACATTAAAAGTCTTTCTGATCCCAAACTTTTGACCGGTAGTGTATATGTAAATGTATAATTAATATATATGTATAATGTATAATATATGTATAGTTAATATATATGTGTATGAATAAATTGTAGCTTATTTGTTGCAGAAAACTGATGTGTGTCTGTACATGTTCTCATATCTGAGAGAGCAAGGGACCAGAGACATTTGACTGTGCTTTGTAGTGAAGGAGGAGCGTTCGCCTCTCTGCAAAGTGTCTTAAAACTGTTCCAGCTGACAGAGTCAGGAAAAAACAGAGCTCTGCCATTATCGCTTCCCTCCCATCCTTCCCCCCTCCTCATTTCTCCACACAGCAAAATTGTTCTCTTTTATGAGGCTTTTAAATGAACAGCCCACCACAAACATCTCTGAGCCGTTTTTCCTGTCCCCTCTCTTTCCAATCTCTTTTTCTTTCTCCCCCATCTTTGAATCCCCGTTCACTTCTGTGTTGCTCTTTGCATGATTTTTTAATAGGTACAGTGGCGAGCATGTATTAGAGGAAAAAATGATGACATGAAGGGACTTGTCAAATTACTGATGATTACTCTTGAATTTCTTTCTTTCTTTCTGTTTCCACTTGACAAAATGCCTGCAATTTCTCTGCCTGCAAAAAACAGGCAGGTTTGATTCTCTGGAAATTGTGGCCGCCCTTACTAACTTATTCAGTGAATAAAAAAACATATTTCTACATATCACATGTCTAATGTTTTTTTACTGAAACTGTGTCATCTGAGAAATTCATCTGTTTATGAGATGGACAGATGAGCTAAGGACAGGACAGGAAGTCTGGCTCTGGTCATGGTGGTGTGAGAGACATATTAGGCCGAGCGTGTGTAAGGCTTAGCCTTCCCCTGGCCATGGGGACTTGGGGCAAAAATGCCACTAAATTGGACAAAAATCCCCCTGCACAAACAAATTCAATCTATTATTCGCTGTTTTATTCGCTGCTCATGTTGCACCGTATTTCATTTTAGGCGTTTTTACAGTGTTGCGCATTTTAACCAATCACACACAATTCTGTTGAGCTTAGGAATGCAATGGCCAATCAGAGGCGTTCAGATGAGTCATCGTTGAAACCGATCAGTTTTGTTGAGTGCGCGCGCGTTCGCTGACTGAATTCCGGACTCTTGCGAATTCTCTCATCATAAACAACAAAGCGCAGATGTACGTACAATGTAAGTAAGAGATTCATTTCACAGTGTATGCAGCTTCAGTGATTATAACGATAGTTTTGTTTTTTTGAGAGTGCTTAAACTCGCGATAGATCAATGTTAGTGATAATGTCACTTTCTATATATAATTTATTCGCTGTATGAATAACTGTGGAAACGGAAACGTTATATAATTATGAATTTCTAACGTTTTTAATAAATTGTAATCACGTTAAATACAAATTCAGTCCCATTAAACATTTTTTAGCCTACATGGCACCCATGTCTGGTTCTGGTCGCTGTGATTTTGCCAAGTAAGACATGTTCCTGGATCAACATCTTTTGTTGATCCTGGATCAACATTACTGTCCAAAAATATAGACTAAACCCAATCCCTACCCCTAAACCTAACCCTACCCATAATTTATCAGTGTGAAAATGATAGCTGATTAACAAGGGTGTAGAAGCACCTAACCCTGATCGTAAGCCTAAAACAGATATTGCCTGAAAAGTTATCCCTCAATTCTGATTGGTTAATTGGAATGCTGTTCCAGGATCAACAAGGATATTGATCCAGGAACATGTTGTACTTGGTCAAATCACGGTCACCGTCTGGTTCTTGCCTAAAAAGACGGGTTTAAATGTTTAATACATTTGGCTGCTTTTAGCTTTACCCTGGAGTTGGTTCACCCTCCGCCTATGGTGAGAGAGCTCTGGCAGTCATGTTTGGTGAGCTTGGTTCTTGTCTTGTGGGGTGGCCAGGGAAAAAGTACACAAAAGCCCACATACATGCTGAGCTGGCGAACAGGACGTGGCCTGGACAGTTGCTTGCAATTTAGAGCGTGTATATGTGTTTTGTGTAACCTACATTACTATACTTTTTACCACACACTGCTGACAGAGAGGTGAACAGAAGTCAAGAGAGGAGCAGAGGAGAGCAAAGAGGAAAGCAGATGGCTTACAGAAGCCCATTGCAAGTTCGAAGTTGTGTATACTGGAAAAGCAACAAACCAGCAACAGAATTACTCAATAAAAAGTGATAACCTGCAATTGTTACCTTAAAGGTCTATTTCTACCTGATTCCATTTTTTGGTTTAATGTATTTGGGTTTCACTTAATTTAAACAATATATTTGATTTAAATTAAATTAGATTTAAGTTAATTTAGATTTACCATTTTTAGGTTACCATTTTTTCCTGTGTAGGCCTATATATATATAACACTATTAGATTAGTAGACCTAAATAAATAGGCCTGAATCAGCAGCCACAGAATTATGCTGAAAAAAAAAAAAGAATTATGCAGAAGGGTTTGGTACAAACTCCCACTCCTTGCATGTATGTTTATTAAATATTTTAGGTAATTTCATAATGATTCTTCTAATAAGAAGACATTCTTTGGCTCTGTTTCTTTAGCTCAATTTCTTTAGCTCTGAGCACTTTTGATTTTTATTAAAACTGAAAAACTTCCTTTTTTTGCCTTCCATTTGCCATCACATTAAAACTGTTTTAGAAAGTTTTTTTTAACATACTTTCATCATTTATTTGTGCTACTTTACAACTGCTTATTTTTCAGGTTCTTTACCATGCCTTTTATGTATACATTTGATTGTTTTACTCTTGTCCCAGACCCAGACTTTTGATTTTAAAGATTTGGAAAATCATTATGAAATTATTCATTTAATTTGTTTTCCAAAAATATGATGACAATTTCAATTTTTATTGTCTGAAAATAACTGAATAATTGATAGCTACTTTTCCTTTAAATTATCACTATTTTGCCTTAATAAGGATTTTTTTTAAAGAGTGTCGGGACATGAATGAGAAATCAATCAAGAAAATAAAGAGAAATCAATGTAAGTATCACTTGTGAGCAGAATATTTGTTATTTTGTGTCATTTGCAATCAAGCTGTAATTTCGTCCACATCTGTCTTACTATCTATCACTAGATATACATTTGAGGCATTAAGTGTATTGCTGTATCCAACCCCCTGGGCCAAACACATACTGTAACCTTAGCTTTGTCATATCCTATTAGGACCCGCTCCAACACACATACATACCTCTAGCCCCCCAGTCAGTCTGCCATCCTCACACACTTTTGCTGCATATACTCTAATGTTTCCCGTCTGTTTTCAACTCCCACCTTCTTTTTTCATTTTTTTTTTTCTGTATGTATGCTAAAGGACTACACATTCACCTTATCTTTCGTCCCTCCCCTCCCCTACCCTTCCTGTCCTTTGCTCTCTCTCCTCCTACACTTCAAAAAAACATCTGGATCTCATTCTGTGGAAAAACCAAAACAACATGAGAGAGCAACAGAGTGAGAGAGATAGAGAAAGGCGGGGAAACGAACAAAGGAAAAAAAACTGTTGGTGAAAATCAAACGATATGGGAAAGATGAGAATATAAAAACTCGCCTTGATTTGTTTCTCGGTGCCAGTGAACAGTAGTAGTATTTTCTGAATTACACAGACCAGCAGACAGAGATGGATAGGTTCAATAAAACTTAAATCTATGAAATATATGTAATCATAACCGTGGTTTTGAAGTATTCAGCAGTGCGAGAGATATCTTGGGTTTCTGTTGTTTTTGTCAGCTTACATCTTAAACAAAACTTTCTCATAGTGCTGACAAAAATTGTTGAATCTGATCCAGGGTCCAGTAAAACACCAGAGGAAAAAAATCTGCAGTTCAGCAACTGGAGCCATAATTATGGAGAAAGGCTGCTGAAATCAGCA
>NW_015537968.1:1512948-1514643 GCF_001515605.1 Sinocyclocheilus anshuiensis
AGAGAGAGAGAGAGAGAGAGAGAGAGAGAGAGAGAGAGAGAGAGAGAGAGAGAGAGAGAGAGAGAGAGAGAGAGAGAGAGAGAGAGAGAGAGAGAGAGAGAGAGAGAGAGAGAGAGAGAGAGAGAGAGAGAGAGAGAGAGAGAGAGAGAGAGAGAGAGAGAGAGAGAGAGAGAGAGAGAGAGAGAGAGAGAGAGAGAGAGAGAGAGAGAACTCAAGTCAGACAGTGACAAACAGTCATGTGTGATCTCCTCTCATACTGAAAACCTCAGGACTAGAAAGACTAGAAAGGAATACAGAAATTAATATTTAATGTAAAGGCTACTGTTCACATAATGATTAACATAAAATGTCCCTATATTTAATGGCTATACTGATTGATTTTCAAGATTCAGTGGTTCTCTGGTTAAAAAAAAGAAAATAAAAGTGAAATGGCATTTTGCGGCTAATATAAAATAGAGTCACTATAGCAACCCCCTTAATTACTTTCTCAGGCAGGAGATGGTATGGCAAAAGTCTGTACCTTGGAATCCATTTCATGACAGCACAGCTTTGTCAAAGAAAAAAAAAAACAGATGGCCACAAAAAAGACAAGCTAAAAATAATAAAATGAAAAATATAAATATGTGGAAGCTGAAAAGGGGGAATATGTCAGTGTGCATTATGTGCAGGAACTTTTTATCCCACGACGGGAGAGACAAGGTCAGAGACAAATGGCTGCCAGGAGATCAACAGTACAGATGGAGAAACACTGCAGCCTAGTGGAGTCATAGAATATGTCTACATGGCATATTTTATGACATATTTTCTAAGAATTTGTTTATAACAGTGAGATGTAATGATCAAATATCGGCCCTTTGCCCTTTTTAATTTATGTGATAGATGCAGAATTAGTTTTAGTACAATGTAAAATATTTTTTTTCAAAGTAAATACTTTAAAAATCATACAAGTAAACGACCCTTCAAAGTTTTGGGGTCAGTAAGGTTTTTTTCTATTTTTATTTTTATTATTATTATTTATTTGATTTTTATTTATTTAGTTAGTTGAAAGAAATTAATAATTTAATTCAGAAAGGATAAATTAAATTGATCAATAGTGACAGCAAATTTATGTTACAGATGTAATAATGTTTTCTACGCTGTTCTTTTGAACTTTCTATTCATCAAAGAATCCTGAAAAATATATCACATTTTCACAAAACAATATTAGGCACACAACTGTTTTCAACATTGATAATAATAAGTAATGATTCTTAAGCACCACATAAGCATATCAGAATGATTTCTGAACAGTCATGTGACACTGAAGACTGAAGTAATGGCTGCTGGAAATTCATATGTATTTCCACAACACATATTAAAGCTGACTTCTTTTGCCATTTCACAACCCACCACGAGCACTTTCAGCTAAAATCAAACAAGGATAAATTTACATAATTGATATAACCCCAGCAATTGCACTTTAAATGTGTATACAGGTGCATCTCAATAAATTAGAATGTCGTGGAAAAGTTCATTTATTTCAGTAATTCAACTCAAATTGTGAAACTTGTGTATTAAATAAATTCAATGCACACAGACTGAAGTAGTTTAAGTCTTTGGTTCTTTTAATTGTGATGATTTTGGCTCACATTTAACAAAAACCCACCAATTCACTATCTCAACAAATTAGAATACTTCATAAGACCAATAAAAAAA
>NW_015537968.1:1514833-1536917 GCF_001515605.1 Sinocyclocheilus anshuiensis
TAAACTACTTCAGTCTGTGTGCATTGAATTTATTTAATACACGAGTTTCACAATTTGAGTTGAATTACTGAAATAAATGAACTTTTCCACGACATTCTAATTTATTGAGATGCACCTGTATATGTAAATGTATTCAAATGGATAGTCTGTCAGAAGTTTGAATGCCTCTCCTTTGTTATGATTTTCCACATTTCAGAATGGTAGAAATTATTGTAATAGTCACAAATTAAGCAGTTTTTAAGAATTATGAATAAAGGTGCAATGTCTATTTGTCTACAAAATTAGACTAGATAAGAAAAATGAGAAAAATAAATTCAGTGAGATGTATCCAATCCCGTTGTCTGTAGGTTTATGATCTGTAAGATATAATAATTGTACCCTTGGGCAATTTGAGCAAATTGTTTTTTCACAGCAACTGTCCCTGAAATAAGTGTCCTAGAAAGACTACATCTGCTTAACCCCTTCCCTCAGAACTTACTGTCCTCCTACAATCACCTTTACAAAATAAATAAATAAATAAATAAATTACTATAAAAGTAAATGTGTATTGTTAGTGTGTTGGTATGTTTAGTAATAAAAACAGAAATCATGCACAAGTTTTTTTTTTGTCCACAAGTATCTTTATTTTTTGTTCTTTAATAATACATTTCCTTTAGGTTTTAGCAATAAAGATTTCACATGCTCTTCTTTCTGTTTCTCCTCTTCCTTCTTCTCCTGCCATCGTTTCATCCCTTCATCCACCTCTGCACTGAGATACTCTGCTCTTCTCTAAATGTGGACACAAATATAAACATTTGAAACATTTCAAGTTTTTCTCAAGTTAAATATAAACAGGAAAAAAACAACAAATCCAAAAATGTAATAGTCTGGTAGATCTGTTAATGGTCCATATTCTGATCCACCACGTGCTTAAACCATTTCTGTAGACAAAATGGGAGCATGACAATGGAGCATATAAGAACCCAAAACACTGACATCAAGATTAACCATTGCTATTAGAATGTAATGTATGCAAACACTTTTTTTCTTCGTATCATTTCCAACACCCTTATTTGTCTTCAACTCAAATACATTAAAAAAATATATACAATTTGTTGATGACAAACTGCAGAGGAAACTCACTCCAGTCTCCACTTCTTTTCTGCAAGGGTCACACACGACCAGTGTTGCCAAGTCCGCGTTTTTTCCGCGGAATTGGGCTACTTTAAAGGAGTCCTATTATGCTCTTTTACAAAGTCTTGATTTTGTAAATGATTGAAAAAATCAAAAATATAGAAACTCTTTGGTCATTTTTGAGTAAGATGCTAACGGTCTAATCAGATTCAATGATCTATGCTAAGCTACAGCTAAAAGTGCTACCGCCAGACCTGGAGATCGGCTGAATGGATTCGAAACGGTAAAACTCAACTGTTTAACTCTAGGGGAGTTGGGAAATGAGCCTATTTTCAAAAATAGTGGAGTGTTCCTTTAACACTGCTACCGGGGGTTGAAGTGACTCCAATAACATGATATTTATCCCCTGGAATGCGAATTTTATCAGGGGAAACCCGCCAAAAAACGTGTATTTTCCCCCCTGGAACCGATTTTTAACTGGGGACCCCCTCGAATTGCCATTGGGCTAGTTTTGAGGAGGGATTGGGCTGGTTTTCTTGTGAAAACCTGGCAACCCTGCACACGACGATGAAAATGGGCGTATAGACTGCCGCGACACTGTGATGTGAAAACAGATATTGCCCATTAAAAACAGAAATGACCCATAAAAAAACTCTGTTCACTCATCAGTTGTTACTTCGTGACAGAGTATTAACACCATAGACATTCATTTGCACGCTGGCTGATGGCGTGCTTTTACAAGAATAATGTTTAAATGCATTCAACAAAGCACGACAGGCTCATAAAACAAATACTCTGCTAAATCTTGACTGCTTCACCTGCGGAACAAAACGTCCTCAAGGATGCTGCCATGCTGGATTCTAACAATTACGGCAAGCAAAAGGTACAAAATAGACACTCTGCACTGGAGTACGGCGACTTATTTCTACCGGTAGATGATACTGTAGTCACATTAAATACAACACAGACTCGCCTGAATCACCTGTTGAATAAACTACACTTAGCTTATTCTCAGCCGTTCTAATCACAGCTTGATCTCAGGACAAAAGATAACAGCCAAAATAAAACAAACGTGTTACAACGTGTAAACTGGGAATTCTTGTGGCTGCCAGTGGTGCCTTTATGTATACAACATGTTTCCTTGTGGTGTTTAAAATAGAATTTTAAATGGTCATTCGAATCGGATCGTTGGTTTTATTTATTTAAAAACTGACTTCAATGACTGACTGATATTCTCGTGCATTTTGCAGCGTTCAGATGAGAAAACCTCTTGTAAAAACACGACACAGAGACGCCTCTGAAGACCGGCCCTTAACACCTTCCGCTTCAATAATAAATTGTCTTTCATTCCTCCAATGCACGGGCTCGAGCAGTGCTGAGTAAGCGCTGAAACATTCCTGCGTGCGCTCCCGGACAAGTCCTCACTCGCCAGTGCGCGATCCCACAAAACCGCAGGAGAAGTATGGCGTTATTTTAATGACAAATGTCGAGAGCGCATTATTGTAGCGCGAAAGCACATTAATACAATGCGCGAGCGCGAATCTCTCCGCTCGCGCGCGGATTTCCTTTGCTCTCGCACAAAACCGGACGCGCGCGCTCAGATAGACGCTGCTCTCGCCCAGAGAGAGTGCACGCACTTAAAACATGTCTCCTCTCACTCAAACTGTGTCCTGTGCACTCTTAAATCTCTCTGTGCTCATGCGCTATAGATATTAATTATTTTCGCACCTGAATTAAACGTTGTCAAAGGTTATCATTATGCACTTTTAAAAAGTAGTCTCAAAACAGATTTGTGCAGGGCCTTTCCTTGATTTTTTTATTGTTGTATTTTAGTTTTAACATAAACTGGTTATTGTAGCTACTTTGTTTTACTATATCTCTTTTATGTTTGTATTTTGATCTTTTCTGCAAATGTACATATGCATCTCTCTGTAAAGTAGGCTACTTTGTAAACACTAGTTTAGAAGGTACTATATAAATAAAGCTTTAACCAATCAGACTTCCACAACTGACCGATGAAAATACTACGTGAAATCTAAATGGCTGAGTGAACTGAACCTGGAATTATTTTGACAATCAAAGATGGATCTTTAATTTCTTTCTAGTTTAATAATATTTAGCAATGTTAATGAAATGTAGCCTATAGAAAAGGCCAGGAATTGGGTGCTTGGATGATTTGTACAAAACCTCTGTCCAACTGGTTGGTCTCTGAGCAATTTATCTAAAAACAACATATTATAGCCTATGGCCCTAAAGACTTTATATAAAACATCAAGGAGGAGGAGGAGGAGGAGAGAGCTCCGGAGGAGGAGGGAGCTCCGGAGTAGGGGGAAAAAAGGTTTTAAACAAAAGAACAGCATTGGGTCTTTTTAGTGTCTCGGTGGGTTTGAATACAGTAACCATACGACAGCAGGTCAGTTGTCACCGGAATTTATGCCACTTGGTAACTATGGAGCAGTGAGAGGCATTTTCCGCGAGGGAAGAAAAGAAAAACTGTTACATTGTTGCGCTCGCGAAAAGCACACACGCAGCCGACTCACGCTGTCCCAGGGAACTTAGCGATATCCTTCCGCACATTCCACAGACTAAAGGCACGGCACGACCAATTAGGCCTTAGGGTTGGAAAAATGACACAGAAAATATGTAAGGTCTTCGAACCATTTACATGTTTACAGGTTTCCGTTTATTTAAACGTCGCTTATTCGAGTTGTCGTCGCGTGCTGCCACATTACGTGTAATAAAACATAAGATGTTATAAACAAATGAGAAACAATTTTATTCATGACCGCATTTTACTTTCTTCAGAGTTTGTTGTCTTATTTACAGACAGTCGGCTCATAAATATTTATTAACTAAACCACTCGTTCTGACCCCTTAGACTAACATAAAGTGTATGTGTCTTTTTTATTTTAGTCATTTGATAAATGTGTGCGATTATGTCAAGGTTGTTTGTGTAAGTCCAAACAGTAGGCTGAACCAATGGGCACAGTCTGTTTAAGAAGTTGGGCTGTGTGACGAAATAGTGGGATGCGATTCATGCGCGCTGCCCGGGGGAAAGGTGTTCCGGTCGGGAGAAAAGCCACAGAGGAAGAAGAAAGGGGGAGGAAGGAAAACAATTGGAAAGAAAGAAACTGTACGTTGAACATTTTAGCGCAGTTTTCCGGCGTAGATTGCGCAGTGCGTGTTTATCTATGCGAATATGTTTGGGTGAGCGATACGCGAACTTCCTCCCTTCGACTCGCTGCAGCTGTTTTTTTTGTTGTTAGTAGCCTACACGCTTTTGAAGACTTCCACTTTTGGGGAATAATGGTCATTTTCTTTCAAGCTGGACTGGGCAAAGTGGAAATCCTGCGGGACAATAGGAGGCTTTGATCTGCCTTGTACTTTTTTTTGCAGAGGAATAAACGCTTTTGAGTTCTCGGTTTGATTTATCCGCACAGAGAAACGTTTTCAACTTGCCTTTTTGAAAGCCGCTAGTTGAGTCAGAAAGGGGCCGTGGTGAATCCCTTAACCTGTGTGTTTAACTCCAACATAATCAAAGGAAACCACGTTGGAATTTATTCAGCATTTAAACTCCGTTCTTATTTTTTAAACAACCGGCAGCGCCGTTTAGATAAATCCACAGAGACAAAGAACCAAGTGGTAATTATAAGACTTGCAAGTGGTTCCGACAACAGTGGGCAGTGGATCAGTGTTGCGGATGTGACAGAGACTCAACGTTTGAATGGATCCGTTCTGCGCGAGTCTGGGACCAAAATTAAAGACTCTTTGAAGCCGGACGGTAGTTTTCACACGTTCATTTGCTCACTGCCGAAGATAAGGCCACAAGTAGCTGCAAAAAGGATCGCAAACAAATGGATGAACATGCTCCTGTTCACACTCATGTCCAGCAAATTTATCTCAAGCAAACAGTTTGGAGACAAACCGTTTGTTTTCAAGTCTAACTAGTACGACATGTAGCCTGCAGAAAATGCCATAGTGTTTTTATTTATCTTCAAAGTTAAATATTTATTTTTGTAGATCATCAAAAAGTAGTTTTTAACAGTTCGTATTTTTGTGGATTTGTTTTTATTTTATTATTATTTTGTTATAGTTTTTGGATGTCACATATCTTTTGATCTGTTATCTCATCTGCTGTTGAAACGCTTGAATGATGCTTGTGCCCACACTGTATTTCACTGTATTTATGTAGTACACTATTTAAACTGTAGTTGTTTTCAGGTGGCATCTAAAAGAAATTCAATTTGTACTTTATATTTTAAGTTGTAGTTGACCTTATATTAAAACACAATGGATCGACTTGGCAGCAAACTGAAGCAAAAGCTCAAACTGAGTGACTCCGGAAGTGTCAAATTCAGCAAAAAGAAAAATGACTTGGCCAATGCAAATAACAACAGTAATAGCAACAATGCCAATAATGGAACCGTGACACAGATCAGCGCACCAGTGAGCACGGCTCAGTTCCCACTCTCCTGTTCCACCGCTGTAGAGGTGTGTGGCCAGTCAGCCGGAAGACCTGGCAAAGTGGGCACTTCTCAGAGAATTGCACCCTCGAATACCACCTCAGCTACGGTACCTGAGGATTGTGGGCCTGGGATTGAACATCACCCGTCTACTCTCGCCCCTCTGCGGCGCCGGTCGCCCCAGCAACGAGTGTCGTGCTACTTACCTGAAACAGTGGAACGAGGTGACTCGCCCAGAGGCGAAGGTGACCCGCAGGGGGCGTACAGCCCGAATTCTCGTGTGGCCTTGAAGCAGCGGCGTTATTCTCTGGAGCTCCAGCAGCTCGTTCGCCGCCAACAGCTTCTCGCCCAGCCTCCTCCACTGTCATCTGTACCACCTCTGTACCCGACACACAGCTCGGCTGCTCGTTCGTCCACCATGGAGCCCAGCTTCCTCCACGACTTAGAGCGTCACAAGCGCTTGTCCCTGCAGGAAGCTCTGTTTTACAAGCGTTTGAGCTCAGGTGGTGAACCTTGGGACAGCGGGCGCCCCGCTTCCCTCTCTCATCCACCGCAGAGGACCCATGACAGCGGCATAGGGGGGTTCTTCTTCCCTCCTGCACCAGCGTTGAGCCCCTGCTCTTCTTTCAGCTTACAAGAGTCCGTGTTGGCAAGCCCTCGTTCCAGTTTTGCGAGCAGTTCCGCAAGTGGAGGAGGTGGAGGTGGCGGGAGTCCCATGGGAAGTCGGTGCAGCAGTAACCGGACCAGCGGCATTAGTTTGGGCTACGACACCCGCCATACACCTGGGCCTGCCCAGCAGCTACAGCTCTCCTCGACCCAACTCGGTGGCACCACCTCGGGTCAGCTGTACCCTGTACAGGTGTTAGGGAAAACTGGAGTGCCCCCTATGGAGGTTTGGAGGGACTGTCTCGAAGGGGTGTCGGGAGTTGGAGGAAGTGTGCACGACAGCCGTCACTCATATCCACCCGCGCTAAGCACACACACTGTCACCTTCCACCGAGCAGAACCAGAATGGGGTCCCCCCCAGCGGGGATCAAGGGGTGACGGCGTGGGCGAGAGGGTGCGACACTCCGACTTGCTAGGAAGCCGATACCAGCAGGAGCTCACCCGCCTGATATTGAAAGATGCTGCCCTGGAAGGAGAAGCGTTACTTGGGGGTCTGACATTAAAAGAACAGCCCGTGCCTGCCACCATCCTATCCAGCTCCGTATCGACTTCAGCCCCAGTCGGAGCTCCAGGGAAATCCCTGGAAGAACAGTCAGCTGGAAGGGAGTCTGTGTCATCTGTGGACAGACAGGAGTACTTCGGTGAGATCACTAACTCATCCAATTTGGCTAGTTTATGACTGATCATGTGTCTCTCTGTCAGTAGGTTGTGAATGTGTGTGATGTGGTGAGATGAAGACTGCTTCAGACCTGCTAAAACATGCAGACGTTCTCTGAAACAAAAAGCAAGACATAAAACGTATCCAGTCAGACTTCAAAAATACATACTAGCCCTCCTTTTTCAGCCCGTTTCTCTAACTAACCATAATAACGAACTCGCAAGTCACAGAGTGAATATATAACCCCTCCACCCAAGGCTACATAGAATTCTGAACAGACTCCAGAGTCAAAAATATCTGCCTAGAGCAAGCATAGTGATTATGCTTGACCCCAAATTACAGGCTCTGTGATACACTGGTCATACCAAAGAGCTGTGAGTAATATAGTAGGACAGAGGCTCGGCTGAAAGGAGGGTTCTGTGTGTGTGTGTGTGTGTGTGTGTGTGTGTGTGTGTGTGTGCGCTTTCAGCCTTCAGCCAGCCACAGATTGAGCGAGGGTGTGTTCATGTGTGTTAGCGTGTGCTGGCGTGTGCTTGTTTAGCTCAGGTATTTGAGTCCTGAGGGAAGGCTCTCTGACACACTCAATTGTGAGGGTTGGGTGTGTGTTTGTGCCTTCTGTGTGTGTACCGCTTTGTTGCGACAAGGAAACCTCCTTGTTGTCTGAAAAGCACCTGTGTAAAGTTTAAGACATTACCTCATTCCGACACATTACAATACCTAATTCCTGTATCCAACAGCCAATTATCCTTTTTTTGAGTAACGAAGGGGTTGCGGAGTACAGATTCATCGGTGTGTGTGAGTACTGTGACAACAAGAAACAAACCCACTGGTTGGTATTATGGGAGAAGAAAGCACGAGTCATGCAGTGCAGACATGTATTTTTGAGTCCAGACAGCTCTGCTGCCTGCGTTTATGTAATTGGTATGATTGGATGATGACCTTATAAACCCAATATATTGTCCTAGATAGCCACTTGAGTTGTGAGTATTGTGAAGCCTCTGATGCATCTGTTTATAGTGTACTCAGACTGTGTTTGTGGTTGTGTTCTTGTTTTCAGGTACATGTGTGAAGTGTAGTAAAGGTGTATATGGTGCAGATAATGCTTGCCAGGCTCTGGACAGCCTCTATCACACCCGCTGCTTCACATGTGTTTCCTGTGGTGAGTTATCAGTATGTAATGCAGTATGTAAAGCTAGTGTTTTAATACCTCTTCATTTGGGTCAGTATCTCTCATGTTGGTCTGAACATCTGTGTTATCTTGCTTTTACTTGTAGGGCGAACTCTCCGCAACAAGGACTTTTACAATGTCAATGGCTCGGTTTACTGTAAGGAGGATTACATGGTAAGGATGACTTCATGTGGTCTTTTTAGTATTCATTTTAGCCAGTGTTAAGGGGTTGAAGTTACTCTGAAATTATTATTTTTATTTTAATGTGTAAAAAAATAAGAAGAAAAATAATATTTATAAATAGTAATACATATTTAATGTTTATTAAAAAAAAAAAAAAAAAAATTGACAGAGAGCAAACACCTTAGAAACAAAAGAATGCATTGTCTGATGGTATAATCATAGTAACATATAATACTGTGGTACCTTGATATATAAGCTGGTACTTGATTCGGGGACACTAAAGTGATTCAAAGAATATCATTACCATTGTATTCAAATGCGCAATGTGCAATGGCAGGAATTTTATCATGGTATATCCAAAGCAAACATTGCTAAGGTACATGTCTAAAAACATGTCCAAATTGAAGTAAATACCTTCATGAAGGGCTGTAAGCCAACTGTACACATGATCATTAATATGAGTAATTTCAAAGATCTACAAAAAAATATATTCTTGGAAAATCAGAGAATACTTCCATGTCTGATTTTATGAGGAAATATCCACTAATGTATTGTAACATAATATTTATATTTAAAGTGTTATATATTTAATATTTCTGTTTTTCCCAAAAAATTTATTTATGTTCTACTTTAAATACAAATCTTAAATATTTTTTATAAATGTTTTACTTAAAAATAAATATTACATATAAAATATTTATTTAATATTTTAAATAATAATAATGATAGCAATAATGATATTTAAAATATTATATATTTCAAGTATATAATATTTTAAATAGTATATCTTTTAAATGTATTATTATTTAAAACATTGCACACTATTTTATATTTAGTATTTCTTTTAAAAAATGCTGTTATATTAATAATCTAATGAATGTTGCATAATTTTCCCAATCTGTCTTCATTACAGTTCTCAGGCTTCCAGGAGGCAGCTGAGAAGTGCAGTGTTTGTGGTCACCTCATCTTGGAGCAGGTAAGTGGTTTCTGCACGAGGTCATTGTCAGTGTTTGAAGGTTGTATAGGTCGAGTGTTAACTCTGTTCATACGTGTAACTCAGATTCTGCAGGCTCTAGGGAACTCTTATCACCCTGGATGTTTCCGCTGTACGGTCTGCTCGAAGGCTTTGGATGGGGTGCCATTCACAGTAGACTACCTCAACAATGTCTACTGCGTCTCTGACTACAACAGGTCTGCTAGTGAGCAGTGTTACAAATGACATGACGACAGTGCAATTTGTCTAACATTAACTAACTGCTCTGAAGCCCTTTTTGCCAGTTTTGTTGCTGTTTAGTTGTAAGCTAAAGAAAGCTAAAAAAGAATAGTTTTATTTTATTTCTTAATTAAAGGCACAATATGTAAGATTTTTTTATTAAAATATCCAAAAACCACTAGAACAGTGTTATATATTTTGCTGACTTGTGTTCTTACATTATCCCAAATGTTTCGAAGAATGTTTAAATCCAGAGAAATAAGCAATTTTAACTAGTGACACGGACCGTGTCTATAGTGTCATTGTGTCGCCTGCCAATGACGATTTCCAGTTTTGTTTTGTAGAAAACATGAAAACACCAAAGTGCTTTAATATGTTGTGCGTTTTAATAGACAGGTGACGACTGCACAGAGTAGCATTATAACAGAACTTTCAAATGTATCTAGTATGATAAAACAGCGCTGCTTTTTCCCCACATACGCACAACCGGAAGGAGTGGAAGCGGTCGACTGTGGGATAATAAAAGCTCCGCTGCTTTCGAGCCGTGTGTCACGTTCGTTCAGCGGCCTCGTTTCGCTTCGACGGCTTTCAGCCTCACCCTGCTTCATACTACTACGTTAATAAATCATTAGCTCATCCATGAACATGATTTCTGCCCGAGTCCCGTCAGATTGCATCGGCTGTGGGGATGAAGACGACAACCGATTCCACACTCAGTCACGGCGTCATCAAACTATGCCATTGTTTCTTTGTTTATTTTGAATACGCACCCTCTAGCGGCGAAAATTACATATTGTGCCTTTAAGCTAAAAGTGTGGCGACAGTGCCATTTATCTCTTAAAAAAACATGCATAATCGTGTTGAAGGTTAATGCATTACATAGTAATGTCTATATAGTGACAAAAATTATTATTATTTTTTTTAAAGAAATTAATACTTTTAAGAAAGGATACATTAATCTGATCGAAAGTGACAGTAAAGATATTTATAATGTTACAAAAGAATTCTATTTCAAATAAATGTTCTTTTGAACATCAAAGAATCCTGAAAAAATTCTATCACTGTTTCCACAAAAATATGAAGCAGCACAGCCGTTGATAATAATGTTTGTTGAGCACCAAATCACATATTAGAATGATTTTTGAAAGGATCATGTGACACTGAAGATTGGAAGTTTTTAAGTGAAATAATAAAAATTCCATCAAATAGTAACTAATTTATTTGAATTTAAATGTTAGCAGCTAATAGTTTTGCTAGTTGATTTTAATAAACGTATTCACAAAATATCTGTCACTCTAGTCAGCTATTAATTCCCATAGTGCCACCTGCTTGCTGTCCCGTTGCTGTTTGAATGCTATATTTACATCAACATCGGGCACATCCAATACATTTGCATTTACCAGCTTGTTGATGTGGATTCAATTTTGTTTTGTTTTTTTCTTCAGGACATTTGCTCCCAAATGCGCTGCCTGTTTACAGCCCATCTTACCTGCTGAGGTAAATGGTTCCCTAGTAGTTTAACAGATGCTTTCAGATCAGTTCAGTAGAATATTTAAGATCTTGATTGTGTGTGTTTCAGGGCAGTGAGGAGATTCTCAGGGTGGTGTCAATGAACAAAGATTATCACTTTGAGTGTTATCACTGCGAGGTGGGTGTTATGGAAAGTGGTTTGGAAAAGATGATTGTCACCATTTTGAGTCCATTTAGTAGCATTTCAGATAAGAGCATATCTACATGTGTTATGGCACAGGCTTGTAATGACTGTAATCCTCTCTTCCTCTTCATCAGGAGTGTGGGAAGCAGCTCTCTGATGAGCCTGGGTCTCAATGCTTCCCTCTGGATTCCCACCTCCTCTGCCACTCTTGCCACATGACCAGAGTGTGCGTCACACATAACCTTCCCCCTCACAACAAACTGAAATGAGAACTAATGTGCCTGATCAACTACTTTGTACTCTCATATGCACACTAGTGACCACTGTAAATTATTGTCTTTCTAATGTCTCTCTCTTCTATGCCAGCTCTATTTTTTTGAAGGGAGAAGAGGGGAGAAAACACTGTTTTCTCTTACTGAGACTTGAGGTCATAGTACATTTCAAATGCAAATCCCAGTACTAGTACAAACTGTATCACCCCCCTAGTGGCTGGGAAATGCAGCAATTGAATCCTGCTGAACAGAAGAATATTTCTATACCAGTTCTCTGAGTTTTAAGATTATTGTTGCCTGCTTATTTCATTGCTCCTGGGAGTTTTATCACAGAACACTGTTTTACTCCCATATCTACTGTTTGCTGTAGGGAAAAAAAGGGATTTTTTTGCTTAACATTTTTCTATATTTAATATCACTAGCAAAGATTTTGCACTTAAACATGTTTACCTATTAAGAGATTTTTTTAAATAAAGTGATTGCAAAAAGATTAAAAACATTCCTGTATCTGCTGTAATTAATAAATCTTTCTCTGTATGAATGAGTGTTATTTTCGTGTGTAATTCACACATTCAATTGAGAATTCAAATTTGGCTGAGAAATTACCCACAAAAATAATTTATAGCCAGTATTGTGTTACATGTTACTTTAATTCGTTTTTTATTAATATGGATTTTTTTTTTCCAGTTTTTTTATTAATGTGTAAATACAAAATTCATTTTAATGAAATGATACTCTAAATGAGAAAATAAAACTGCCAATAGGTGGCGATGTCTTAATGAATAAGTCTGAGTCATTCATTCATTTGATTCGTTCAAACTGCTGATTCATTCAGGAATGATGTAAATGGCTCTTTTTATGAATGGGACACTGAATCATTGGATCACCTGATTCGTTCAAAACATGAATTCATTCAGAAATTGTGTGTGGCTTGGAGACGCCTAACAGTTCTGCTGTGGCATTAATAGGTAATATTTGCATTGGCAAAACTGAGCAAAAGCAGACACTATTGTATCTAAAATATAACACAAATATTAAGTTCTTTTTTACTGAACTGTAGTATAAAATGGTCAACAACAACAGGTCTGTGGATGATGCAGTCAACATGGGACTGCATTGCATCCTGCAACACCTCGACAGACCTGGGAATTATGCAAGGATCTTATTTGTGGACTTCAGTTCAGCCTTCAATACCATCATGCCTGACCTTCTCTCAGACAAACTGACACAGCTCTCCGTGCCCACCTCCATCTGCAGTGGATCACCAGCTTCCTGACAGACAGGCAGCAGCTAGTGAGGCTGGGTAAACTCACATCCAAGACCCTCACAATCAGCACTGGTGCCCCTCAGGTTTGCGTTCTCTCCCCACTGCTCTTCTCCCTTTACACAAATGACTGCACCTCTAAAAACTCCTCTGTCAAGCTCCTGAAGTGTGCAGATGACACTACAGTCATCAGCCTCATCCAGGACAGAGACAAGTCTGCTTACAGTCAGGAGGTTAAAGAGCTGGCTGTCTGGGAGCAGTCACAACAACCTGGAGCTGAACACGCTCAAAACAGTGGAGATGATAGTGGACTTCAGGAGGTACCCCCTGCACTCCCCCCACTCACCATCATGGACAGCACTGTGCCTGCAGTAGATTTATTCAAGTTTCTGGGCACCACCATATCTCAGGACCCGAAGTGGGACACTCACATTGACTCTATTGTTCAATAGATTTTTTTTTTGTTCAATTTATTGTTCAATTAAATTGCATTTAAAATACGTTTTTGGATGTGTGCAGACCTTCTCTTTTGCGCGTGCAACGTTTCACGAGCTTGCTCACCTGATGCCCCCCTCAGTGCTCGCTAAATGCCAACAGCTCGCATGCTCAACACAACCCAGCGTTACAATGTGACATAATTCCAGCCAATCAGAGACCGAGGCTGCTAAATTCTGATTGGCTGCCTTGACAACCAATCACAACATTTCTTGCATTACCTGGACGGCAGAAGTGGGAAAATACAGTGCATGCATAATTATTATGCAAGTTGATATTCTGATCATATTTTTTTCCAAGCACTTGCCTCTGAATATTTAAAAATAAAACCTATCAAATAAACGCAGAAATGTAATGTAATAACTGTAAAGTAATAATCAAAATACTTCATATCTTTGAAATTATTTTAACAAAAACATTCACAACAGAGATGTTCTGTTAAAAAAACTATTGTGCTAAAAAATAAAGACGGGATTACTAATCTTACACACGATTTAGGATGGATAGTATGCACATTGGGATGCAGGCTTGTTCTCCCTCACTGCAAAATAAATACATAAATAAAATGATGTTGGTAACAATGACATGTATGCAAATATAACAGCAAGTGAAGATCTTGGGTGTGACTCAAGAAAGCCACCTGAATGGTTACCAATAAAAAAAAAGCAGTGCATTACAAACAATGACAGACTTGAACATGGGTCCGAATTGAAAAACATTACTTTTAATACTATTGGGCCTGGTTTCACAGACAGGGCTTAGATTAAGACAGGATTAGACCCAAAATAAACAGGACATTTAAGAAGCTTTTATAAATATGCCCTAGAAAAAAAAAAACATTACTGTGTAAATCTTGAGACAAAATAATGGCACTGACATATTAAGATATATCAGTGCAAGTTACTTTCAGTTAAGACAGCTCAAACATGCATTTTAGTCTGGGACAAGGCTTAAGCCTTTTCTGTGAAACTGGGGGGTCAATGTGCTAGGTTTACCTTACTCTTGTCCTCAACTACCCATACATCTTCGGAGGTCTGCAGGTTTAAAGACAACACTTACAATACTAATCTAATGCCACTAGCACAACATAAAAAAGAAGTTACTTTAGTTGTTCTCACCTGATCCTCATGATCATCATCTGAGGACAACTTTCCAAGGCATGTTTTAATGTGTATTGCCAACATTTGCAGAGGCATCACCTCATTACATTGGTAACATGTTGTCTTGGGCATCTTTGAGAAGTGAGGCGAGTCAGGAGCCAGAGGAGAGGTGTCTAATGACTCTTGGAGTGGCACAATATAGAATATGGCTTTCCCACCTGATGACACAGACCTTAACGTTTTTGTAGAATATCCCTCTGCTTCTGGAGGAATTATGACAAGCTTGCGTCTACCACTACCACCTTTTGGGGTAATTAAGAAACAGAATTACATGTTGGCCCGGAGGATTACTGTGTTAGACCAGCTAAAGTCCTGCACACCTGTTGCTTTGTAAAAGAGCCACCCTCCAGAAAGGCCCTCCATCTTTGGAAAGGTTTCAGTCAGGATTCTTGATATCTTGAATAACGGTACAAAGCAAAGCAAACAAACAGCATAAAAGAGGTAAAGGATATAGAACAGGATTAATGGTATATTATAGTTTATGGGGCATTACATTAATGCCACAACACAATGTCCCAAACCATTTCAGTAAACTGTACCTCTGTGTGGTCACTGTCTTCTGGAATTGACACAGTCTGTCTTCCCATCCCTGCTTGGAGAAGTTCAAGTTCCTCATTTGGCAAAGGTGTAATAGTAGTATTTTTTGGTAGCAGGTAAAAATTAAGGGAGATCGTCTTGCTTAATTTACTCTGTTTAGGGACATTTAATGTTCTCTTTTTGCCACGCTTGATATTTGGCCTAAAATATCCTGGAAAAGACCTGTGCGCGCAGAATTGTGGCAGAAATGTAAGCCCATACCCCCCTGCCCAACCTCCAAGAACTTTACACCTCCAGAGTGAGGAAAGAAAACAGCCAGACACAAGAACAGCTTTTCCCACATTCCACCTAAACAATATATAACACATCTCGGGACTGTACATCTGTAATTAACTCATCAAAACTTTCATCTGTAAATAGCACAATTCTGTCTACTGACATTTTTTATTTTCCTCTATATTTTATTACTATATTGCTATTTATAATTTTTTGTTTATTCTCTTTATTATTACTGTTTTTATTACCTTAAATTATATGTATGTCTGCACTTTCTGTACTGGAAGCTCCTGACACCAAGACGAATTGCTTGCGTGTGTAAACACACTTGGAAATAAGCTCTTTTTGATTCTGAAAATCAATATCTCATTCATACTCTTGTGATATTGCTTATATCATATGATATAAATATGAGACTAATACATACAGGAGCGTTTTCCCCCAAATCTCTTTAATTTTAGGGGCACATAACTATAACTGCATTCTATTGGCTACATCACGCAGTAAGTTTTTGACCTGCATCATATTCATCACCAATCAGCTGCACAGGTGTTCGGTTTGAAGCGGCGCTGAGCAGACCGGTCGGTGTATGACATCAAAGTACTGCGAGAGCGAGACGGATCTGCATGCTTTCGAACACCGATTGATCTGCCCTGCTTCAAGCCGAACATAACTTATTCAATATAAGATGGAGTATGTAGGGCGCGGGGTGTGTGCGTTAAAAAAATTAAACGCTTTTCCCCCCATAACTAATTCGATTAAGACAGCCCATATATATATATATACAGTGGTGTGAAAAAGTGTTGGCCCCCTTCCTGATTTCTTATTTTTTTGCATGTTTGTCAAACTTTAATGTTTCAGATCAAACAAATTTAAGTATTAGTAAAAGATAACACAAGTGAACGCAACATGCAGTTTTTAAATGAAAAGCTCAAAATATAGCTCATGTATATATCAGAAGTGCAAAAATGGAAAGGAAAAAAAAAGTACTAGAATGCTCCACAACCTCTCCATGTCTTAAAATACTTTTTCCACACCTGCACCTGGATTTCACTGCTGACCTTAGCAATTCTAATACACAATCTTCAGTCAATTCAGTGTAGCATTCACTCCAACTGCTGCAATGATTCTTAGCATTTCAAGAAAACTTGCATCACAAAAATAGAAACAATTTCCTTCAGTTTGTTTTATTATTCTTTGTACATTCTGCACATTCATAAAGAAAATAATCCAAAAAGAGAATCTTTTGAAATAGATTTCAAAACTACAACATTAAAATAATATTAAAAGGCCTCTTGCTATCTTCGCTATAAAGGTTAATTTTATACCATGTCTGATTCACAGAGTTGAACAATAAACAACTTCATAAGACCAGGGAAAAGAACAGACAAGGGTGGAGAAGAGAATCTAACAAATGAATCTACAGTGTGGTTCATAGCATTGGAATTCAGTAGTAATTTTAATAAACTCAGATCTTATGAAAAACCTTCAGTGAGATCAGCGTCAACAGCAGGACTGACTCAGTTAACTCACAACAGTGGCCAAAACATCTGGATAGGGGACTTTTTAAATTTAACAATTTGGAAATATATTAATTGAATCTGGATACAGTGGCTAAAAAGAAAACAACGAATTCCAAGTCCCATAATTACACAATTAATTAACGACCCAATAGCCTAAAGTGGCACTAGTTTAACTATAAATAAAATTACAAGTGAAGACTGTGGAGAGAGGGAAAATATGACTTACACAGTCTCATAGTTTCTTTTGACTGGAGTTTGTGAGCTATAGAAAGCACAGTAAAACACACATCCATAAGATAATTTTAACTTTGAACATAAACAACATTCAACAGTCCCTTCATTAGGTTTAATCCTGCTTCATTTGAGATTTATGGGAAGACGAAAAAAAAAAAGTTTGATAGTTTAAAACAGTGCTGAGTAACCGAGACGTGTGCTAATGTGCACAGCAGTGAGCGCTTATGACATTATTAGGAAAAATAAAGGTTAAAGGGATAATTCACTAAAAAAAAACAAAAAAAAAAAGTTGCCATTTATTCACCCTCATGTTGTTCCAAACCTATTTCTTCAATGAAACAAAACATGAAACAGGTAAAAAAAAATAAAAAAAATACAAATAAAGTCAATGGGATCCAGTTTTATTTCGACTTCACTGTATGGACAAAAAAGCGGAATAATTTTTTTAAACACCTTGTTTTCCATAAAAAAAAAATTTCAATTTAGGAATGACATGAGGGTGAATTGATGACAATAATTTTTTGGGTGACCTATCCATCATGCATTCATCATCCTTGGAGCTGTCATCATGTGCTGACGACTCTGATCTTACAAACCCATCTCACACACATCCACACTCGTGCACTCAGTGTCGTCTGTCTCTGGAGGTGTTGCTACGGCTCTGTGAGCGTCTGCTCCCCCCTGCAGTTTTGGAGTCGCTACCGTAGACTCTGTGGCTGTCTCTCCTCTTTTCTGCCTCTCTGCCCCTTTCTCTCTCTCTTTCCTTCCCTCTGTCTCTCTCCCCCTCAGTTGAACGTCTCACAACACCTGCATTCCCACCCTCTCGGTCACGTCCTTTTGCTCGCTCTCTCCGTTCTTCTTGTTTTTTGTCCTGTTCCTCCTGGAGTTCCTTCCTCCTCTTCTCTCGCTCCTTTATGCGCTCAGCACGCTCCAGAGCTCTTTGTGTCGCCTGGGAAAAAAGCAAGGGCTTAATTTAAGAAAAAGGAGAGAAGAAAAAAATAAAAAGTGCTCCGTGTGACTTAGACTAGAGGAAGTCATCCTAACCTGTTCATCTGTGAGGGGTAACCAGTATATACAGGGAGCTGCTTTAGTTTTGTGGAACAGGTCATCAAGAAGCTTTACAGGAGGCTCTTCTGGTTTATCTGGAAAACAAAGGGGGAGACAATGTCAAATTATGTCAAAATAGAAAAAAATTGACATTAAACATTTCACAAGATTTAGTTTTCCTCACCTTTCTTCTCTGTTCTCTTCTCTTTGCTCTTGCCTTTCTCTCTGCGTCTTCGCTCCCGCGATCGTGACCTTCTCGTTCTGTCTCGGTCATCCTTCCCGAAGTCCTTGATTTTATCCCGGTCCCACTCCCGCTCAGAACGAGTCCTCTCTCTCCTCTCCATCGCTCTTTCCCTCTCTGCCCACTGCTCTCTCACAGCTAAAGCTCCTCCTTCTCGCTCTCTTTCTCGCTCCTTCTCTTTTTCGTGATTTGCAGGTGGAAGTGGGTGATGGGCGGCAGGGCGGGCTGAAGTTCCTGAGGCGTGAAGGTCATGACCTTCAACTGCGCGGGCACTGGACACCAGACCTTTATGGAAGTCCAACTGGAGACGGAACAAAATACAACAGAATGAGAAGGGTGCAAAGTTTGATTATAATATGGGACCATGAGAATGCCTGACAGCAAAGAAAGCAAATGAGGTAGATTTGAGCAAACTTTTCAGACCTCATCCTGCTCGCAAAAATCCACACGTAGTACTTTGGGATTACTTGTAGGCCATTTCACACCATGCAGTGCTTCTCGAGTGGCCACAGCTTCCCCTACAGTGGAGTACTGAGAGAGAACATGACAGAATGGAGGTTAAAAGAAAACTAAAGGCATCATGTGGCACAATATAATATCTCTAATGAACAATGAGATTATATCACAAGAGAATAAACAATACAAAATGAATCAAATACACTACTGTTCAAAAGTTTGGGGTCAGTACGATTTTAAGTATTTTTTTAAGATTTATTTTTCATACAAGTCTTATATGCTCACCAAGGCTGCATTTAAACAAACATACAGAAAAACACAGTTATAGTGAAATATTTTAATATTTATCTATTTAAATATTTTTCACAATTTTCACCGTCATTTTTGGTCAATTTGTGTCCTTGCTGGGAAAAAAAATTTCTTTCAAAAACAAAATTTTACTGATTCCAAACTTTTGAACTGTAGTGTAATCATAGAAATAATAATAATAATAATAATAATAACAACAACAACAACAATTATAACTTACTGTGACATAGCAGTGAGATTTGATCTTATCGATCCAGAAACCCTCCTCCACCAATTTACCTGTCTGATTTAACAACTCCTTCAACTGCCCTAAGGTGAAAGGTCGCACCTACAGAGAAAAAGTTCAGATCAGGGGTCAAAAGAGCAGCAAAACCTCTAGACTCAATCTCAAAACACAAAACATATCTGATCTCAAGTACTATGTTGCTCAGAAGAAACTGAAGAAGTCAGGGGCAATATTCAGTGTTTCCCATACATTGGTTTTCCAATGTATACACTGTAGATTTTCCAAAAGGCTTTGACTTCATTGAATAAACATGATCACTGTACGTTTCAAAGTCAAAACGCGGCACTGGTGTTTTTATATGAATGTATCTTTGTAGGGAACCGATTGTCTTCAGAAAAGTTTTGATGTCATTTTCATTTAATATTTCTTATAATGCCTGATAAAATAGCGTTCATGAGCGCAGCACTGCTTTGTTTACAGCCGTTACCGGAGTAACTGCTATTTCCGCTGCTCCTAAAGCACCTCCTGCTGGCAGAGAGTGAATTAGCATTTTCAACGAGCCCGTCTGCGGTTTTATATTTACATTATATACATGTATATTTCCCCCGGGGGAAGTGCCGCCACACATGGAGTGCAAGTCTGTGGGAAACACTGATATTCATACAGTCAAATTATTTTATATACAAATTACATCCCAACATTATAGTGAGACATTGAGCAGTGAAATGAGCAGCGTAATCTAGTGCTTACCAGGTTGTAGACGTGTATGATGTTGGAGGTTTTTCCACGAGGAGGAGAGAGCTGGCGACCCGTCCGTATGGGATCATCAATAGTTATGGACACGCCTGATTTCTGCTGACTGATGGAGCGGCGCACCAAAGAATCACTGGGAGTGACTGAGAGAGAAAAAAACAATTATAATCCTGCTTGAAATCCCCCCCAGAGCTCTTTTAAAATATGTTAAGATTATTTTAAATGAATCCAGCAAATCATGGATGGTCACCTTTCTTGGACTCGCCGTCCTGTATTTCCATGGAAGCATCAGGGGAGCTCTCCTGTTTCCTTTGTTTTTCTGTTTCTCCTTTAGTCCACTTCTGCTCTTCTTCTTCATCCTCCTCCTCCATTTCTTTCTGCCCATTCTCATGTCCATCAAGAGGAACAATCTGGACCAAAGTTTAGTGATACAAAAACGTTCACTGAATAGCAGAGGTAAACGGTGAACTTCAAAAGACGATGACAAAATGCTTTCTTACAAAAAGATTCACTCCTAAATCAATAAGCCATTTAACTTTTTTTAAATGATTTAAAGCATGTTTAAGTTATTTCTGCTGTATTGTGCAGCAGTCTTATGCACTGGTGTTCATAGTACAAAAGACAAACCTTAAAGGGATAGTTCACCCAAAAAAGAAAACTCTGTCATCATTTACTCGGCCATAAGTTATTCCAAACCAGTAAGAGTTTCTTTCTTTTGTTAAACAAAAGATATTTTGAAGAATGTGGATAACCAAACAGTTGCTGGTCTCCACTGACTTCCACAGTATGGGAAAAAAACAACAACAACAAATACTATGGAAGTCAATCAGGACCAGCAACTTATCTTTTGTTTTAAGGAGAAGAAATAAATTCATACAGGTCTGAAACTTGAGAGTAAGTGACAAAATGTTCATTATTGGGTGAACTATCCCTTTATTATTTGTTTTGTCAGCTACCAGTGCTCACCTGTGTCACCGTGCGTCTGATCATGAGGCCCTGATCCTCCTCTGGTTCCTCTTGCTCACGAGGCCCGGATGAGTCCTCATCCCCAGAGAGACGCCCCTCATCTGGATGCAGTTCGACCACCGCCTCCTGTAGGGGCTTGATGTCTGGAATTAGTGTCTGTAAGAGTTTTGTAGTTAAGTAACAGTGCAAAGTTATGTAAAACGTAGTACGCAGTACTATTACACATAAAACTGACAATTAAATTCAGTAATCAATTATGTCCATACTATACAAAGTCTATATATTTAAGAGTTAAATTAAACCTGAGAATACAGCAACATTGAACCTGTACCACTGAATTTCAGGCTGTCAAAAGCAGGTAGTGATTCATCATGTATCTGTTAAGGTAATGTGGGAGCGGTCTTGGATAATTTACCTTCAGCGATTCAGTGGTGATGCTGATTGACGGCTTCTTGGCAGTGACTGCTGTACTAGAACCCCACCTTCTTTTCCTGCTGGCTCCACCCACTGGCTCTGCCTCAGATGACGCAATTTCCGTTTTACCTAGTGCCAAGGAAAATGTATCACAAAATTGCACAACCTAGAAACAGATCCAGCTGTAAATGACCGGTAAAAGAGCATAACAAAGCATATAATTCCTAACTGACCCTGTAACACTTTTTTCATTGGAACGGTACTGCAAATTAATTCAGCTTCTTTAAGCATACAAGAGCATGCTTTATGCATTATGCACATCACATGACGTTGCAATGGACTGGTTTTAGTGAAGCCACATGATGGGACAGATCCATTTTGGTGGAATTTAATTTATTTTGCACTCTAGCCAGAGTTATTTTCACTTTGAAAACTACTTGGTGAGGACAGTATCCTGCCCAATTTACTGGTTAATGTTCTAGATCAACAGGCTTTTTTTTTTTTGGGAGGAAACACACAGAATGGGCTGCAGCAACCTGTCAGTGGACAAACGGTAAAAAAAGAAGTAACATTTTGAAGACACTTACTGGTCAGAGAGATCTTGCGGGCTGCAAACGATTTTACGGTGGAGCTCTGAAATGAAATAGAGAGGAGGAGAAACAAGATCCCAGTGGATGTGTGGAGGAAGAGAGACACAAAAAAAAAAAAAAAAAAAAGACTTTGATCTTTACAATTAAGTTTGTATCGTTTTATCAACTCCATATTATCATATAAGTCCAATATATTTTGGCTT
>NW_015537968.1:1537157-1592453 GCF_001515605.1 Sinocyclocheilus anshuiensis
GGACATGTCCGGGGAAAAGAGGACGTATGGTCACCCTAATTTATAATCTATTGCTAATCGATGTATTCTTATGGAAAAAAAAAAAAAAAAAAAAAAAGAGACATTGGGAAAAGGAGGGGAATGAGAGAAAGGAGAGGAGGAAAGAACAGATGCACAGCTATCAGTTACACCAATAATGTACAGTTGCTTTGATAAACAGAGGCTTTGAGAATCCCATCATTATAAACTGTTTCTGAATAAGTCCCTTAAGTTTGCTATTGCTTTAGTTTTTATTTTAACATGACTTCGGCTAACACATGCTTGACCAAATTCCCTACTTTCCCATATATGCTGTAAAATATAGGATTACTAACACCCTCTAACCTCATTGTTAACAAAGCAATAAACCTTCTTTCATTTTAAGTTATTTAAAAACAAATACATCTTGGGAAAAAGGGTTTTCCTGGTACCATTGACACCTGATTCCTCTCTGGCTTGGCTATGGCCCAACCGCACAGCAGTGTGCACTGTATCTAGGCAACAAAGGTCCAATCAGCGGAGGCTGAGGAGTGAGGGTGAGATACGATCACAATTGAGCGTGCTGATTGGCCGGCTGACTGGAACTGCACTTTTTGTTTCAATAGCTGTTTTTGGCTCTTGTGGTGGGAATTGTGATTCAAATGGTCTTTGAAAAAGTCTTTAAAGTTTTTGTTGAATGTTCAGGAAGCAACAGAAGTCTGTGGCAAAAAACTCCTGGTGTCCAGACTGGCTGGGGAGATGGCATCCACACTTTGAACCAATAAGAAACACATGACGTTTGACAAGCCAAAATTCCGGTAATAATCGGTCACAGCATTTTATCATCTGCATCAAGTCCTGTGATGTGTAGGAAAAGAGGGTTTTCCTTTCTTAATGTTTTGCAAAGGGTCTCAACTCTGGTGCCATCCACAAGTTCATCTGGGAATTTGGTTGAAATTCTCTGAAATATCCCATAAAGTCCATTTGTAGTAAAAGTGTCAAGAGAAGTCCTTTATACATATACATATATATAAAAAAAAAAGTATGGCTGTTGACAAACTGATGAGACAAAACGAAAGGAAAAATAGTTTGTAGTAAATGAGCCCATAATCCTCACTTCATTATCTTAGATTGTTCAACTCAATGAGATCAGTCTACAGGCATGTGAGAAACAGCAGATGTCTGTGTAATGAGTCTCTGCAGATATCAGTTCATTCGTGTACTGAAGTGTGGGTAAAAATAGCAGGCAGCATCAAGACAGCTGTGTTCCCATCATGCTGACAGGAGAAGTCCATCTGATGCTTGCGTTTGGCCAGTGTAAACGCTTTGAAAAATGTCTCTGTTGTTAAGCATCATTCTTTCTTTGGCATAATACATCTGGCGCCTCCCCCGTCTCACCAGCTATTTCGGCTTCTCTTAAGCATTCCCATCAGGAGGACACATCAGTTTTGTATGACGAGGCAGTGGCCAATACTCCGGCAGGTTCCGTCAGGCTAAGTATGCAGTGGCAACTCTGGGGGCCTAGTTCAGGTACAGCCGAGACGCTTGGGCATAGCGGGGCAGGTGATGGAGGTGGTAGAGGAGAAGAGGTGGTGGCAGTATGCAGGTACCAGTATGAGCAATGGAAGAGGGGAGGGCACCTTCACAACAAAGCAATCAATGGGATTTTAAACCACAAAACAGTCATACTACCAGATCCAGAGATAAAAAGAGAAAGGCAACAAGAGTGAGAGAGACAGGGGCAGAGAGAGAGAGAGAGAGAAAAATAGCTGGAAAAAGAGAGGACAGAGAGAGACTAGAGCCTACATCTCAAACTACATGTTGCCAGGGTCTTATCATTCTGCTCACTACAACTCAAATACACACTGCACTGTTTAACTAAACACTTATGGCACAATATATGATAAGGATTTGTTTTATAAAGGGGTGATTTTAGATGTAACTTCTCAAAGAATGGTTATTAGTCTTGGAACTTCCGAAAAGCAGTTGCCTCTCTAAACTTTTATAAAGTACCAGTTAAAAATATTTGTTAAAATCATTTAACAAATAAAAAAATAATTGATCTCATTGATGGATGACTAGTTGGCCATTTTAACTTGTCTCAAAATCTTTTAAGCTACAACAGGATTTACGTTCAATACAAAAAGGTATAAAATCTGAATGTGTTAAACGGCACTTTTAAAATTAGCACTGATTCATCCTCGTTCACACACAATGACCTCAACAGTGTCTAATTTCGAACATTATTAGGTATCCACATCCCCCAGACACTGCTGCTATGGAGTGAAAGGAAAAACAGAAGAGGATAATGGCAACAATAGTCTTATATCCAATCCTGAATTAAATCTAAAGACAGACAACAAATTTGAAATCACCTCGACTCCAAACGGTTCAGCTAGAACTGCCTTACAAACTTCAGTTACCCCAGCCAATATTTAAGAGTTATAGTTTCCACTGGTTCTTTGTACTGTGGGCCTTCTTACCTCCTCTGGGCGGGTGTTGCTGGAATCTGCCCCCTGGTGGTCAGACTGTTGCATAGCACTCTCTGAATGAGAGCGGCTCTCCAGTTCCATAGCAACTTGGCCTGCAGGCTCAGAGAGAGCTTCCTGCTTTACCTCCCTAGAGAAAGAACAAGAGAAAGAGACAGAAAGAGAGTGAGGGGTAAGGTGGCTGAGGCTGGTTGATCGGTGTCACGCTATAAATAACAGCCTGGCTAAATGACTCTCACTGCCAGCATCACACATACATACATAAGCTGGTATATGCCATGGTAATAAAACTTGAAAACATTGAGGGAAAATCAAATACATGTGTATCTTTTTAAATGTGTAACCAAGGTCCGTATACACCAGGGCAAGTCAACTCCTGTCCTGGAGGGCCAGTGATCTGCATAGTTTACTTCCAACCCTTATCCATAGTAGGGATATGCCGGTATCAAATTTTCATGTTGCGATTAATTGCTAATGCTTTTAATCACGGTATACGGTATTCTCACGATATTGAAATTTAGTTTAAAAAAAAAACGTGCTGTCATAATACAGTATAACAGGTTTAATAACTTTTGAAATTGCACTTTAATCCAGAGCGTCTCTCACATGTTCAGCCATGTGCTTCTCGTCGGCGCTTATTTACATCAGAGTGCGCACGAGTCTTTCACGCAGCATACAGAGGTGTTGTGCATTTTGACCAGTTGATGGGAAAAGTATTCTTAAAATGCATTCAAAATTCTGAATAATTCGTTTATGGGAAAAGTATCCTTAAAATGCATTCAAAATTCGGAATAATTTGTAATATATAATTATTAACGGTATTTAGAAGTGCCCACGATAACAATATCGTGCATATGCATTACCGTGATATATCGCATTACCAAATACCGGCACAAGTCTAATCCATAGTCAGAGATATCGCCTATGGCTGATGCCTTTGACGATAAAACGCAATTTTTTTTTTTTATTATTATCAGGCTACTAATACCATCTAATTAATATCAGAGCTTATTTGCTCCACATTTCTTTTTCTGCATTTTTACAGTGTTGCTTGTTATAACCAATCACACATGATTCCGTTGAGTTTATGAATGCAATGGCCAATCAGAGGTATTCAGATGAGTCATCGCTGAAAAACCAGAGTTTTGTTGTTCAGTGTGCGTTCGCTGACTGAATTCTGCTCTTTCCCATAGATGTACAGAAGTGCAGATGTATGTGCGATGTAAGTATAAGAGATTTATTCATCATACAGTGTTGATAGCTTCAGTGATTATAACGGGAATGTTTTTTTAAAGTAAATAAACTCGCACTAGACTTAAGTCAGTGATGTTCTTTCTGATAATGCTAATGTTCTTTGCTCGTTTTCTGTAGCTGCTGTTTGAATAACTGAGGAAATGTAAGATTATTAGTAGTAACTTACAATGTTTCTATTAAATTGTTTTGTAAAATACCAATTCAGTCATATTAAAAATATTTTATGACATGACATCCTAACATTAGGCTGCTATTAGCCTTACCCTGGAGTTGCTTCACTTTCCGGCTATGGAGCTAAGTAAATAATTAAATAAATTAGCATAATATTGTGTATCAGCGTATGGAGCATTTCGCCCAACACTAGTAACATAACTGCAAAAAGATTAAAGACAGGAATATAAATGCAGTGCATTTATGAATCACAATACCACCAATATGTAGTACAATATATATATAGTAAAATCTCAGCATGTTAATAATGTATCACTGTATGCCAAGCATGCTGTTTCAATGCATCAAGGTCTTTAATAATACAAAAGATACAATAAAAATCAAGCAAATGGCCCCCTTGAGGTTCTGCTTGTGGCCCTTGAGCTTTCCACCAAATAAACTTTCACTACTGAGGGGCATCACAGTCCAAATACACTACAGTTCAAAAGTTTGGGGAGAGTTTTTAAAGAAATTAAGACTTTTATTCAGCAAAGATACATTAAATTGATCAAAAGTGACAGTAAAGGAGACATTTACAATGCTACAGAAGATATCCGTTTCAAATAAATGCAGTTCTTTCAAACTTTGTTCAAAAATCCTGAAAAAACTAGCACCATTTTCAACATTGATAATAAGAAAAGTTTATTGAGCACTAAATGAGCAGAATAATTTCTTTAGGATCATGTGACACTGAAGACTGGAGAAATGACTGCTGAAAATTCAGCTGTTCCATCATAGGAATAAATGACATTAAAACATTAATATAGTTACCCAAGTTATTTACACTTCTTAAAAATAAATAACCTCACCGATGCCAAACGTATGAAAAAGTAGTGTACATCCGAAGACCTTCACAACCAATCATCAGCTATCACAATAATAAAACTGTTTAAACACATAATAGACTTGCCGGAATTATATGCAACACTTTTGATGTTAACAATGTTAAACCACGGCAAACAAAGTGCTGACAGGGGAAAAGATTCACTAGCTCCTGACATTCCCGTACCTACAGGTGATTCATCACATTCATTGTTCTATAGATAACCAATCCATCTCTCTCACACATAAACACACACCTGTGCAGCACACCTTGGCACCGTGGTCTCTAGAGACACAACAGCCCTGATGCCATTTGCTCGAAGGAGGAAAAACTGCCTCTGGGTTCTCAGAGCACAAGGCTTTCTCTTTGTATTAAAGCAGTCAACACATGCTGAGGGGAAGGGGGGCGGGTAGCCAGATCCCTCGTGGACAAAAAAGCCAAGTGCTTAGAATACTTAACATTTACACATGAATGCAAAGCTGGCAAGCACCAAGAGGAAAACCTGAAAGACTGAACTACAGTAGCCTCAAGAGTTCATTTTCCATGCATTAAGACGCTTTGTAACAGTTAATGTAGAATACTGTATTCGGACTGATTTTGTCAGACTGGCATTTTTCAAAGTGTGATCTCTTTAGCTTAAAACACATTTTTGTTATTTTCCGTCACTGATGTCATTGCTCACTAGGGAACATCCCCTTTCCCCTTGAGGACTTTCAATACCTAGCATATGAATACCATATGATTTGCTTTCCTTCAAAGAAAATAGTTGAAACCTAATACACAGCTCTATGCGGACCACACAACTCATTTGGATCACGAAACTTACCTTACCACACTATTAATTTTAGCATTAATAACAGGTTTACTACGCCTAACTGCTTACATAAATGGTTACACTGTTAAATGGGCTTAAGTGAAACGTAAGCGGAGTTAACATTGTTTTATTCATAAGATGATATGTTGCAACCTTTTTCAAACAGGCCATGGTGGACACGGTATCTCAATTACTAATTTAAGACAACATGCATCTCTCATGACTAATAATGCCCGAGAATTGCCCACATCTTTAATGAACCCAAGTGCCTGAACAATATCCCCTGCCCCAACATCATGACGAAAACGCCTGCGTTTCAAAATCTACTGATACCCATATCAAAAGCATTTTTTGGGCATCATATGCGCCGTCTGATTCAATCCGATCATTATGACGCCAAAAATGCTGCCTAGGTAGGCAGCTCACTGGGTCTTAATACACAGCTAAAAGCGCTGTCGAGACAGCATCGAAAATGAAATAAAACTATATTTCGTTTCACATTTAACTAAAGAAAATACAGGGACCACCGTACAAACACAATCGCTTAAGCTCATATTATAAATGTCTATCACCTAAACGATATGCCGACCCAGCCCTGGAGGGTATTTCTAGAAACCACCTCTCCCTCTCTCAAACCTTACCCGTTTTTGTTGCCGTCCGACAGCATAATGTCAGGCTGTAACCGGGACCGCGACGACCGTTTATACCGGTTCTGCCGGTCAAAGATGCGTAGGAAGAAATGTGAGAAGCGGACGCGCAGCAAGGCTGTTTTTTTTTTCTCTCTCTCTCTCTCTCTCTTGTGCAATGCGTCGGTATAGTCACGGCGGCGCTCACAGAGCAGCCATATTGAGTAGCGCTAGGGGAAGTATGAGAAGTACAAGCAGGAGCGGACGCGCAGCAAGGCTGTTTTTTTTCTCTCTCTCTCTCGTGCAATGCGTCGGTATAGTCACGGCGGCGCTCACAGAGCAGCCATATTGAGTAGCGCTAGGGGAAGTATGAGAAGTACAAGCAGGACCCCTCCTCCAAGGCCACGCCGGTGTATAGGCTGTCGTTTAGAACGCCTGATTAAAAATACAACCGCCTTCATATTCCATTTTCCAAACAGTCAAATTAACTATTACGTGGACGGGTTTTAAGTGGTGTTTAGATAAGATATACTAATAATTGTCGAACTGTTGGTTTCTTACGTTTAAAATAAACATCCAATTTGGTTTAGTTTTTACCCAAAAACGAAAATTCCGTCATTATTTTTATATACACCATCATTTATAATTTTCTCACCTTCGTGTGGTTCCAAACCTATATACATTTCTTGTGCAGGAGAAACGTTCTTTCTTCTGCAAAAAAATGTTTGTAACCAAACCGTTTTGTCTATTGTATGGACAAAAAAAAAATGCACCGAGACATTTCTTAAAATATTTTCTTTTATGATCCACTGAAGAAAGAAAACCATACAGGTTTGGAATGACATGTGAGTAAATGAGACAATATTAATTTTGTGGGTGAATTATCCCTTTAAGAATTGTCTTATTTCTGCATACATTTACATTAATTGTGATCAGCTTTTGTGTGATTTTTATTTGCATTTTCAAATTTCCTCCAAACTGATGATGACTGATCCACACTTACTGGAAACATTTGGTTGCTGTTCTGCTGCTAAAAGGGGTTACACCAGTTACTGAAAAGCGAAGGTTCAAATACTTTTTCACTGTCAGATCATTTTACTTAATACATTATATATTTCCACTTATTTGTTTTATCTGGTTCTCTTTATTTGGTCACATGACTTTAAGAACTGATCACAATGTAGGTCAAATTTACACAGAAATACAGACTTTATTTAGATTCTTAGTTAGTTCTAACTTTCTAGTGTCACTTCAGAAATCTTGTTCAATAAACCCTGGGATCTAAAAACATTACTAGTATATAAAATAAGGAGAAATGTATTAGGATGTTGTTGGTTTCATTTCTAATTATTCATCAGAATTGGTGGCCTATGCCCTAGTCAGGGCCACGGGTATAAAGAAAAAGAAAAAGAAAAAGAAAAAAGACGTAGCAATTCTGTCACCAATCTGTGCACAACAATGATTGGTCAGTAAGTGTATCATAAAATCTAATGGCTCTTCACACTGCATTTTTAACATTACTGAAGACATTACCCAATACAGCATTTATTTCCCCTACATGTCATTAATAAGAATAAAGAGAAAAAGACCAAGGAGGACTTCCATCTGCTGGATGTCCTGGTGAGAAGCCCTGAATGAGGCCAAATGGGCAATCTCACTAAACTATGCATGACAACAGACAGCAGCGTTTTAGCTCATGCACTTCTGAGCTCACACATGCTGGGGTGGTCCTGCATTTAGACAAATTTCTGTGATTCCAAAGATGGCAAATGGGAGACAATGGTTATGAAAATCAGTGAAGTGTGAAAGACAATTAGAAATGTGTGTTACTTGAATGGCAAGCATCCCACACATTTTGACCAATGAACTTCTGTGACTGTTCCAGTTATTTGAGCTCAATGGAAATTCATTTAAAAAAAACATTACACAGATTAAATATGTAGAGAGCATACACAGAAAAAACATTTATCATAAAACATATTTTCCTGGTTTTTGCATTATCATTGAAAGCAAGGAGTTTTTTTTTGCATTACATTACATAAATACTTCAAAATACACGTATAGTAGGAACAGATAGACATTACATTATTTTTCTTAAATGACAGATGACCAGAACAAAGTCAAAAAGGGAAAATATATTCTGTCTGAGAATTAATTTTAATTGCATTTTATTTTATTTACAGCTTATTAATAAATAAGCTGAATGTTTGCATTGAAACACACTGAAAGCATTGTGTTTTTGTACCTGTACAATGCAATGTAACTAGAGGTCGACCGATTTTACCGATAGCTAGGTTGGACCACACTGGCCGATACGGATTAATCAACTGTTTAAAAAAAAAAAAATTTGTTCTTTACTATTAAGCCCAAAAAAAAGAACCATACTTTATAAACAAATACAAATATTAATATTAAATATTATTAATTATATACTGATCATTAAAGTTAGTTCATAGTTCATTAACTAATGTTAACAGAAGCAACTTCAAAATTTAAAAATGTATTAGCAGTTGTTGAAATTAACACTTTTAACTAGATGGCCATCTTTAAATCTATACACAAAGGCCATAGCATTGAAATTACATCCATTTGGATATTGTATGTATACTCTCACACTTTAATTGCTTCTATTCTAGAACGTGATGATTATCTAATCAAAATAACCCGAGGCAAAAAGCGCAGTGCCGCGCAGACAACTCGCAGGTATCAGGGATCTCACACACACACCTGACGAGTCATGTTCAGTTCAAGCGGCGGTCTAAAACAGTTTATTTAATCACCAAACGGGTAAAAGTTCACTTGAAGAATGATCAAAAAAGTGGCATAGATGAGTTTGAAGTTCAGTGTTAAACGGAAAGAGAAAGCGCGATCTATATTATAGCTCTCTATATTATAGCTCTCTATATGAATCATACAGACTTTATTAGAGCCACAGAAAGACAAACGTTTCGCTGAAAAAATGCAACATTTTACTGCCTAGGGTGAAGTCATTATGTACATTAACAACAATTTGGGACAAATATAATGTCATTTAATGGAAAACCGTGTGAATGGTGCTCTGTTGCGCGGCAGGATTTCTGTTGGCTGAATGAACACATCAATTTGCTTTCTCATTTCACAGCTTTAAATCTGCAACTTCACTGGATAACATGCATTAATGTGACAGCTGGATATAAACTAATGCAGATGGATGGGAACAATCGTGACATTAAATCTTTCCCCGCCAGCATTTTTGAAAAAAGTTGGCAGCCACCGCCAGAGATTTTGATGATTTTCACTCAAATTTGATTCCTCCAGTATATTTTGCTGTATGAATATTTGAATATGCAATACACCAAAATAAAGATCAGAGCCTCTACTTTTAAACAAAAAAATCTGTTTTATTCTAGCTTAAAGCATTCTTTTTTTTTTATCAACACTTGAATATAGGTAGGTTTCATAAAAATGCATAATTTTGAGCAAAAAGGTGAGAAAATCATTTTTATCAAAAACTACATCTGGATAAATATTCAGTACGATTATCAAAGCATAAATCCAGTAGATCGCTTCCATCAACACCTCCAAAGATTGCACAGACATATACCACTTCCTGGATCAACATTTTACTCTGTAACATTATGCAGTTTTCATTTATATGCTGTCTATCGCTGATGATCGCATTATTTTTCATATGCATCTGTTTACATAAGAGATCGCTAGTTTCTCCATCCTGTTCACGTGTGTTTTTGTTCGGGAGGTTTTGTACTCAGCAAACATACTGCTGTCCTTTCTCCACTAATGCAGCATCTAGTCAACAAATTAATTACTTAGTAATGATGTGAAAACATGTACTATATTATACTGTATACACACTGTTTCGTTGTGTTTTAAATCTTGTGTCTGAAGTGTCCAGCGCAGTGTCACGTGTCAAAACAAACAGCATGTCGGTTCAGTGACTCCGCCTCTAAAGGCCACTCTCGCTCTCGTACTGTATGACAGCAGCTCAGCCACACCAGCAGCGGACGGAACCCGGAAAAACCATCGGCATGGATTTTTGCCGATAGTTCCAGCAATCAACTATCGGTGCCGATTAATCGGCAAAACTGATACATTGGTCGACCTCTAAATGCAACTGTGTATGAAATACTTTACTGACCTTGAAGATTGAGCCTTTTTTTCTTTTTGAACATCCTTTCTTCTGTTCTCTTCCTCGTCCTGGTTTGGAGTAAAGACATTTTCATCAAAATTCATATTAACAATGACTTCATTCCATTATGTACTTTTTATTGTTTCTATGAACTCTCTCTCTGTTTGTCCTCAGATCACACTACCAGTGTGAGAAGTTGTGCTGAACTCATGTACACCCAGTCAGACTGGTGCATCAGTATTAGCATGGCAGGCTCATCATCAGAACATAGCAAAGGTAGAAGTAACCAACAGAATTAAAATACATAGGTTTGATAAGCCAGTTACACACCTTCTTTTGGCTGGGTGGGCTGGATTTGTCCTGTGAAGGAGAGCTTGAAGAGTGAGAGGATGATGATTCTGAATCGGTGTCAGATGATGGTGTCTGACTTGGCATTGATGAGCGTCGTCCATGACCTTTTCCTCTCCGTGAACGGTCTCTTGTTTCATCCATTTCTCCTTCTTCAGATGTAGAGTGTGGCGATTTTAGGGCCTTTTCACTTTCTTCTGCTGGTTTAGGTGGCTTTTTCTCTAGAACTTTCACTTCTTTGTCTTCCTCGTGTTTTGATTCAGAAATCGTTGTAGAGGCCTCTGTCTCCATAGCAATATCCTCAGAGCACTTCAGTGATGTGAGGACTGACACCTGCTCAGGATTGGAGGATGACGTAAGTGAATCAGGTGGTGGAACCTCTGAGAAAATGTGTGGACTTCTAGGTGGGAAAGTGGTGGGTGACGTCAAATGGAATGGTGCAGAAGTCTCATCCACTTTCTCATTTTCTTTTTCCTCACTTTTTTGCTCATCTCTCTCCAACTCAGAGTCTTGAGCATCTTGTTGAGCAGGGGGCATTGTGGGTACTGACACAGACACCTCTGACCCGAGAAGCTGCTGAGCCGAGTCTTGCACTTCTGCTTTACCATCTTCCTGCTTTTCAACTTCCATCTCTCCTCCCTCAACCTCTACCTTCTGTGCACCATCAAACATACCCTCAGATTCCATTTTGCGGACCAGCAGGCTAAGTGGTCCAGGTCTGCGTGTGGATGGGGGTTCTGGGCTGCTGGATCTAGAACTGGAGCTGGACTCCTGTCTTTTGAGGGATGGAGGAGAGACCATGCCTGCCCCTGGAGCAGCACCTTCTGCTAGGTCTGCTGGCTCATCTTGGTCACGTGGGCTCTGTTTGGGAGTGTCAGGCAGCGGGAAAGACAGCTCTGGAGGTGGAGATGGGGGAGGAGTAGGTTGACGGAGCTGCAGAGGCGGCTGGTGGACTGGTTGAGGCTGGGGAGGGATGTGCTGTGGTGGCTGAAGCTTTCGGCGGGATCGTTGGGGGGCTGCAGCTGGTGGAGTGTGAACAGGAGGAGTCCGGATGCTCTTTTTCCCATGTGAGGTAGGACCCCACTCATCATCATCATCACTGTCATCCTCATCATCCTCATCATTATCATCACTATCAACTTGAGCACAAGCTGCAGCCCTCGCGGAACGGCTGAGCTGCAACACTGAATGGGCAGGACCTGCTTCGACCGGGGCAGTTCCCTCTCTCTCTTGTGAACGGGGCATCATGAGAGGCAGGCCTTGACGCTCAGGTTGTCCAACCACGCGCACAGACAAGGAGGCAACTGCACGTGGAGGAGAGGGTGTTGCGACCTCCTCGTGGCCAGGAGGGAAAGAAGGATGCCATATCCTTCCAGCTTTAGTGTCAGGTGACTCGTGTGACACTGGAACAGGGCCTGTATCCAACCTATGTGATCCCATTAACCCAGGGTCCTGTGGCAACCCTCCTCCACCCGCCTGGGTTGCGGACAGATGAGAGTGTACGATGTGATGCTGAAAAAAACAAATGTAAATGAAAGATCAAACACATACATAAAAGCTGAGCAGATGTTCCCAGACCTTCAATTTCGAATTATTTATTCAGTAGTGATAACGTCATGTAATCTAATAAGCAATCAGAGTATGACTGCTTAACAGTCCATGAAAACTGCCTAGTATATCCTCAGAGCACACTGCAAGTGTGAGAAGTTTAGTTGAACTCACTTACACCCAGAGTAACAGAGTCAAACTCTGGTGCATCAGTATTAGCATGGCAAGCTCATCATTGGAAATACAACATGAGAATAGCAGACTCTCCACCGTTTCTACATGACTGCATACATGTGGTGTGAATTCTGACTGCTTGCATAGAAAACCAATGCTGTCATTGAAGGTAATGTTTGTTCTGGACAGCTGATCTATACTTCTCTAGTACATTACATTCCACAAATCAAATCAGCCTGTGTATTTACTGATCAAATAAATCTGATAGAGGGCACAACTGTACTACTCTAACTATAACTTTTCTTTGTGCAAATATTTAAGTCAGTTTTATACAAATGTGTGTGCTTACTTTCTCTGGCAGAAAAGAAGTGCTATCTTTGGTTGACATGTGTTCATCCTTCCCAGGGCCAGCAGGACTCTGTGTCTCTGAAAGCAGCATATTGAAATGGTCATGCACAGAGTTTTTTGAAGGTGAAAAAAATGTAATCAGCGGTAAATCTCCCATCACCTGCGTGCTTTCACATTGAGCAGCATTAACTACACAGAGCCGTTGTTCACTGACGAGCAGCGCAAAAAATCACGCGAATATGAACTTGGTTTTGCGCAACTCGTCAGTGAACAACGGCTCTGTGTAGTTAATGCTGCTCAATGTGAAAGCCCGCAGGTGATGGAGATTTACCGCTGATTACAGAACCGGCTTTACTGATAAGATGCGCGTTAAATATCGCATGCAATTTATCGTGCAGCTCTACTGTATGTTAAGAATCTCCACACAGATGGTGTAGTCAAGTCAGTGTTATAACCCGTGTGTATATGCACATGTGAGTCTGCTTACCATCTGCCTCAGTGGCCTCTCGGGCTTCTCTCTCCAGTCTCTGTCGGAGGAGCTCCTGCTGTTTGGCCAGGTACTGCTTTATAAAGCTGTTCTGACTCATCTCCTCTCCAATCTGACACATACACAGAAAGAAACTCCAATCAAGGTCATCTCATTCACAATTCCTGGAGCCAATAAGCATGACAAACATGCAGTAAGCATGTAATAGATATTCAGAGGCTATGTGTGACATATTCGTGTGATTAAAATGAACAATTTATTTGATGCCAGTCTCACTAATTTAATAATGCAATTTTGTATTTTAACATTTAAAAAATGTTATGGATAATCAAGTAAACCCAAGTTGCTTCACTACGGTTAAATTTATGGGCATTTTTAAAACATACTAAAAGGCCCTTTACTTACTAAAAAGTATCAGCTATCAGTAATAGATTATAGGCTACAGGTTGTGTGCAACAAGTTTTGACCATGTTGATAATTTAGAAGACTTAGAAATTAATGTAAGCTTTATAGATTTTTTTAGGAAGGCTGAAGTTACAATGTAGTCCAGTTCTACATTTGTTGAAACATCTAAACCACCTAAGACAGTGACTTAAACTATAATTCTACAAATCTATAAATGACACAAACGAGAAGAAAGGGTTAAAACGTTTCTTACCTGAGAGTTGGGCTGAAGACCAATGTGATGGGTAGATGTTCGTTGGAGATTCTCCAACATAAGAGCCTTCACAAACACAGCAGATGATGCACATCAAAAATACAGCTATAGAAAATAGGCCTAACACATCAAACTTAGTAAACAAACAGTAATTTTCGTAAACACTCTGTTTAGGTTCCTAAATCTGATGGAGCGTGTTGCTTGCGATACAAACCTATTCAATACACTGTTCGTATAAAGAAAAGGTCCGAAAGCTTTGAAAAATATCTCACGACTTACCCGAGCAGCACAACATGACTGCTTGCGATTCGATACAAGAGTCAGTGTGAAGAAGCGTCGTTGAATGAAGTGATTATATTAACGTTAGTTGTGGGAGTGGCATTAGCCTTTCACATTATTCACTACGTTAGCACATACTTAGCAGATGACTCCGTTAATCTGACAGTTTACCGGTCGGTCGTTATGCTAATTGTCGATGGAAAATAGGACCTGAAAGACAGTCTCTCACGTGAATGTGATTTTGAACGAGTGAAAGAAGTGTGAAATACTCCGACCCTCTAAAACGCAGCATTTAAAACCAAATTAGTTGAGTGATTTACATAAAATAGCCTATAGGAATTGCCCAAACTTGATTATCGAGCGTGAGTATCATCTGTAACTTCATTTTTACATTGTAGAAACTAATGGTTATTTCTACCATGTTTATAAATGTTGTGCAAGTGTCCGACGCGAGACTGGCAAGCGCGCGCCCCCACTGCAAACATGCGACGTCATGACCCTCCGACTGTTTAGAAAACATCAGTATTGCTGTATTATTTAAATTACGTGTTGTAACTGCATAAGTAATGGAACGCAATTGCTGTGCGACGCGGTAAACGATTCAAACTAGCCGCACGGACTCGACAAACATTCCCGCTCTCGAAGCAGCGATACTTGGCCTGCCTTTCGGGTCTCGTCTCTTACTCAACTTGTCAGCAAGCGCACGGTTTTAAGCCCGCCCTTTGACCAAACTCACCCCTTTCAGCCGTTTGATAAGTGCATTTTTCTGTCCACTTTTGGCGAGCCCTCTTTGCTCCAGGGCGGCTTTTAAATCCGCCACACGAAGCGAATGAAGCGGTTTGCCGTCTAACGTTACATCCTCGACTTCCGCCATTTTGCTTCACCCGAGCGCTCGAACTTCTGGGGTTGTGGCTAGAAGGGATACAGCAAAAACCGGAAGCTAACGATACATTTAATTTTCTACCTATTAGATTGTTTTATAAACGTCTACACCTACCCCAACCCCAAACCTACCCCTTACAATAATGCAAAAATAGTAATTATTGTTGTACAGTGTGAGAAAAATTACGCTATTGATGTGCGCATGCCCAGTAGTTTTTGCTGTATCTCCGGATAAAAACAGATACAAGTGGCCGCACTTTCAACGGTCATGAACGAAGCCTTCTGCTAGGTTTCTTGTAAATTGCAATCTGCATCCAGGTTATTTACAGCAACGGGTTAAAATTGCACGCTATCGTCATTTAATGTTGTGACCCCTGTGTTCTTTCATAAGTTACTACAAGAAGCATGCCTATTTCCGTTTCTAACACCATCCTAAAATGGTTTGCTGGTCTACCAGGATGTTATATTTGCTGGTTTAGAGGGGTTTTCAGGACTTTTCACCTGGTTAGGCTGGAAAACCAGTCGGCATCCCAACCAAACCAGCTGAACTTCAACTGGCACTGAAACATACTAAAGCAGGGGTGCCCACACTCGGTCCTGGAGGGCCGGTGTCCTGCAGAGTTTAGCTCCAACCCTAATCAAACACACCTGAAGCAGCTAATCAAGCATAAACATTTTAAACAAGAATAATATGACACAGGACAAAACAACTGAAATAACCACAACTCTATTCTGTAACAAAAATGTATTTTGAAGAATCTCACCATCTGACAAGCACCAAAGACTCCCTTATATGCAAAGTACCTGTGGAGTGTGTCTTACAAACAAAATGTCAAAATGAACATCAACAGAGTGTAAAGAAGCACAAAATATGCATGTCAAAAATACATTCTGGTACCAAATGAAAAGAAAAATCACATTCTTAAAGCAAACTTTTAATTATTAATGCAAAGTTGCATGAAACATCCCTGGTTATGTGTGCATAATTTTTCTTTAATAAGCAACTTAAAGCCATGCAGACGTTTGATTAACAAAATCAAATAAATATAATTATATAGGGCCATCAAATCTAAGCATTACTATAAGCACTTAATTTAAGAACTTGAGACAAACAAGATAAGTGAGACTTTTGATAGGAATGCTTGCTTGAGGACTATTGTATATTTGTAATGTTTATATATAGTTATTTTGTACAGACGGACAGGAGAGCTCATTCAAAAGCAGAAATTAAGAAGCTTAGTCTATCCACCAGAAAATTTTTAGAAGTGTACTCTGAAGTACCTGTTGAGGTGATGTATTCTTTTCTTTACTTATCCAAGTGGTTTGTGTAGTAATACTGATGAAGTCCACCAGATGGCGCTTTGAGTTAACTAACACACCAACACCAGAGTAAACCATCTAAATCAGCCTCAGGATTCACTTCACTTAATTGGACTTTTCAGCACCTTTTAACACTAAGTCCACTGCATCCATTGAGATAGGACTGACAAAAAAAATGAAAAACTAAAAAGGTCACTTTTTCAAAAAGGCAGTAATAAAGGTAAGGCTACTTGAGATTTAAACTATGACATTTTTTATGGCTGAATTATTAAATTGCAAGAGTCAGTAAATGTAAAGATGCAATGAACCAGTCAAACCGAACCAAAGTCGAACAGCAAGAATAACACTGACAGCACTGCACTGGTGGCCAGCATGTCAATCCTGAATATAAAGAGATGTGGGTATTTACAGACAAAGACGGGGGAAGGAGCCAGAAAAAGAGAGCAGATGGAGGAATGGGCTCTGAGACACAGACTATGAGGGCTATAAGAGTCTTGTAAACATGACAGTACATTTATGACACCGACTTGATTTTTCAAGAGAGGAGGGAAACAGGTGCATGTTTCAACCTGTGTAAGCACAGTTCAATGGGTAAGTTACACAAAGCTCATATCTTGTTTGAGTACAAGATTTTGTAAGCACCAGCATTTCAATGCCCACTATGGAAGCTACTAGATATATATTGCTGTTTTCAGAAATGCTGCATAGCCTATTTAAACAAAACAAAAAACCCTGTATGAAATTTATTGTGCAAGATTTGTTGCCCAAACTGCTTCACCATTAAGCTGCCTTTGTGAGTATGTGAAGAAACCGAATGTGGGAGTGTGAGAATTATGGGAAGAAAAAAATAAGTGAGTGAAACAAAGAGTGTGAAGAAAGAGGCTGAGTGGACCTGACAGACAGGTTTATCTCTGAATCAGCATTGTGGGGGAAAAAACTGATATCTCTCCAAAAAATTCAATAAATTGTTGAATCTCTCATTCAGAAAGTACCGTTTTTCTTCATGTCTGTTTAAATAATCTTGTTAAACGTTTGAAACTAGGTTAGCTTTATCTGTTTTGGTTACATGTGCAGCACAACTGAAACCTCCTGGGCTGTCAAATGAGTCACTTCAATCTCTATAACACCAAGGCCACTTCACATTTACAAACAAACTGAATAATTAGACCAGTTTACAAGAGCACCCTTAATTAAATACAGAAGACCACTTTTTCCTCATTGTTGTCAATATGGTTAAGGGGACAAAATAAAGCTATTAAAATGTGCCTGAGGTTGCAAACATCTTCAACAAAACATCCATCAATAAGTTATTAAAACGTATAAGTGTGCTTCGCACCACAAAAAAAGGAAAAAAGAAAAAGACCAGTCTGAAGTGTCAAAACCAACACAGGCAAGCAGATACACTCCAACATATACTCACCAACTGTTTGATCATTTTATCACTGTTGAACTAACACAAGCAGTGACATGATTTTGATGCATCCTCAAAAAAAAATAAATAATAATAATAAGGCATTCCACTGTGAAAACAATAAAGGTTAACCCGCCCACAAATAACATCAAGATATCTCAGCTAATCGCTGCAAAAGCCCAGAGAAACCAGCTGCATGCTGGGATAGATCGGCTACTCTGTCCACCATTTCTTGCGTAGCAGGGACTGAAGGATAATTCTGGGCTGCACCCTTAGTTGCCACGACAACAGCCTTCAGAGCTTGGCAGAGGCGTCCACTGGAGGTGGTGACCTGAGGAGACAAACAGTGTTTGTGTGTGAATGTCTTTAAATAATGTCACCTGTTTTGCTGGAAACTGACCCGTCAACATGTTTACCAAAAGCTTATTCACTTCCCAGACTGTTCATGTTGACTATTGCCCTTGGGTTATCAACTATGACTCACAATTTGATTTGTTGTGGCGTGAATCATTACATACATTCACTTGTAATCGAGAATTTGTACAAAAACACTTGAACAGAAACTCTCAATAACATTTCTAACCAGAGTATCTATGGTCTAACCTTTGCTCTGAGGTCTGAAGAGCTGAGAAGCCTTGCAAGTGTATCCCCAATAAAGACAAGTTTGTGCGCAGTCACAATGAGGCTTTTCCCCCTGGAAACGAAGACTCGAGGTGGTTGGTTCCCTTGGACACTTGTGAACAGGGAATCGATGGCATCGGCCAGGCAAGAAAGATGAGAGAGACTTTGGGAGGAGTAGAAGGAGAGCAGCTCTGAATCTTCCAGAGACAGAGAGACTGGTGGGGAAAGACTCAGCTGGAGAGAAACAGAGAACAGAGAAGATTATTCATATAAACTTACAAATCACTGTATATAAAGATATAGACCCTTACCTCCTTGAAAATACCTAAAAATGCATAATTAGAGGCCTACAGCATAGTTGCAAAGGTGACATTTCAGTATGTTATTTCGAAATTACTCTCTATAAAGTTTCATTAGGCTAAGTTGAAAGTATTTTGGAGAGGTTCAACTATGATTTAATGAATGAGCTCTGTTGTAAGTATAATTCTTCCAAAATTTAGAAAACAATTTTTTTCAACATGTTCAGTGATACAAAAAAATGCCAATATTAAAAAAAAAAAAAAAAACCCTGTGTAAATACAAGACATTATTTACACAGGTCTATAGGTTTTTATTTTATTTTTAATATTGGCATTTTATTTTATCACTGAACATGTTGAAAAAAATTGTGAGCACAGTACAGATCAAATATAAATACATTTACGTCCAAAAGTTTAGGACCAAGATTTTTTTAAATGTTTTTGAAAGTTTCTTATGCTCAGGAAGTCTGGATTTATTCAATTAAAATACAGTCATTAAATTAATTAAATTAACATTAAATTAATACAATTTAAAATAACTGATTTCTATTTTAATATATTTTAAAATGTAATTTATTCCTGTGATGGCAAAGCTGAATTTCCAGCAGCCGTTACTCCAGTCTTCAGTGTCACATGATCCTTCAGAATTCATTCTAATATGCTGAACTGGTGCTCTAGTAACATTTTTTATTATTATCAATGTTAAAAACAGCTGTGCTGCTTCATATTTTTTGTGGAAACTGAGATACATTTTTTAAGAATCCTTTGATGAATAGAAAGTTCAAAAGAACAGCATTTACTTGAAATAGAATTTATTTGTAACAATGTAAATATTTACTGCCACTTTTTATTAATATAGTGTATCCTTGCTGAATAAAAGAATCGTCTTTTAAATCTTATTGAAACCAAACTTATAAATGGTAGTGTATTTAGGAGATTGCAAAATCTGATCCAAATCAGTCAGCAATGGTGTCTGAGGTAAGGTATTATTTAAGTGTTACAATCTTTCTACAATGGCTTTTTGAGTGTTTAAAATGGAGTGGTAAGAAACAAAAAAAAACAGTGAAATGCAATGCAACAGACAAAGATGTCACTGTCACTGAAAGGTGTACAGTATATCAACCAACAATTAAAAATAGTGCAGACAAAATGCAAAAACACCTCCCGAGTGAACGGTCCTTTAGTGTGTGTGAGTTTTGGGAGTATAACAGACAATCAAAGACTTACTTTATTATCAGTTGTGGTGATAAACTGTGAAGAACTGTGCTCTGTATGGGTGTCTGGTGGTGGCTCTGGCTTCCCCTAAATCAGAACAACAACAAAAATGTAAATGTCCACAAAAAGAGAACTGCAGACCACAGAAATGTTTCAACAAAGGCGAATACAGGCACCAAAACATGAACAGATAGTCAAAAGAGAAGTAAAACTCTGACTGAATAAATAAGACAGAATGATAAATCATGAGAAAATGTAAATATTAAATTAACATTAAAGTTGCTGTTGTTAACTGATGTTTTTGTATCTGACAAGTAGTGCTTCGGCCTTTTGCCTGATGAACACTCGTGTTCATACTTGAATAAAAACTGATGTAAAAACATCAGAGTGTGAATATTTAATCTTTTTTTGGCATTATATCCATGCGTAAAACAGGTGTCTAACCTGCAGTTTGACGTATCCCACACTATCACCTACAGGATATGAAGGCGGTGGTGTAGGAGTTAGGCCGATTCCTGCATACTCATTCCCTTGTTCCTCATCCTCCATTCTTCCCACAGTAGGGGCTAAAGAAACTGGTGTTGGGGGCAAAGGGAAGGCAGCGGGTGGCGGAGGCGGCAGCGGTCGTTCCTGGATCCAGCTGCCCTTCCGTGATCCCATGTCCCCTGTGATCGGTTTGACCTCTGCCACCGGCAAAGCAGGTAGAGGTCTCCGGGACAGAGACTCCTGGGAAAGTAAACGAGGTCGCGCTTGACTCTGTAAAAGGGAGACAGAGTCTTCAAGGGCACAGCGGACCATCGTGAGCAGACCGTCGGCTGGAGGGGCAGTGCCACAAACAGAAAGGGCAGGAAGGAGGTCGGAGAGACGGGACCATGCCTGCTGGAGAACTGGAGGAATATCACCAACATGCCCAGCCTTCCAGACAGAAAGGATCTCAGCCAATGCAGAGGCGAGGTCTCGGGATGGGGTGGTGGTGACAGAGGCAGAGGTCAGGGCTGATTGGACAAGAGCAGAGAGAGACGCTTTCCACTGGATGTCCCCAGAGCCGGTGCTTGACACAGATAAAGGGCGTGTCGGGATTTCTAGAGTGAGGGCAGGCATGTCATAGATGCCTCCATCAGGTTCTGACACATCTTCAGAGGTTAAGTCTTGCTTTCTAGTACTGGAAATCGAATAGGTTCGTCTGTTTCCAGCAGTTTCTGCAGTTAATCCCGGCATCTCGCTTGACTCCAAGGGTAAACCAGGAAGACTGGGAACACTGTACACATCCTCATCCTCTGCATCTCCAGCCACAGCAGCTGATCCTGGAATATTGTAGGTTTGCTGCTGATGGTCAGAGGAGGAATTCAGGGCCAGAGTGGGAACATCATAAATCTGAAAGATATGAAAGAGTTACTCACTGTTTACTAATTTTTAAAGAGTTACAACAGATTTTGGATCCCAAACTCCATTCATTTACAAACTACAGTAATTATAACTGCAAGCTGTGCCATAAAGCATGAATCATGCTGTTTCTTTAACTGTTATGTGGGAGTCTCAGCTAATGTTCAGTTTAAGGCTGGAATACACTACACAACTTCTGAAAAGATTTTAAAACACTAGGCATTATACAGTTGCTGAATTTTTAAATGATTACATAGAAAAATCGGGCATCATACACTGAACGACTGAAGATCACACACTACAAGACTTTCACGTAATTCCGAACACAAGAGATTCACTCATAAACGTGTCTTGTTGCTAGGAGATGCATGACAAATAAAAATGTGTTTTATAATCAGCTCAAAATATCAGACAAGCTTGATATCCTCCAACTGGATGGAATCATGGTCTGAAGCGAAAAAATCTGAGTCTGTACACTACACGATTTTCTGTGAAACCTGTCAACTCTGACTGCCCAAAATCTGGCAGCCTGTGACTTTAGGCAAGTAGTGTTGACTTCTCCAGACTGCAAATCAGGACAAAAAAGCAGGCAAAAGTTGTGTAGTGTATTCTAGCCTTTAGTATGTGTTCTCTAATAGCTCACAGTTTAATGCCCTTGGAGTGTCTCTTGTGTGTGTTCATCACTATGTCACGAATTCCACTTTGACTGACTAATAATAATAATATATATGGATTAAGAGCAAAAATCCATTATATAGCCACTACATTTATTTACAGTCTCTGCACAAGCACAAAAATCCATTGCTAAGGATTCAGTGAGGATTAGTAAGACAGATGAGAGAGGGAAAGGGGAGAGAAAGATTGTGGGTGGAGGGCTGAATAGAGCCACATGGGTCTCTGGCTGATCTGCGCAACCCGACAGGCGGCTGTGACTTGTGTGAACAAGAGAAAAGTGTTACATGGGATTAGCTCATAGCAGAAAAAAGGTGTGGTTTAAAAGCAAAGGAATAGGAGAGGAGTGAGAGAATGAGAAACAGAGAACAAGAAAAACAGCAAGAGGAAAAACAAAGGAGAGATTATGTGAAAATGTGGAGATTGTACGTAAATGTGCAAAACCTCTGATATTTAAAAGTAGATGATTTTTTAGCAAATTAATTTTTAAATACACATTCTTTTGAACTTTCAATTCATCAAAGAATTCTAAACAGTGAAAATAAGTGAAAATTTCGGATATGATTAGCATTAAAAAAAAGCATATTAAAATGATTTCTGAAGGATCATGTGACACTGAAGACTGAAGACAAAATTCAGCCTAGCATCTCAGAAATAAATTATATCTTAAAATATATTGAAATAGAAAACAATTAATTTAAATTGTAATAATATTTCATAATATTAATATTTTGATTGTATATTTTTATCAAATAAATGCAGCCATGCTTAACATAAGAGACTCCAAACTTTTAAACACCATCAGCTAATGACCATTGCTACTTGGGTGGCTCATGGTCAACCTCAATGTACTACTTTAAATGTGTGGCAGTCCAAAAGAGAAATGAGAGCTTGGAAACAAATCTATCGTATGACTTCAAAAGACATTGTATGGATACTTCTATGGTGTTTTTTGCCTGATTTTTGCAGCTAGACAACCTCTGTCCTCATTCACTTTTATTGTATGGACAAGAGCAAGATCAACATTCTTCCTAGCATTTCCCTTTAGTGTTTGATTTCTTACCTTTGAGGCCTGGTCAGTGTGTAGGGGTACAGCACGAGGGGTGTTATAGATCCCATCATCCTCCTCAGAAGGCACTGTAGGAACTGGATGCTGCCACCTATTTGTGGGAGGTGTATCATATACCTGAAGAACACGAGAACAAGCATTTAAAATCTTATCTCGCTATCTATTTCATCATCTCTACTATCTCTTCAAAGAAAACTCATCCATCTTCTGCAGAACTACAACCTCTTTCCTTTTTTCCAATCAAGTTCTCATTTATCTCACCTCCTCACTGAGTTTCTCATCCTGTGAACTTGTACTCTCCCTCTTGGTCACCATTTCCATGTTCTTCTTCATCTCATCCACTTGCATGTGTCCATTTTTACTTCCCCGTCTCTCTTCCTCCAGCACGTTTGTCTGTGGGGGTGCAGGGTTGGCCTGGAGAACAGGTTTGGTGGTTGGAACCGAGTTAGACTGAGGTAAATCCTTCCTGGTCACACTTCTAACAGGAGGTGCTGGCGGAGGGGGTTTGCGGCCAGAGTTTGGGGACCCTGGTACTCCGGACTTTCCCGCCCTGGTGAGTAGAGGGGATTCCCTTAGGCCACCCTGCGCCAGTTTTCCTCGACCAACAGGAGGAGTTGAAGTAGTACCCTTTTGGGATCCTCGGGCAGAGGGAGGTGTCTGCTTAAGATTCTGGCCTGGTGTTGAGGCTCCAGACACTCCTACAGTTCCAGAGGGGTGTTTGCGGTCAGATTGAGGGGTCCTTGATATGGCAACCCCAGGTGGGGTTGGGGTTTGGTAAATCCCCGGGGCATCCTGGCCAGTCTTACTCTGAGAAGGACTAATAGAAGAAGATGGGCTGCTTTTGGGTGCAATCCCATCCGTAAGTCTTGAAGTCATTCCTGGCACACACTGTCCTGCCACTGGGGCACCACTTGTAGGAGTCTGATATAAATTCTCACTGGTCAACGCAGCGACAGCTGCTCTGGGCACCAAGTAGCATCCATCAGAATTACCGGCCCCTGCATCTAGTGGACTTAAATACCTAGCCTCCCCTGCTGTTTCGGCTGCAGACCTGGGAACAGCACTTGGAGTCAGGTACACTGAATCGGATGCCAGTGCACCTTGTGATCTGTGTTGTGCTACCAGTGGCGCAGGCGAGGTGGGTGTCTGATAAAGGGTCCCTGCCTCGCCACCCCGTCCTCTAAGTGAGGGTGAACGGGGTCGTCCCGCCACACCCACATCGCCCCAGTCTGGACAAGGCCTGGTTCCAGAACTAGAATGCGATCGTGGCCTTCCTCCATCAGAGTGACGTAGCTCTCCAGACCTGGCAGGGGTAGGAGCAGCCCCAGGGCTCTGGTACACCCCTTCAGCTAAGCTGGGTGGTGAGAGATACACCCCATCTGAATCTTCAGTGCTCAGACCATTTACCCTGCCCTGGTGGCTAGTCGATAGATGGACTGAGTCCACACTAGGAGCTCGCCGGGTATCTATACCAGTGTTTGAAGCTGGAGTCTGAGCAGTTTGGAGGAGGCGTAATCGATTGGCAGGGGCAATGCCTTGACGGCCATGTAGGGAGCAAAGCCACCACCCTGGTCCACCATCCTGCTCCTGGTCCAGAATCATCAGGATATCACCTTTGCGGAACGCTAACTCCTCTGGGCTTTCAGCGGCATTGTCAAAAAGTGCCTTTGCAAGCACTGTCTATAAGACAATAAAAAAAAAACATAAGGAGGAGGAGAAGAAACCAAACAAAGCTTTAAATAAATCCTACCAAGACATGACTCACCTCTGGACTAGCTTCTTAGTCTAGGTTTCTAATAAACCTAGCATTGAAATGCATGAATGTAAATGTAAATAAAACAAAGGCAGCAAAACATAATAAAATCCTGCATAAATAAAAAAGGGAGACAGACAGAAGAAAGGCTTTAACCAAGTCCTTCAATGGGAACGGGGAAGGACAGCAATAGTGAAGGAGAAACCCTAATTTCACTAGACTGCTAGCAACAATATAATTCAATTGTTTAAATTCAATGTACTCAGTTAAAATGAATTTATTTGAGCCTTCAGCTGACTCTACTTCCACAGCGTTTGAGCTGTGTTGTGTTAGTAAGGGAAGTCAAAAACAGGAAACAACGTAGAGCAGTAGACCCACTGTCCTGCAGAGTTTAGCTACAACCCTAATCAAACAACCAGGAGCAGCTAATCAAGCTCCTCAAGATTGCATGAAAATACTACTCAGGCAGGTGTGCTGAAGCAGGTTGGAAATAAACTTTGCAGGACAGTGAGTGCCCAGAAGGAGGGTTGAAGACCTCTGATGTAGAGGATCTAACTGGCCACTTCAACCAGGTTCATCAACCTGTGTAACCAAATCAATTTGTCTTCTCTTTTACTTAACAAACAGAACTAGCACATCATCATGACAACATAAGGGAAGATTAAGGCCATGGTCAACACTAAAAAAACCTGACGAGTCTCATAGTTGACTTAAACATTTAAAGAACACACAAATATGGCTTAGATTAAGTAGCTTAAAAAAAAAGACGGTCAGTACATAGCAATTTAATTGCTGACCTAAATTCTTAGCATACATAAAGCCTACAGAAGAAGAACTGCTCATTTAAATGCGTCTGAAAAGGGCAGCGCATACGAACTGTAAAGTTAGATTGAAATTACGAAAGTAATGGGTTGCCTCAAGGTCTTTTGTATTCAGAACACCACACTACTGCCTTCATGGGTAAATCAATATTGATAGAGAGAATGCATAAGTAAGGGCAGAGGTCTGTGATTATGGGAGAGAGAGAATTAGTGATTAAGGGAAAGAGGCGCTGAGTTGATGATAATGAGGAAGACTCGTGGGGGAGGGGCTCAACATCTGTCCCCCAGTTTTAGGTCCTTTTGTCATCCCCTTTTATACCTCTAAATTTCCCGCTCGTTCTTTCATTCCCCCCAGGGGATGTGGTGCTCTGAGGCAAGCTGAGCCCCAGTTCCCCCTTCTCCATACTAGCAGTGGATATGAATATTAAGGACTGGACAGCAGAGAGTGTTTTACAGTGGTGACTTAAACACACTTACCGATAGAGACATGACTGAAGCTGGTTCTCCACAGTTTTGGATGCGTTAACTCCACATGTGCTCTCCACAGAAGCTGTATCCCATTCACATGTGCACTGTGTGACTCATCTGCATGTTTTGTAGATCTGGTTTTCCATTAACCTGAACCATGCAGTGGTGGTAAATACGATGGTCTTTATATCCAGAAAGATCAATTTCTCAAAACCATGATTGTTGTCCTTTGCAGTTTGTGACTTTCATCACATCTGACAATTGCCGCACATATTGAACCTGGAGGATCAAAATAAATGCATTTTAGATCAATCTCAATAGTACAGTAGTGTGTGTTAGTAATACAGAGTTCACTTTATGAAACAGTCAGCTGCAGCAGCCAAACTAGTCAGACCAGCTGGGGCTCCACCAGTGGAGTTCAGACAAAAAAAGATCTTATTTCATGGGAATTTGGCTGTTAACTTTTAAGTACAGCTGTAATGTGGTATTTCAATTTGCCCACCCTGATTGGACAGAGGATTAAGGGGCTATATGATATCATAACTTAGTAATTATGAGTTAATATAGGTGGAGACATTGTTTCCTATTTGGTCATTAATGTTTGTTTGTATTTTTATTTAATTTTTGGTTCATAACGTTTGTTTGTTTTTTCAGTTTAAAGGAATGAAACCTAAATAAAATCACTTCAGCAGCTGTGGCACAACCGCCTACTAAAGGCTAAGACACTGGCGTTTTGAGACAGGAATCCATAGGATAAATATATATTTTTTTAATTAAAAAGATGACAAATTATAGTCCTGTGTACCTAGCGTGTTTCAAGTAATTTTAATAGATTAAATTGCACTAGGCTACAACAGAAAAAAAATAAATAAATCACAGTCCTAAGCCACGTTTCGTTTTCAATCCAAGACGTCTCAAGGTTTCTTTTATGCAGGAGAACCCCAATGAGACAAACAGAGGACTAAATAAACGGAGAAATAAAATAAAGAAAACAAGAAAAGCCCCCATTCTCCGGCTAAACCAGTGCCAAAGGCATTAGGCATATAAATAACGTTCTTTCAAAAAACGGGATGCATTTTAATTCAGACACAAAGACGCAAACAAGCGGCGATCAGCCAGTGTAAAATGTTAACTAAATAAGCAATGCTCGTCTTACCGTTCACATGTCTAGAAATATCATCTGGAAATACAGAAGTAGAGTCAAACCTCGCAAATCATATCTTCTCAAAAGACTGTAATGCACGGCTGTTGTTTTTCTTTCTTTGGGGATTCACGTCTCGCTCCGCCAGGCTTCGCCCTACCCTGGCCTTCTTGGTTTTGAATTACAGTTGAGCGCATATGGTCGCTCCCCCTACATTGAGCCCGACACAGCACGATTCCTACAGTGCTTCCCGCCCTCTAGTGGAGGACTATCTATCTATCTATCTATCTATCTATCTATCTATCTCTCTATCTATCTATCTATCTATCTGGTCTTGTTATTTTTGTCCACTTATGGCAGTTGTCATAATGTAAATTTAATTTGTTTTTACCAACGTTGCCAAGTGCTGCTTCTGAAGGTTACAGCTGCCTCTAATGTAAACTTCTGACCAGATTTACATTAAACAAGTATAAATCTTTTACTAACTAGAATGTCCTAGGAATGTCCTCTTGTAAACTCCTTAGAATGCTTTGACACACCAGAATAAAGTAAAAAAATTCAAATGCAGTGTAAAATTAAGCAAGCGTTGTGCATAAGCTGGTATTCCATTACCTGCATATAAAATAAAAACAGAAAATGTATTATAAAATGAATATGAAATTGTATAGGCCTACTAACCATGATTAAGAAAAGCCTTTGTGAAGAGTAGATTGCAATAGCTTTTTTAAAATAACATTTCTAAAAGATGCATTATATTATGCGAATTTACTTTCACTGGCTGTTCGGTATGCATGCTCTGATTCAATATGCTGGGCAACTGTTCAAAAACATTAGCTAGGAAACAAAGAGGACATCAGAGGAATTTAAATAAGAACTTAAGTTTTTTTGTCTAAAGACAAAAATGCCCATAAAAACCAAAGCCAATTAGTGGCATTTAGATGATCTAAACTGAACATGTTCAGCATAATAAATGTCATATTATCTGAGATAGGCTCCCGTGGGCTGTAACCAAGTTTCTTTAGGCTGCTTAGTTAGATTTACAATTTATACTGAAAACAAGTGTAAAATACCTTGAACAACAGGAATTAGCAACAGGAACTGCATGTTGAACAAACACAAAGCTTTGCTATAGAACAAAAGGACAGGGTATGCCAAGGTATTTGGTAGTGCTGTTTAAATATTTGTTGACCTCACAAAGTGCAACTGATCAAGAAAGACTGCACTTTTCTGTTCAGCTCCAACCGTATCTTAGTTTTACTAAAAGCACCACTGCAGTGATAAAATTAAGAACTGTACAGGACAGGTGCAAAACCAGCAGTGCATACAATTTTAACTTGATTTATCATATAAATCTAACGCAATCTACAATTTACATTTTGTGAGACATTTTAAGTTTACTTGAATTGAAATAAAATACTTTACTAATATATTAGGTGGATTTTTAAGAATGAATGATTAATTAATTTTAACCAATTAGATTCCCTGAGACTAGCATCTTCCTCCAGAGGGCGCGTGAGGGCTCAGATAGATTTTTTTTATTTTTTTTTATTCAAGGAACAATAACACACAATATGTTATAGGCTCAGATAGATCAGAGAGCTGATTCCTCCACTGACCGCATTACATTTTTTTGTTAAATTTGTACACTAAAATGTGAAACATTTAATCAGTTAATCCCATCTCTTAATACCTGACATGCAAATGAAAATATGGCCTATAAATCTATAAAAACTATAAATATCCAGTCAACCATCCAAATCAATAACACTGATCTGTGATTGGTCCGTCCGGACCAGCGCTGTAAAAAGTTTCAGGCCCCACGCAAGAATCGAATCTACACGCAGCTTCTTCAGCGGTCTGTGCGTGCAATAGTTTACACCTGATTAATGACACCAGAGAAACATTAGTAGCCATCGAATTGCATTTACACCGAAGAATGAAATAGGATAATCACTATCCAGAAACATCTTTCCAGACCAATAAGAGACAACTTCCGGACCGTTTATCACCGCCCTATCTCAGACATATACACGCCATCTACCAGTTTATAATATTTCTGTGGTATTGACGTACGAGAGGCGTTGATTCTTAAGTGCTAACAGAACAACAGTCCTTCTCAGCTCGTAGGTAATGCTGTATTTCTTTTTATTAACCTATACGTCACAATTATTATTCACAATTTAGCAAGATTTAAAACAACTTGATTCGCTCTTGGCTCACCTCAACCATGAATGCGGTGTTGTGCAGTTAGCTCCGTTTAAGTAATGTTATCGTTAAGCAGCATAACTTGCTGGTTTCTGAAGTACCCCACATAAACACATTCTCACCTCAACTGCCTGTCGAGGAATGTAATTAATGTTAACGGGAAAGCTGTTCTGTGCACCTGTAACTTTTTCCCAGGATGACCTTTAACCCACTTTCCTACGTAGTGCTGTAGCAATTATTATGCAGACTCTTTTTCTGTCTGTCTCAAGGCAATGTTGAAGGCTGTAACCAGGTGCCTTTGGTCAAATCCTGTTGCTGGCAGAAGAATGATGTCCCATCACATATCACCGAATTTGTCGGGAAGAGTTGCTATAGTAACTGCTTCCACAGATGGGTATGATGCTTTATTTCCATTCTTATCCAACTGTTCTTTAGTTTCAGATCCTTAAAACAAAAGGGTGTGTAGCTGTCACAGCACAAAAAGACATTGTCCCTCTGGTAATAACTGATAATACAACTACTAAAACATATGTAAATATAAATGATGCATCCTAAATACTTACATAACATGCTGACAGACCCTTGTACTCACCGATCTTCTCAGGATTGGGCTCGCAGCTGCGGAGGCTTTGGGTCAGAGGGGAGCACATGTGGTCGTGAGCAGTCGACGTCAGGCCAACGTTGACAAGGCTGTGTCACTCCTGCGCAGCAGAAATATAAAAGTAATAGGCACCACATGTAATGTGGGGAAAGCAGAAGATAGAGACAAGCTCATTAGTATGGTGAGGAGTTGCTTTATCGCTCTTTTTAGCCAATACTTAGTTAATACTTTGGGAATCATACTTAGGAATATGTGCAAATGTTATGATGAACCCAAGAGTCTGTGGAAACTTGCAAATGTATAATATATATTGTGAAGAAATTTGATTTAAATGCTGTTACTTTTTATTGCAGACAATTGAACAATGTGGCGGTGTGGACATACTGGTGTCTAATGCAGCTGTGAACCCGTTTTTTGGGAACATATTAGAATCCACCGAGGAAGTCTGGGACAAAGTTAGTTATTATTAGCCTTGATACACATTTTTTCTATATATGTATATATATAAAATGTTAGTAGTGTCAGTAGTATTGACATTTGCTTTATGTCCACAGATACTTGGAGTAAATGTGAAAGCTTCTTTCCTTCTGACCAAACAGGTTGTGCCTCACATGGAGAAAAGAGGGTGAGAGAAAAGTGAAAAATATGAGTGGGAATAGAAAACAGAAGTATTTCAAAATAAACTTTATATCTGAGCCTAAATTAGGACCTTTTCATTTTCAGGGGTGGGTCGGTTGTGATTGTGTCTTCAGTCGCAGGGTACCAGCCAGTGCAAGTATGATGTTTACTTGCTGTAAAGTTTAATAATGCAACATGCCTTATCCAATAGCACTAAAGTGGTTTCTTTAATTGGGTTTGTAAACTTTATCTGCTGTTTATCATTCAGCACTAGTTGAGAGTTCACCTTGCTCTTGACTCTTTGACTCTTAGGGTCTGGGCCCCTATAGCGTGAGTAAGACGGCCCTGCTGGGCTTAACTCGAGTGTAAACTTTATCTGCTGTTTATCATTCAGCACTAGTTGAGAGTTCACCTTGCTCTTCTTGACTCTTTGACTCTTAGGGTCTGGGCCCCTATAGCGTGAGTAAGACGGCCCTGCTGGGCTTAACTCGAGCGCTGGCTCCTGATCTCACCCACAGTAACATCCGGATCAACTGTGTTGCCCCTGGCATCATCAAGATGCGTTTTAGTGCCGCTGTAAGGATTTCCTACACCTTTCATTTTCAGAGCTTCTTGGAAACTCGTCTTTTGCCTAATTATAATTTCTAACGTCAATTAGTCTTTACAACATTCACCTGTATAACCCTTTGCTTCTGTTCTTCTCTAGCTGTGGGAAAATGAGTGTGCTTGAAGAGTTCTTGAAACAGACAAGCATAAAAAGGTTTGTTGCTGTCAAGACAATGAATGAAACTGTTTTTAAACTAATAGTACCGTGGCGCTTGAATAATCATAGCTAGAATGGCATGTCTGAGAATAGCATTATCAAGAGTAGGAAACTGAATTGTTCCACTAGCATTATGCACCACAAAAAATATTACATATTTAATATATTATGCATCACTGTAGTTTTTTTATGTAGCTAAAGTGTATGATTGCATGATTAATAATGTTTTTAAAAAATCCCATTACCTGTAAGGTAGCATTGCAGTAATTGTCCACAAGCTATTTCTTCCTTTTCATAAGTTTTCTTTTTTTTTTGTTGCTTTCTGGTGCAGGAAACCTGATTCTTATTGTAATGTCTTGATCTCTTAAGACTCGGGCAGCCAGAAGATATAGGTGGTGTGATTGCCTTCCTGTGCTCATACGAAGCCTCATACATCACCGGAGAGACTATCACTGTAACCGGAGGCATGAACTGCAGACTGTAAGAGTGGCACAGGGGCAGTAACAGTAATCATGTACTTGTACATCAGATAGAAACCTTCTAATTCAGTGACCCAACACATTTGTAACAGCTGATGCAGAAATTCATAATACATTTACAAACGTTTAATTGTAATAAAATGATTTATTTTATTTTTTTTTGCTGATTTTGTCACATTCATTTTTGTTTTTTGATGTATAGTTTCCCACATCTTTTAACCAGTGAACTGACTTTTCCAGTCGTTTGGGATTACTGGTATTATTACTTTTTGATTTTAAAGATAAAAAAAGTTTACACTAATTTTAGCTTGGCTTAAAAAGGAATTATAAATAGAAACTTTAATTTTCCTGATATTTTCAAATTTTCTCTGATGGAGGGCACCTTTTTCAGAATTATTAAATAAACATCTAGCAGTAAACAATTCTTTATTTAAATTATATATATATATATATATATATAACAACAACACCATTCTACATGATACAGATAGAGAGAATAAAAATAAAATAAATGATTATTAATTATTAATCCACACTTCCTAAAAGCAGGTAGGTTTCCTTGGTTACAGTTGTACTACATGGTAAGAAGCTTCTGATTTTTTAATCAAATCTAAGACTTATGATTAATACAAGAATTATCTATAATAGAAAACACTGCAGCATCAAAGTCATTAAGCAAGAATGATGTTCCAATACAACTGCATCAATGTCTGCTTCCAGGAGACAATGTGGAACAAAACACAGGATTCCAGAACTCCCGCAGTGTGGGCACATATGTATCATTCTTTGTTTTGCAATACTGCTGACTGAATACCTGACAGGATATTTAAAGAAAAAAGCACAGAAGTAGTCAGATCGAAACAACCACAGTACAGGGACAGATTAAACCTAACCCTAGAACCAAGTGTTTGGAAAAGATCATTCTTATAAGGCCTTTTTGTAAATGATAACTTTCATGTTGTTCAGGAGTCAATTAATGCAATAACCTAGTGCATATAAGTAGCAATATTTTTATTTTATGCAATATAGACAATGCAGATTTGTTTTTAACATAATATAGGGCCACATACACACTGCAAAATTTTCAGGCAAAAAAAAAAAAGCATTTTAACATGCGAGTGAATGGCTTAAATTTTGTGGTGTGTGTAAACAAAATGTTTGTGGACTTGCTGTAGCTGTGATATTAGTTTGGTTATTAAGTTATATTAGTGACTGGAGACATTTATAACACAAACATCTATCAGTAATCTACCACAGGGCTGGTGGAAACAACCGAGGTGTAGAGACAGATTTGTAAAAAAAAAAAAGACACGTACCTCCTTCTCTGTGATTTGCTAACACCACTCCTGGAAAACAGACACACATTGCAGACTCGCTTTCAATGAGAGCGAAGTCACTGCATTGACAACTACTACTTGCTCAGTTTGGTCCTGAACAACACTACATGGACTTAACCATAATTACCAAAGTACTCTGTGAGTACAGAACACAAGCAAGCACTCAGAAGAGCGACAGCTGTATTTAGCTAGTGTGTATGTGGCCACAGGAACCTGCTGTAAATACTGTGCAACTCTCTTGAGAAGCTCTACAGACTGAATTAGACAACTGAATCTCCACTCTAGTTGCTGATTCTACATGTCATAACACTTATTTGGTTGTTTGAATCATGCAGATGCAGTTACAAACCTTTCTCTTGACATCGTCTGTTCTCTCATCATCAGAATCGCCAACAATGTCATCTGATGACTTAACTGAGGGAGATGGTGTTTCTAAAATAGATGAAAAACCAAAACCTACACCTCTGGCATATAGAAGGCAAAAAAAAGAAAAACAGAAAGGAAAACTAGTTACCTGGACTACCGACTGGAAGATGCAGAACTAGGGGAATACACGGAGAGCAAGTAGAAGTTCTTAAGGAACAAGAAATTCGGATAAGAATGATCAGCTTAACCAAAAACGTAATTAATAATTAATTATAATAATGATTTCAAATAAATTATACAATTAAAATAAAGTCATGTTCTTACGGTTTATTGACTGATAAAGTCTGGTGTTTCTCTGGCGTTGAACTCAAATCAATACATTTCCTCTTGCGCATCACAGAGTCACTGTTTCCCATACTGTCTTTTGAAGGAGGCTGGCATGAAGACTTTGTATTTTTCTTTTCATCAGACAGATGAATTGGACAGACAGGAAGATCGTTGTCGTTTAATCTGTGAATGACTACTCTCAGTTGGCGCTTCATGCAGGAAACGAGGAGAGCACTCATTTCTGCTTCTTGATGTGACTCGAAGGCCTCAGAGTTTCTCCTAGTGGAATATTTCCTTGTAACACCTTCCCCTCTTTTTCCATTTCTAACTTCAGTCTTTTTGGGTAGTTTGCTCTCTCACTACTCCCCTTCCTACCGTTTATTTCTTCTTTGCTGCCCTCCTCCTCCTCTTCTTCTACTTCACTGCCAGATGATTGACTGATCACTGTGACCAACATATTCCCGACAAAATACTCCTCTTCTGGATCCTTCTCCAAAATTTGCTTTTTAGAACATGATCTTTGTTTGCTTCTGGTATTTCTGGACATTTCAGAAGCCGTTTCAACTTCTTGTCCTAAATTGTTTTTTTGGAGAATGTCATTGGAAGTGGACCCAATCACTGGTGCGACCTGTGACTGGGCTTCCTTCACTGCTCTGCGAGTGGTCCTGGGTGTTGACGGGGCAGGATTTGTGACCCTGTTGGATAAGGAAGTGGATTCTGATTGGATGGTCTGCAACACTCTACCCGAAATAGGGAGGGAAAGAGAAGACAGGATCACGTCACTAGTAGATGACAGAAGAGATGCTGAAACAGAGAGAAGGAAAGAAAAAGGATGACAAGACAGATGCTAAGGGGCATAAAAGGAAATAATTACTTGAATTAAGCAATTACTTGATCATTTCATCTCCCAGACATACCCGAGCAGAGGTGTCCGAGGCATCTTTCATGCTGCAGCAGAGTCCTGAGGAGCTGGGGCTGCGATGCAGAGCGCGCACACTCCTCCAGAACAGCAGGGGCACCACTGAGCCATGAGACTGTCTGAATAAGACATCACAATACAAAATGGTGAGCATTGAGCATAAACAAAACAGTCTCCTCCAGAGGGCACCACTGAGCCATGAGACTGTCTGAATAAGACATCACAATACAAAATGGTGAGCATTGAGCATAAACAAAACAGTGGTCCTATCCCAAACGGCAGCATTAGCACTCGCAATCAGCATTTGTGTGCAAATGTGTGTAAAGGACCATACTTGGAACTCACACTTGAAATTTTTTTTTTTATTGAACATTAATTACATGATACATAAAGCATTACAAAATGTATCAAAAGTTCACATTGTTTAACATTGTTTTCATATTTAGGCAGTGTGCAAGAAAGTGTTTCCTCTCTAAATATTTTAGACAATTTTACCAACAATAAAATAAAAAAAAATGTAACAAATAACATAAAAAGTAAACAATATTTGCATGTGATTTCCCCCCCTTTATTATTATACCATGACAGCAGTTATTTTCATGGCATGAACAGAGTAGCTTAAATTACAAAAACAAACAACAACAACAAAAAACTCTAACAGCAATGGAAGAAAAAAATTATCTGATATTCTTAAAAGCAAAAAAAGGATTTTTGTTCTGAACCTTATTATGAATTATACCTGGGCAAGATCTGGAATTGGTAAGAGTTTATCCAGTCGAATTAGAAACTCCCACAATAACTTCTCTAGATTGGCCACATAGTTTTCTCCATAGTGAAGATGGAATTCCTCCTGGAGTCAAAGGCAAAACCATATCAGTGTACATGAATAAAAGTTTGCATTAATTGAAGATTTTTAGGCATTTACCAAACTTTACCAACCAGTGAAAGATAATTTAGAAGTGCCTTCTGTCATTGACAGACAAATGATACTGTATCTAAGAAGAAAATGTATATAAATGAAAATAAAGTTTTAAAGTACTCTCATGAAAATATATCAGGTGGGAGATGTGAGTGAGGATTTGTGGAGCAGTTCTCTTTAGTTTTTTTGTTTTACCTTGAAAAACTGTTTTCTGGATGCTGCATTCTTCAAGAGAGAGTGCACCAGGGTCTGGAAGTTGTGTTTAGCTTCTTCCACCTTTTGATCGTTCCTCTGAGGATAAAAGAAGGTTCAATCCTTGTTGCTGCATGTAACTCTTGTGAAATTATATGCAAGAACACTATTTTAACTTCTAAAGAAGCTAGATGAGAATAAAACTAGCAAAACATGAGACAAACAAGACTCTGCACCAGTGTCAGGGCCAAACTCACCTTTCCGATGGGAATTGAGGATTCTTGCAGCTTGTGCAGCTCCTGGAGGACATGCTGAGCATCAGGAGGATCTGACTGACGAAGCACTTCCAAGATCATCTTAGGTTAGCAGGATAAAAAGCAAAGAAATGTCTTTACTATTTACAGACTAAGTCTAAAAACCTTAGAAAACAACAAAGTTTCGATATATGACAACTTCACTGAATCACATGTAGCTTAAACAGTAATGGACAATGTACAGTGAATGTGTACATAACTGAGAATGACAAAGATGGCAGCATAAAAAGAGTACATGCTATTGGTGTTTTTTCATATGTGACACAGTCATTTTCAGTCATCTCACCAGTGCCCGCAAACCAATTGTCAGCCTGGCCTTATGTCTGTAATGGAGCAGCCCCGGTACAGTCTCACAGAATGATGTTATGGTCTCCTCCAGTTTCCCATAATGCACTGCGTCTCTCTGCAGCATCACCTTCCACATGGCTGCGGACATCAGGCGTAAAGGTGGAGCTATGAGCCGCAGTGCTGACAGAGGTAGAGGTATGTCTGTTGAAAATAAGATCTGAAACAATTAGAACAAGCAATCTGTACTGAAACTCATTATTATTATTCATTATCATCAAGTTATCATATATATATATATATATACATACATACATACATACATACATATATATACACATAGGGAGAGAAGCTAGAATTGACATTAAAATAAGGACATTTTTTATATGGTTTTATATTTCAGCATGTAAGTGATGAAAATGTCAAGTCAACTACCCATACGGACATTAATTCTAGACATTTACAGCTCTGATGTGCACATCTATATTTAGATGTGTGCTTCACAGTTAACATGTCAGCTGGACTACATCTGCATCGAAAATCCCTCGCATCTATCGACAACAAATGCACCACAGTGAAACGCATAACATACGATAATTCTTCTTTTACTATTAGATTTTTACGAGCTTCACTGCACAGACCCACCTTCATTCATAGTGTCTGTCGCTGTTTTCATTGTCCTCTCCGTTCAGAAAATAAACACCTCTGGTGTTTTGGAAATCGCTTAACGTTACTTGATTCGTAAACTTAAAAACAAAACCTATTATACAGCTCGAACTAGGAGTCATCAACTACATTAAATTAAACAACACGGTGTGAAGCTTTCTGTCCTTTGATCTATATTTACAGCCAATACGCCACGTTTATAAAAACAACTGATGATTCATAAGAATGTAATGATGGTCGCGGTAGGGATACACTTCTCGCGCCAAAATGACGAAATGCTGTTTCCGGTGTGAAGTATACAAAGACAAGAGCTTTAAAAAAAAAAAACTTACGCTGCGTCCCAAATGACGCACTATACACTATGCACTTATACACTATACACTGTACTTATGCAATATGTACTCAACCATGTAGTGTATGAATTATATAAGGTTATTTTGTCATTTTTTAAGGTCATAATCACATCTAAGGAAAAAATGGATAGTTGAGCGCATGAATTGTTCAACATTCCACACTTCGGGTGCTTCTCAATTCTTATTTGTGCATCCTCGTTTCCTTTCCTCGCTTCTTAGCTCCACCCCTTCAGGATGCGAGGGAAGGACGCAAGGAAAAGACGGGAGGACGGAGAAGTTGAATCAAGTGAAATGAAATATCCTCGCTCCCTTTAGCGTCACTTCAAAGCATCATCAGCTGCGCGAAAGGGATCTGCCCTTATGTTGTTAAAGTTTGTTATTTGAGACATTCATAATAAGTATTAATAAAGCAAGATGCCCTGTTTGAAATATATGACATGTATGGTTTATTTAAACTGTAAATATAAATTACAATTATTACAACAGATGTGAAGGGGGAGGAGAATCTATACATGCGTCAGGTTTTTCCGATGAAAAACACTTCCGCAAAGGATGCACCTGTGTATCCGAGAAGGGCCTCTGGGTGTATCCTCGCTCATAGCTCCTCAGGAAGCCTCCCAGATGCCCTACAAGATGGCTGAGATCGATCGGTTTCCGGGTCATAGGATGGAGGACGGAGGAGCAAGGAAACGAGGAGGGAAATTGAGAAGCACCTTTCGTTTTTTTCGGTTATTTAAGTGCATCATCCGGGTATTTAAAGTGCACTTTTTTTTGCAGTGTGAACACACTACTCACACTATTTATACTACAAAACGTCATAGAATAGTGCATAAGTACGCGATTTGGGACGCAACTTTAGTGGGCACAAATGTTTTGTAGGCAGCTGTCTTTTATTTGAATGTTGTTCCTGATCTTGACAATCTGCCCTACTTTATTTGTTTTTAAATTAAAGTAATACCCTTGTTTCTTTGCTTTTTATTTTGACGTTTAGTCGAAAAATTGGTTTTGGCTTTCAAAATAAAAGTCTTCCAATTTCCAGTACTGTAGAATCCCGAGGAAAATTAACTTTAAGTGTTACAACGCTAACCAGTCTCCCTTCCTACATCATTCAAACTTTGGCTCCTAAACACACAAGTTCAATCAGCGAACAGACCTTGCCCAATGACAGGCTATCAGGATAAATCATCCAGCAAAGTCAAAGTCCACTTGGCTAGCATCACACAACACGTTATTGTCAAAAAGATTTTCTCCACCATCTGTTACTCAGTTTCACTAGTTTACTTCAAACGGTCAAACAGGCAGAAAGGACTGTAAACAACTAAAACAGAGGTGACAGACAGAAGACCTCAACCACAGAACATTATGGAAACAACAGCCTCCCTGTTCAAGTGAGTTTAGTAACATTATTTTGTTACATGTTCAATACTGTTATTTACAATATACCTGTTTATCTTCAGAAGTATGCTTTGAGTAAGACAGTCAGATTTACATATACATTTGATCAAAGTTGTTAGTAAATAGATACAAAAATACAAATGGTCATATTTAGTTTAATTAGTTTTTATCAGTGTTTGTCCTTAGCATTAACATTGGACTTTAACTGTTGGTCTCTCTCAAGACATTTGTTTCACTCCATTAACAGCTCTTTTGATAAGACAGTCTGATTACCGCCATGTGCTGTCTGTGCTCGTCCCACTTTTAAAGCAGTCATTGATTATTCTAGGAAAATGGGGATTTACACATCCTCATGTTGTTCCAAACCTCCATGGATTTCTTTCTACCGTGGAACACACACACACACACACACACACACAAAAAAAGGATTTTGAAGAATCATCTAGGTCGCTCTTATCCATGCAGTTCTAAAAAAAAAAACGGCTACTGTTGTTTTCAAACTTCAGAAGAGACACAAAAACACCAAATAAGTATTTTAAAAGACATGATATAGCTTTGTGTTATAAATAGATGGAAATGTCATTATTCAAGTGATTTTTTAGTGATAATGTTTCCTTTTAGTGAGCTGTGATCAGATCAGTGAGTTAGTCAGACTCGAGAATCAGATCAGTCCGATTTGTCACTTTATGAACTGGATGCTTCAGTGATCAAAAATCAAGAAAAATTTGTTTACAAATTTAGGCATAATTATTTTCCCCTTGAAAATGGCAAGAACAGCTAAGGGGTGCATCAAGATTTACAAGGATGTCAGTAAATAAATATCAAATTTTGATTTGTTCTATACAAAGCTTTCACATGGCTTCAGAAGACTTGACATATAGTACATACAGTAAGCCATATGAACCAAGACCAATAAAATAATTCTTCAAAATCCTTCCAAGGAAGAAAGAAAGTCATACAACATGAGGGTGAGTAAATCATCAAGCATTTGAGCATTATCGTGCTAACTCCCTGTTGAAAAAAACAGCATATGCTGGTTAGGTATGTTTTGATGCTGGGATGCTGGTTTAAGCTGGTCCTTTGCTGGTTTAAGATGGTCTTTGCTGGTTTATGCTGGTCCTTTGCCAGCACATGACCAGCATAAACCAGCAAAGACCATCTTAAACCAGCAAAGGACCAGCATAAACCAGCAAAGGACCAGCATAAACCAGCAAAGGACCAGCTAAACCAGCATCCCAGCGTCAAAGCATACCTAACCAGCATATGCTGGTTTTTTCAACAGCTAGCTGTTCCTTTAAGTGGAGTTCTTTTCTACAATGACTCTTGACAAAACAACCATTTTTTGTACTCTATGTTGTCTTTGACGTTTTGCCTCCCCCTCATTCTCCATCGCTCTTTCTCTCAGGTCAGTGTCTCGGCGAGTATGGTCGCCCCCTCAGCGTCCATTCAGAGTGTGTTCCTGGAACAGAGAGGTCAAAAAAGGAGTCACTGCTGGAATTCTAGAGGAGCTCAAAGAGAAGGTAGGAAGTTAAACATCGTTCAACTGGAAGTTTTGCCACTTACCTAAATGGGCTTTTTGATGTAGACACATTGGTTAATCTCACCTTTAGGGGTTTGCTGTGGTTTTGTCTGTGTGTAGCGCCCCCTGCCCTGTGTTACATTTGTTACACAGAAACTCAACCAGTTTTCTAGACGTCCGACCATGACCAGGATAACAGAACTTTTACAGACATTTATCATAAACATTTTGTACTGTGATTCTTACCTCAGGCAGCCCAGGCTCTCTTGATATCTACTGTGCTGACTTTGGTGTGTGAAGAGGATGGGACAGAGGTTGACTCAGAAGAGTTCCTCTTAGCCCTGCCAGACAACACCGTTTTCATGGCCTTGACACCTGGAGAGATCTGGAAACCTCACCCTGTATGTATGATTGTTTTATTCAGGCAGAATGTTTTTTCATCTTATTGGTTGTTTTTAGCTGTTTCACCACTTATCTGATTGACTTCTTCAACGTTAGAAAGGTGGTAATATGCGTCACATTTATTTTTATCACACATCTTATGAGGCAAAAAATCCCAGTGAAATATTGTTTTGTAAAAACTAAACAAATGACTTTAGTTTCAGTCACTTATGAATGTTGTCGTTTGTATCATTCAGGACCTTATCTTAACATCTTCTAACCCTCCTAGTTACGTCAAAGGGCTGGAAACAAACCAGGTGATAGTAAACCAAGGACAGGAAAAGACATTGCTCAGATCACCTTTGATCTTTACCGTACGCACCCTAAAGACGTATTCGGCTCACTAAATGTGAAAGCCACATTCAAAGGGCTCTACTCTGTCAGTGCAGATTTTCAATGCATGGGGCCAAAGAAAGTTCTGAGGTAAACAGACTACAGATGGAAACTCTAAGCATTTTAATGGTTTGTTTTACTATTTGTACAAAATACTGAATTGTATCCTACACTTCTGTTGTCTCTCAGGGAGGCCCTCAGAGTCATGTCCACTCTCCTCCAAGCTGCTGGACACTTACTGATCTCATCTGCTGCTGTGATTCGCCGTATCATCCAAGGGGCAGATCTTCTTCAAGCCCAGCATGACAAATCTATCGAGTATTGGGAATAACCGGAGAAATGTATAATGGACTTGAATCTGAGATCAAGAATGTAACTGAGGGATGTTTTTTCTAAAATGTTTCCTAGATAGGTTTATATGATAACACTAAGGTTCATTTTAACATTAAAGCATTAGGTATAATGAATGAACAACAATTTGACAACATTTATTAATCTAGGTAAATGTTAATTTATACGCCACACTTCAAATGTTTGGGTTCATTGTAATGTATTCCTCTGATGGTAAGCTGAATTTTTAGCAGCCATGACTCCGGTCTCCAACATGACATCTCAGAAATCATTCTAATATGCTGATTTGGTGCTCAAGAAATATTTCTTATAATGATCAATGTTGAAAATATTCATATTAAATATTTTTTTTGTGGGAATCATGAATGAAGGTTCAGAAGAACAGCATTTATTTGTTAGTTGATACCTATTTAATGCATTAAATTGTTAATGGTTTTTATTGTAAATTGTACTTTGCTGGTTTAATGGAAAATTGCTCCAGGAAAATGCTTGTTTCTATGAAAACTGCTCTTTAGGAGTTATTTTTTATGCTTAGTCTAGGACTACCCAGTGTTACTTCTGTGTGTTTGACCTTCTTTATAAATGTTTATTTCACCTTTACCATTTAATATTTTTACGTGATCGACTGTATAATTTCATCTTCCTCATTTTGTAAGTCACTTTGGATAAAAGCATAAGCTAAATTATTAAATGTAAATATTATGTAAATACAAAATTGTCATACTAGTAAATGTTTAGAAAAAGAAAAATTAAATATAAAAATGTTTCAAGATCAATTTATTAAGTAAAACCAAACTGGTACAAAAAGCTTCTGCACAAAAAAGGACAGTCTCTCTAGTCAGCTTACTCGATGCAAAAACTAATAAACTCCATATTGAGACTATTCAAGATTTGAATTAGCCTTCAAATAATAATATTAATAATAAAAATCACAAATATTGAGATTGATTGGGGGGAGGAAATCAAGCACATACATTTTGTAGTATCATGTCAGCACAAATGTTATGAAACATATCTGTGTAGCACACTGTGGATCTAAAAGATTGCAGTTATGTTTATAACCTTAAATCCAATTGACCTTTGTAAAAGCAAACATCTACATATCTAAGCTCGAAGTGCAACATAAACATGAAAATGGCAACACACGTGCATTCGCTCTGTTGAGTCACACTGAGAACCACAATGAATAGACCTCTGATAAAACAAGCTACAAAACAAAATACATTGTACAGTCATTCAGTGCCTTGCCATATACAATTTTGTTTCAGTTACTTTAAGGTAGATATTCTAATGCTAAATATTTTTGATTCAAGTAATATGCTTAGTTTTGGAGATACATATTGCATAACAATGTTGTGAGAGGTTCTACAAGGCCCTGGATCATAGCATTAAACTGGGATGGAAATATCCAGACAGGTTAAAGGAGAAAAAAAGGTTTTGTGTAACATCTTTGGCAGTGATGTGGAATTCAGTTTCCACCTATCTGCACAGCTACAAATGCCATCGCAAACTGACTTTGCTTCTGAGGTCAGAGTTCACCCTCAGGCAAAACTGGGGTACTTCCCCTAAAAAGTTCATTCCATGTTGCGGCTTTGCCCCCTCCGCCTCGGTTAATTAATGTAGAATCACCCAAACTCAACCCAGAGCCTATGTTCTCAAATGAGACTTTCCCCCTTGAATAATTTGTACCCCTTTTCTGCTGTTGCATTATGACTGCGATGATGCGTTCCCTCTCCTCTGAGGTCATCCAGCGCATCTGATTGTGTTTGACATGATAACGCGTGTCTCCGTACCACTGGATGATCTCTGTCCGCGTCAAACCCGTCTTCTGCTGGAGTATCAGGTAGTCGTCGCTTGTGGGCCACTGGCAGCGAAGGAAGCTTTGCCGCAAAATTTCCAACTGTTCCCTCGTCTTCTTACGAAGTCGCACGCTCCGTTCCACCCGGCCACGGAGGAATGACGGAGACGGAGAAGGAGAGGGAGAGACGTCTGCAGAGTATTGTTGAACAGAAGCGCTGCCGTCATTAAACTCACCTTCATCACTTACTTCCTCCTTGGTCTCATTGGATTGGTTGACTGGTCCCTCATCGTCAGCCAAATCTACATCAACCTCAATCCCTGCCTCTGTGTCGTCAGCCTCGCCGTTGTCGTAAAAATCAGCACTAGGTAGAACATCGTTCTCCAGCTCAGTGTGAGAGTTCTGTTGCACCAGCTGCAAAGGCCGATTTCGCCTCGCAAGCTTGGTTAGCCATGCCCTGCCATTCTTGCGAAGCTGGTAGCGGCTGTCTGCGAACCATTTGCGAATTTCACGCCGATTAAGTCCAGTCATTTTCTGGAGCTGCTGAACTTCGCCGTCAGAGGGCCAAGACTTCTGTACAAAACTGCGGCGCAGGGCCATCAGCTGTGCTTTCGATTTTTTCCCTGATAAGCCATGTAGAGACTGTGAAAGCTCAGGAAGCTCGGGGTACGACATTGCGGCGTGTTGGTCGTACGATGGACGTCCATAGGAATCGAGCAGATGGACTCCAGTATTGTGAGGCGTTAGGTTTCTACTGTCACTTTGGAACTGGGGACTAACTTGAGGAACTTGGGATGCAGGTCCAAGACCGTTTTTGTACACAACATTAGCGTTGAGCAACTGCTGTACACCGTTATTGGATTGGGAAGCATTATTCTGGCTAAAATGCAAGCGGTTTTGGTCACTGGTGATGTGCTGAGGAACAGCCTGGCTGGGTTTAGGCATCTGGTCTATCTGATCTAGATGGGCATTTGCCACAGGTGGCGGTATAAAAACCTGTTGAGATTCATCACGTCCTAAACAATCCTCCTTGTCGTTTATTTCCACACACTCCTCGGCTACCGCTCCTTTCTGAATGCGCCCCAGCTTGCGTCGCGTCTCTTGGATGTCATCGTCAGCCCAGCTGATTCCGTAACGTACCCGCTGCATCATGAACCACGCTTTAACACGGTCCAACGGTAACGCACACTTTCGAGCTAGAGCACTTGCCTCCTGCGACGTGGGGTATGGGAATGCACTAAATGCTTCTACGAGATCTGACACGGCATCCAGCTCGTGGACCTGCTCCGAGCGCACCCAGATAAGCTTTAACCCCTCGGATACCAATGGAAGACAAACCTGGTTAGTCTGGTTGTGGGTCGATGTGCCAGAGGAGACCGCTTGCCTCTTTTGGCAGGACTCCTTAGTCCCTGAAGAGCAGGGTGACTTCTCCTGAAGTAACTCGGGGGATGAGCTCTGCGATTCTTCAGGAGCAGGTGAGTCATCCATCTTCTCTTCCTGTTCTTTGGGATCCATGGAGGATGAGGTCTCATTTGAGTCCTCGGGAGTCTGAAGGGAAGATGATCCCTCAGTGGTGTCTGGCTGAAAGGAGTGAGATCAAGAAATATAAATACAAATGCACAGTCAACATGGCACAAAAAGTTCATTGGTTATTTCCTTTCACTGCTGTAAAAGTCACCAATAAATGAAAAATCGACTATTATTTTGAATGGAATATGTCAGCGTTTATGATAAATGATTTAGCCACACATCTTTTTTTTTTTTAAATGCATCTCCCTCTCTCTCACCACAACGTCTCTTCTCTGATGACCAGCAACCTGTCACTCATATGACATCACAGCAATTAACGATCCAATCACTTCCTGAAGGACAAAACAACCCTCTACATTGCGAGTAAATCACTCGCATATGCGACTAAATCTTACTCTGGGCGACTAAATGATGTCTAATATTAGCCAATGGCTAATAAATTCTCAGATTTTACTCGCCAGTGTGTGAGTTGGAGGTTAAGGGTAGCACAGATATATTTTCACTCACAGAACACTCTGACTGAGCGCTTCAAGAGTTTCACTCTCCGTCAAGCGATCTGTGCTGTATGGATGTGCAACGCGAACCTACAATTTCCTAAATTTCAAGGTCACTGCTTAGTCCTATTCGAAGTTATCCTAACAGGAATAGAATGGCAGTTTTTTAAGCATATTTCATAAATGAATTGTATTCGGAAGCACAGTATAAAAAACTTAAATGAGATATTTGGAAAAATAACACTTACAGATACCTCCTTGTTATTGGTGTTAATCTGGCACCTGGTGCTAATTTCCTTAATTCCCTTAATAAAATTGGACTGAAAGTATGCTCTGCAGCGACCAAGCCTCTCATCAGCAGAAAAATCAAAAGGCTAGGCTCACCTTTGTTGAGGAGCATGTCATGTGGAGAGAAGAGAACTGGTCCAAAGTTCACTTTAGTGATGAGAGAAAGTTTAATTTATTTGGGTCAGATGGGAAACATTTTGTTTGGCATCAAACTGGGAAAAGACTGAACCCCGAGGGCGTAAAGTCGTCAGTGAAAGGTGGAGGAGGAAGTGTCAGGTCAAGGTTTGGGGTAAGTTTTCTGCAGCAGGAGTTGGGCCACTTTACAGCTACATGGCAGGGTGAATGCAAATGTTTATCAGAACCTCCTTCAGCAACATGCGGTACCTTCCCTGCAAGCATCTTCCAATCAGCCTGCAATTTTTCATGCAAGACAATGCCCCAGCCACACTGCAAAACAAGTAAAGCAGTTCCTTGAAGCTAAGAACAAAGTTATGGGTAAGAAACCCACTACAGTGACCGAACTATGGAAGAGAGTGGAAAAAAAGTGGACCAAGATCACATCAGCAATGTGAGAAACTACTAGTGATGTCCTGCGGCCGCAGATGTGCTGAAGTCACTCAAAGCAGGGGCCTCTACATTTCCTACTAATTTCTGCCAGTTGTAACCCTCCAATTTTAGTTGTAATCTTCTTTTGTGCTACAGTGGTTATGTTCTCTAATTTTGATCACTGTGTTTTCCACAAAATAAAGGTTTTTGTTGAAATTCTATGATTATTTTGTCAAACATGTTAGTGGAACAGTGGTATAACCACAGCTAATATTCCTTTAAATTTTGAGTGGTGAAGATTAACAATATTTCAGAAAAAAGATTGTTCTCTAATTTTGATCTCCACTGTATGCATATATAAACGACTAATTCTGTACACGGTTTTGTCAGTTATAAATTTAAAAGCTCAAATCATGCCAACCTTTTGCCAGAAACAATAATCAATTAACTGTACAATAGGTTACCTGAATATCCCATGAAAATTAGCACTTTAATATGTAAACTTAAAACCCAGAGGAGAGATAGGGCTATTGCATTTTCCATGCATAAATCATTTATAACAAACACTGTAACGTGCATTTGTGATTGTTTTCAAACAGGTTTCCCTGAACACTCGCCACTCTCCCATTGGTCAGTCAAATAGATAGCCCCTCCCCAAATGCACACCATTGGTTGAACCAATGACACTTTACCACAGTATTTCCACTTTTCCGGTAGGAATGAGTCAGAGTCTTTGCATGAAAGTCGGGATAGAAGGAATTTACATTTAAACACAACCACTATTCACAACATCATAGTGGTACACACAACTAACACACACTCATGTACATCGATAAATACTGACATGAAAACAAAACTTTACTTACGTTATCCTTAACAATGCTCTTTTCCAGGTCACCATTTAAGCAGGGTGTCTCTACATCAACCTCACGCTCCTCCTCTAACGTATCACTTCGCTCGATCCTCACCGAGTCAGAAAGTCTGGTGACAGGGTGAGCACGCCGCAGGTGCTGACTGAGACATTTAACGTCTCGCGCTTTATAACCACAAATCCGGCACTCGTAAGCATCCTTAACCGTCATCTCCCCGGCATCTCCCCCAGGCTTTCCCGCTGGGTCTGGAAGTGAAGAGTGCGTACTTGTGCTCTCGAGCTGTGGAGCTGCACACTGCTCCATGGCAACCTATGCACGACCGAGCGAACAGACACTAGACAGTTAAATTTCTCCCTCAACAAAGTCGGTGTGCAATACTCCCAAGAATGCAACGAGTTTCATTTGAATAAAATAATCGTACACGGAGTCAACTTTCAAGAGTTGAAGGCTGAATCCTAATTTATGGCCACACTGGTCTGAATATGGAACAAAGGCTGGCTAGCCAGCGAGCTAACACAAGAGCTTGTCGTGCTGGCTTCACAGATGCATAAAAAGTAAAAAAAAATAAAAATAAACAAATAAAAAATAGGCAGTTCAAATGCAAACCGGTTTATTTATTGTTTTTCTGATGTAGTTACTTGAGAAATAAGGCAATTAATAGCGTCATTCCCTGCTGATCGTCCTCGCCTTCGGATCGCACAGTAGCCCAGTGCCTTGAGGTTTGGTTTGTCTCATCCTCTGGATGTGAAGCCAGAGCGGCTTCAAAATAAAAGTTCATTGACAGCCGCTCTCTTTTCTGTTTCTTTTGCGATAGTAAAATAGCTTTACATTAACGAAACACTAGTAACTATATATATATACATAGACATTTGCACACATACACAGACACAAATTAAAAAATAATAATGAAGATGAAAAAGAACAAGTTATGTCTACTCAAGACTAATCCTAACAGGGATGTCCTCATTTAGAAAAACTATTAACAAATACATTAATTAGAGGTTAGTCTAGCATTTATAATTTCCTTCATATGAAAACCATAGATAATATGTGTGTGTGTGTGTGTGTCAGTGTGACTGTACATGGGTATAGGCAGGGGCGCCACTAGCAATTTTGGGCCCTATGAAAGAATATGAGGTTAACTTGACTGGTCTGCATACATGACTTGTACATACATATGGACACAGGTATTGGGACACCCCCTTCTTCAGAACAGAAAAAGGCACTTCCAAAACTGGCAGCAAAGATGGAAACATAATCCATGTATTTAAAAATTGTATTTCCAGTTTTGGAAGTGTCTAAAATGATTGTACGCATATGTACAAGTCATCAGAGGTGTTCAGCTGGGATTAGGACTTTGCTTTATGCAGACCAGTCAAGTTCTTCCACACTGACTGAATCAATCTATTTTTTTTTAACCTTGCCTTATACACAGAGGCATTCTTGTGTTAGAATAGAAAAGGGTCCTGTCCAAACTATTGGTATAAAATTAGAAGCACACAATGTCATTATATGCTTAAACATTTTTACTACCCAATACTTTTGGCAATATAGTGTACAAGCCAACCTAGCTATTCCAGATGAGTAATTCACTCCTTGATTTGCTTAATAAAAGCTTCCTTTGAGATCGTTTTGACAGACATGTTTATTGTGTATTATTTTCAGTGTGTTTATTGCTAAGTTTAGTGTGGCAAAATAGAAGCGCAGCTGTAATACGCGTGCAGTGTATCTGGTTGCCATGACAACCTCACCGCTTCCTGCTGCTGCTCTATGTAATCAGAGAGTGAATTTGTAGATTTTGCAAAACTAAAATGTGTTTAAAAGTGCGACTGACCAAATCGTCCGGCTCGGTTTGCCCCCCCCCCTCGAACTCGAAGACATCTCTAATTTGACAGTTTGAGTTTACCATCTGATCTCACTCAGTGACTCTAGGTTACGTAGGACGGGACGAAACCATGCAGTGAATGGGGGGAGATAATTTTGCCGGAAATGCAGAAATAAGCCGTAATTTTGTTTTATTTGTAATTCTTTGGTAGATACATTCATAATTTCTATTACATTACTACTACTACTGTTACTACTAATAAAACAGATCTCTGGGGGCCCCAAAAGTGCGTGGGCCCTTAGAATCGTCCTAACTTCCCCCCCTTAGCGGCGCCCCTGGGTATAGGCTACACATTTGATTTGTTACTGAATGGAATGCATTTTGATCTCTCTCTCTATTTCAAACAAAATGTAGTTCAATTTGTACTGGTATAGTGACTACTTCAAAGCAGGAAGGGTGGATCAGTTAAAAACATGGCTACATCAGTAGATAAGTTGTCCATAGTAAAAGAAAGGTCACAAATGAACCATCATAAGTAGTCTGTATCTTAGCAAATATCATTCCATTAGTAATAGCCTACATTAACAAATACCATAAAAAATTACCAAAGGTCTGTTGCTGTGTAAATAAATACAGTATTAGAGGGTTTCACATTACAGATTCATATAGTGAGCACAGAGAAAGAGATTTTAGAACATTTGAAGAGAAAACTAGAAAATCATCAGCAAGTATGTCGGCCATGCCTGAAGTTCCCACGGAACCCTTTGTAAGCTGATTTATGTGTGAAGGTGAAACCTCCGGTGCTGAAGACCATCTTGAAGTGTGAAATATCTATGTGTGCTCACTCAGCACCTGCAAACCCACCTGACCACTCCAGTGCTGCTGCAAACCCATCCCACTGACTAATCCTGTAGAATCAGGTTCCTCTATTCAAATGGCCAGCAAATGCTCAGCTCACGGCAAGCTGATGGTGTAGACATCAGCTGCATAACATGAAGACGCTACAGACCGCCCATATAGAGCTGGTGGCAGTTGAGAGAAGAGTTAAAGGCACTGGCTCAGAGGCAGGACCAGGCTCAAGAGCTGGAAAAGTGGCAGAAAGACCAAAAGCAGACTCTGGAGAACTGTGTTAGTCAGCTGATGAAGACTGGATCAGCCCTGAAGGATCTGGTCTTCACAAGTTTTCAGATTTCAGTGTCAGCCAGACTGGGCGCCCTTCAGACTGCCCAGCAAACTATCAGTTCGGCTCTAAAGGAAGAGGATCATTTCAACTTCTTGCAGAAATTTGGCAGTGTATACAAAACTGTAATGGAGGCTCGCATAGTGTATCTGAAACAGGGCTTGGAGTCAGAACCTGATCGCACTAAACGAATTGAAGACATCAGAAAGGATGGAGAATGTATCGGAGCAGGTGCACAAACTCCAGAGAAGGTTTCTTGCTTTTGTTGATCCTGAGTTCTACTCAGTTATTCAGAATGAACAAAATCCAGTCTCAGAACTAACCTTTGACCCACAGACCCTAGGGCCTGAGATGACTGTCTAAAGACCTGAAAATGGTGTTTTACAATTTCTCTGCCAGAAACCCAACCCAAGCTTCTGCAGGGAATGCGGGAACTTTCCTTTAACTCACTGAGCAAGTGTCTTTCATGAATTAAAACAGGCCAGTTGCAAATGAACAAACTCTTTTTGACATTCTACTGTGACCTGGACAGATTTAAAAATTCACAGTTTTAATCATGGCTCATGTATAAAGTTATACAGCATTTTTACAACAGATTATACTTATAAGACTTGTCAAGGAATTAAAAAACATCACAGTGAATTCTATGCACTCTACATGCTTACAAAGAGTTGTATCATTTGAGAGGCAGTGTTGAAAACAAGCTCTCAGCAATTGCTGAAAATAAAATATAATGAAAACTGATTAAAAATTTTCCAATCTACAACACACACAACATCATACAAGACAATGGATATACTTATCTATTCTTTGCAAAGGCTATAGTAAAATCAAGGTCATGGGTTTGATTCCCAGTGAATGCAAGACCTGATAAAATGTATACCTTGAATGCAACGCTTTTGATCAATCATTTGCCAAACGTAACAAAAGTTTACTAAAAAATAAATGTTAATTAAGAAGCAAATTTACTACAATATAATAAGAAGCGAATTTACTACAATATAATACAATTATTTTTAAGAACTACTGATTTTGAACTACTGATCAGTGAAAGAGTAGATATGAGACCTGGACTCCACATCATAAAAGGAGACCAGACCCACAAACACACCCACCTTCTGAGGCTTCACTTGCAGGGAGAGAGAGACAGTGGGTCCAGCACAGGCACTATACTGGTTCCCATTTCTCAACTGCACTTTCCAGTAACCATTCTGAAGGTGTGATCTTCCCCTTTTCTGGCCACTCCTATATCCCAATCAGTTTTCCCCTTCACCTGCACCTGTCCTGTTGCAGCCGTTGAGGCTGGTACTAAACTCTCTCTGCTCTTGTTTTCACTGAGAGGGTTTTCTGTCCCACCAGTGTTGTCTGGCAGGATTCCGGCTCTGCTCTGGTTGCCCGCCTGGGTTCCTGTTTGGCAGCAGCCTCACTGGCTCACTCATCCGGCTCCGTCCTGGATATCTGCTGGGGTTCCTGTACGGTTAGGGCCTTGCTGGTTCGTCCTGCCGGCCCCGCCTTGGCCTTCCACCCTGCCGGTTCCGCTCTCATACCCTGGTCTACCTCTGTACCCTGACCCCCTTCCATTGCATGGTCCTGGCCCGCCGTCCCTCCCCCTGGTCCGCCTCAGTTCCACCTCCCTCCTGAACTTTTATGTTTTCTGGTGGAGCGTCTGGTATCAGCTCCGTAGAGGGGGGGGGTTATGTCACAGTGTCTGGTTGTGGTGCCCTGGACTGGCCACTTGAGGGCGCTCTTCCCATTTCACTGTTACATGTTTTGAACTCTGTTTCTCATAGTCCTTTGCTAGTCTTTCTGTTCTGATCATGATCACCTGTAGGTAATTTACTCATCATCCCATCACTGTTTATTCCATGCTCACTCTGTCTGTCTTTGCGGCAGTATTGTTTGAGGTTACGTTGTGTTTTGTGTTCCCCGTGTTTTGAAGTTACCTTTTGTCTAGTTTTTGTTCTGTTCTGATTATTTGTTACTTTAATAAACTACTGCACTTGGACCTACTTTGTTTTCTCCTGGCGTTCCGTGACATCCGGTAAATGGTTCTTTCAGGTGCAATATTCTTTGTAGCAATTTCCTTGCATGTGAGGCCATTTGATGCAAAGCAATGATGGCTGCACTGCACGTGTTTCTTTGGAGGTAACCATTGCTAACAAGAACACAATGATTGGAAGCACTTCTTCCCCTAATGAAAGAAAGGACAATGGAATACAAATACAACGTGCAAACTAAAGTCACTTGTTTTTGTTTTTCAGATCAAAATGTATTGCCCTTTCTGTGGCGTCCAATGGCTGACTTTGCCAAGATTTTGCAGTTCATGTGGGCGAGAAAAAAATAAAAATAAAAAAGGAATCACTAGCAGAAACTCAAAAAAAAGAAAAAAAGCCACTGCACAAAACAAATCCCAGCCGGGTCCTTCACTTTTTTGGGTCCCCTTGAAACATTTCCGTTGTGGTCCGTGCTACTTGCAGCGCGTTTCTTCATTTGCATGTGCTGTGAGGATTTGCAGCGCGTTTCTTCATTTGCATGTGTTGTGAGGATTTGCAGCGCGTGTGTTGTCAAACTGATGAAGATGTTTTCTTAATTTGCTGGTGCTTTTTCAATTTGCATGTGTTTTCTTAAGTTGCAGTGCCTTGAGCTCGCTCGGCCACCGTAGATTTTACCTGACTAGTACTCATTCACAATTTCACATGTGCTGCTGATATGATTAGTCAATTAACGTTAGTTGGTAATTTTGTGTCGGGATAAAAAAAGTCAAATTTGCTTTTTTGTGAAAAGTTAAATTTTTGGCCAATGAAGCTTTTAGCAATTATTTAAAATGCATCTGATTACTCTAAAAAAACAATATAGAAACAATGTGAATTGAAACCACAACAGCTTAATCAGCAAACTTTGCAAAACACAAAATTTATTTCACTGCCAAAACTTTTGACCATGACTGTATTTACTAGACTAATGAAGCCTAACGAATCAGTCTAGTCCAAGCGCTCTTTCCCACACTTGGTTGCACTGTGTAACCAAGACAACCACACATAACATTCACTGTAGGAGCCAGAGGGATTCTCAACATATAGGCCTAAGTATAAAAGTTTATTTTGATAATTTATTTCTAACTCAGCGCGTACGCGATTGATAATTAAGCGTGGTTCAGTTTTATTTTGGAAAATTCAATTGTGAACAGCAGTTTGTAATGTGTGTTGATATGATACACGCTGACCGCTAGACGGCGCAAGCTGCTCTATTGGAGTCAGTGTTGCCATGTCCGCGTATTGTAAGCTAATATGGACTTGTTTTTCATAAAGTGTCTTATAAATATGGGATGATGCGGGAAAGACACGGAGGAATAATGTGGTTGGAATCATTTTGGACAGTCAGAATAGACCTGTTTTTAAAACTCAAGCATTTAAAGTGGCAGATGACATAACTGCAAATCACAATAATAATGCAGAATGTTATCAGCCATTGATGCTAATATAGTTATCGTTATAGTTATCTTTACAGTTATCATTCTTGGTGTGAATGGGCCTTAAAACAATAAAACTTCGATAAAATAGTTCAAATGTCATTGCGACATTGCAACCACTATTTACTGTTCAAGCTTTTCTCATAGATGAGACTGATTGAGATGGCCAGTTAACGTTATGTGAAATGAAAACATTATTTTAACATTTTGTTGTATTTTGTTGCTTTTTAACATTTTTGTTTCATCTGTTTTAATAAGCGTTTTAATATTTTCTATGATTAATTTGAAGTTAAATTACGAAATTAAGTACTTTTTTATTTTTTTATTATTGTTTTCTTTATTTTTAATCTAACCACTATTGGAGCAGTTTGCCAGCTTGTCTTGTGAGATCTGGCAACACTGCGTATTGTGCACTGAGCGAACAGACAGGAGGCAGAACCGAGCTGACAGACAAGAAACATCAACGTTTGACAGTTTGCCACTGTTTGATTATTGAAAAAACAACACAGAACAGCATTAATAAAGGCAATTCTTCGGTATCTCCATGGCTTGCGGCTTCAGTTCAAGCGCTCTGTGTGTGTCGGAGGGAAGGATGCGCGGCTGAAGATTTAAGTCCGGAGAGACTGAAGCATCCGCATCCTGAACATCCCGATAGACAATCACAACGATGATGGAGGGGCGACACGAGTTTTTATGCGGTGTTGTTGAGGGTAAGTTTACGCACACATTATTTATCTGGATGCTTGGGTGGGAGCCACAGATACGACCAAATAAATGAGGCTTATTCGTTAAATAGCATTTTTAACTCGAACACAACTTAACTTGCGGTTATGTATCTTCAAACTGTTATTTACTACAATTATTTACGGAAAAAAGAAGCACCAAGCTATAAAGACACATATAATTAGCCTCTAAAATAACCCATTTCTAATTTATGGGCTAGAAGGGCAATTCATCTTATTAAGGCGCCTAGAGCATCCTGGGTATGTATTTGCATATTTATACTGGAGTGTGATAGGAAGCAGCTGGCCAAACCATAAGACACACACTCACACTTACACACACATTTCCTTCCCCAGTGCACATACACGCATGTTGTGCATATCTCCTAATTAGCCTTACTCTTGTTTGTAGCTCAGTGTCACATTATTGGCTCGGCGGGTGATTTGTCTTTTTTCTTCTGTGGAAATGTCACCTGGCTGGATTCCAGCAGCTTTCTCTTACTGACCCACTTCTGTCCTACAGCTGCAAACTTTAGGACCACACTGGCATGAATATCCAATATCAGGGACGTCGCTAGAACATTTGGGAAGGAGAAGAGGAGAGACACACTTTATAATTTATAAGTAAATCTAACTCTACTCTCATACATACAGAACACTCATGTAAAGTCAAACATACTATATAACAAATCTCAGCTATAAAGATATATATATATATACAGTATCTCACAGAAGTGAGTACACCCCTCACATTTTTGTAAATATTTTATTATATCTTTTCATGTGACAACACTGAAGAAATGACACTTTGCTACAATGTAAAGTAGTGAGTGTACAGCTTGTATAACAGTGTAAATTTTCTGTCCCCTCAAAATAACTCAACACACAGCCATTAATGTCTAAACCGCTGGCCACAAAAGTGAGTACACCCCTAAGTGAAAATGTCCAAATTG
>NW_015537968.1:1592556-1593138 GCF_001515605.1 Sinocyclocheilus anshuiensis
TGAGAATCTCACCAAGATGCTTGACGAACGTCTTCTGTCTGCAACGGTCTTCACGAGTTCTTGCGATAAGTGATGTTGAGAACGTGATATTGTTATTGAATTGATTCAACACGCTTTTTTTAAGTTGAGAGGACAAATACTCTAGTTCAGTCAACTTACAAACTAGTTGAGACAGTGAAAACTTAAAATGTTAAGTTGAATGAACAAATTCAGAAGTTGCAATTTGTGTCAACTTAAAAAAAATCATCGAAACAACTAAAATGCGAGATCATTTTTTACAGTGTACAAGCTGTACATTCACTACTTTACATTGTAGCAAAGTGTAATTTCTTCAGTGTTGTCACATGAAAAGATAAAATAAAATATTTACAAAAATGTGAGGGGTGTACTCACTTCTGTGAGATACTGTATATATATATTGTATATACTATAGCAAATTTCAACAGTTTGATTGTTTATATCGTTGCAAAATGTAAACTAATATTATCGCTCAACTCTAATCTGCTAAAGGCACAATATGTAAGATTTTTTTATTAAAATATCCAAAAACCACTAGAACAGTGTTATATATTTTGCTGACTT
>NW_015537968.1:1594510-1604257 GCF_001515605.1 Sinocyclocheilus anshuiensis
AAATAAGTAATTTTAACTAGTGACACGGACCGTGTCCGTAGTGTCATTACTATGGACGTCATAACCCCTCGAATTCTCGAGTTTTGTTTTGTAGAAAACATGGAAACACCAAAGACGCTTTAATATTTTACGTGTTTTAATAGACAGGTGACGACTGCACAGAGTAGCATTATAACAGAACTTTCAAATGTATCCAGTATGATAAAACAATGCTGCTTTTTTTCCCCACATACGCACGACCGGAAGGAGCGGAAGCGGTCGACTGTTGCATAATAAAAGCTACGCTGCTTTCGAGCCGTGTTTCACGCTCGTTCAGCGGCCTCGTTTCGCTTCGACGGCTTTCAGCCTCACCCTGCTTCATTCTACTACGTTAATAAATCATTAGCTCATCCATGAACATGATTTCTGCCCGAGTCCCGTCAGATTGCATCAGCTGTGGGGATGAAGACGACAACTCCCATGATTCCACACTCAGTCACAGCGTCATCAAACTACACCTTTGTTTCTTTGTTTATTTTGAATACGCGCCCTCTAGCGGCGAAAATTACATATTGTGCCTTTAAATGCATCTATAACACATGAAAATAGGAAGATCATAAACATTAATATCATGTTTTTCTGTAAAGTTGCCTTGAAACAGTTGTGTATTTAGAATGAAAGTGAAAGTGACGTGTAGCCAAGTATGGTGTCCCATTCTCAGAATTTGTGCTCTGCATTTAACCCATCCAAGTGCACACAGCAGTGAGTAGTGAACACACACCTGGAGCAGTGGGCAGCCATTTTTGTTGCGGCACATTTTTGCTACACTCCCCCACCTACAATCCCTGCCGGTACCAAGACTCAAACCCACGTCCCTTGGGTTACAAGTCCAACTCTCTAACCATTAGGCCTAGAATTCATAGTATTGGAAAAGTGCCTGACACTAGACACTAGAGAGCATCATGGGAGAGGAGTTGTGAATGGCAGTGAAGCACCGCAACTGATTTTTTATGTGACAGTAAAAACATGACAAATGTAGTATATCCAAATTTCAATCATACTTTCCATATTCATACTATATATAACATACAGTACTTTTTAACAGTCATGAAGTTAAAAGTGATAGTTCACCAAAAAATTAAAATGACCCTACCCCTACTCACCCTCAAGCCAGGTGTATATGACTTTATTCTTTTCAGATGAATACTATCGGAGTTATATTAAAAAATGTCCTGGCTCTTCCAAGCTTTATAATGGCAGCGAGTTGAGATTTTTAGGTTCAATTATAAAAAGCGCTCCACATGGCTCCAAGGGGTTAATAAAGGCCTTCTGAAGCAAAGCGATGCGTTTTTGTAAGAAAAATATCCATATTTAAAACCGTAATCTCTATAGTTTCCGCTAACTATCATATGGGTGTTCAGGAGAGAGTGGCATTCCAGCGTATGACGTAGGCATAGCATAAGCTCCGGTGAGAAGTGACGAACGTGGAAGTGTAGAGGAGAGAGCAAAACAAAACACCGATCATGAAGTAGAAGTACAAAACGAGGATTTGTAAAGAAAAATGTCAGAGGATTTCAATATAAGCCAAGAGGAGACTGGTTTTCCTTTGCTGTAAACAAAACTTGGTTCTCGTGAGACTAGCATATTCTCACCAGAGCTTTAGCGCCTACATCCGACATCCTACATCATCCGCTGGAATGCCACTCTCTAGTGAACACGCGTGCAACAGTTAGCGTGAGTAAGCTATAGATTATGGTTTATAAAGTTTTAAATATGGATGTTTTACTTACACAAATGCATTGATTCACTTCAGAAGACCTTTATTAACCCCCCTGAGCCGTGTGGGGTACTTTTTATGATGGATGGACGCACTTTTTTGGGCTTCAAAATCTCAACCCCCATTTACTGCCATTATAAAGCTAGGAAATTTCTTAATATAACTCCGACTGTATTCGTCTGAAAGAAGAAAAAAGTTATATATAATGGCTTGAGGGTGAGTAAATCATAGGGTAATTTTAATTTTTGGGTGAACTTTCACTTTAAGTTTCAAACAAAATTAAGTACCTACTAAACAGTATGCGATTTTGTATATGCAGCCAATTTATATTGTAAAAAGCGCTATACAAATAAAAATGGACTTCTTGACTTGAAGAACCACACCAGCAATAACTACATTAGAACATGTTAGTAAAGCCAGACTGCTGTTAAGTAAGAAATACATTGAGTTTCTAAATGTTCTCAGGCTGATGGCCAGAGCCATACATTCTATACAAAATCTTTCCATATAAATGTATGTAAATTTGTTATTGGTATTGTTATTGATTTATATACCAATAGGGCCTGTCACATCATATTCATAATTACTAAAGTGAATCAAGCAGGAATATATGTGTGGTTTGTTTTTCCATCAGCATGGCAGCCAGCATGAATAATAAATAATAACCAACCACTAATGCAGCAAAATCTAATCCTAGAATGCTAGAATAGCATAATGATGAGCGGTCGCAAACACTGTCAGTGCCAAATTCTATAAAGTTTTTGAAAGTAAAAAAAAAAATCTATTGAATGTGATGGATGAATTGTGGATATGGATGTAAGATGATTAACTTGTTTTTAATGCTACAATAATTTAATAAATATTAAATATATTATATATATGAAATTATATATAAATATATAATGACCAGCCACACGATATTCAGAGTGAATTTAAGTAGTGCCATGGCAGTCTCAGTGAAAAGTTGTACTGGAAACACAGTAAAAATAGCAGAATATAGGTATAGACTTTGTATAGACAACTCTAAAAACTATGCAGTTCACAGAGTGCTTCAAACAAAGCTTTGATACATATAATCTTGCACTGCTTCTCAGTGCTCACCCCTGGCGATGGCCCTGACTGATATTGTATACAGTAACTGGTCCAGTATAGTATGAAAGCACCAAGCCCATAATTCAGAGTCTGCCCAAAATCTGGCTGTTTTGAGTGGGTTGCAGTGAAGAGGAGGTGAAAGAGATCAGAAATACTGAAGCTTTGTGATGGTTATGAAATGCTGCCTTGTGTAAACGGAGAAAAATAATCACGTGTGTGTCTGCATGTGTTATATATGTGTTATATCTGTATATTCTACTCCTTAGGTTTCTATGGGAGACCCTGGTCAATGGAACAAAGGAAGGTACTATTTCAGTGGTGAGTATGGGATCAGCGAATACACACACTGTTAAATGGGATGATGAGATTGCTCTTTATATGCATTTGTATTACTAAAGGGACACAAAATAATACATTTTATAGGTGTTACAGTATGTAATGTAGAATGGGATATTTTTTCGGATCATGTTGACAACATTGTGGTATCAGAGCAGTACAGTATGGCACAGTGCAGCTGGTGCCTTGCAGAAGTGTAAAGTTGTGTAGGCAGAGAGACAAATGGCTTTTTTATGACTAATGACTGGACACTACTGCCAGCATGACTCCACTGAGCCATACTTTAACACATCTTCATACATAAGCCATGGTGAAATCAGTGGCAAGGAACAAGTTCATTTTGAATAAGAGCATGGGAAAAGTTATATTATTATTATTATTAAATTATTATTATTTGACATATTATGTTCTTAAAGGAATAGTTCACCCTAAAATGACAATTTGCTGAAAATGTGCTCACCCTCAAGCCATCCAAGGAATAGATGAGTTTGTTTCTTTATTGCAAAAGATTTGGAGAAATTTACCATTACATAATTTGCACATCAATGAATGCAGTGAATGGGTGCCGTCAGAATGAGCAACAGCTGATAAAAGCATCACAATAATCCACAAGTAATCCACACAACTACAATCCATATTTGTAATAAACAAATCCATCATTAGGATGTTTTTAACTTTTTCTTTAAGTCATCACTTCTGAATCAGGAGAAAAATGTGCACAGATCAAGCACCATTTACTAGCAAAAACAGTCCGAAACAGTTCTAAACAAATATGTCAGTGGGTTTTGATGTGAGGGGACAATAGGGGATGGACTTTTTCACTGAAGGAAGTGTTATTATGGATTATGGCATTTTGGCAAAAAAGAAATGGTTTAAAGTTAAAATGCCTTAATAATGGATTTATTACAAACACACAGCTTTTCACTTCACAAGACATGAATTGATGGACTGGAGTCATGTGGATTATTTGTGGATTATTGCAGTAGCTCCTTACTGCAGAACAAAGATCCAGGGGGAGGGGTTGGATCCACATCTAGGGGGTGGAGATGGGTGGGGTTAGGGATCAGGGGTGGAGATGTATATGCAAGGTGGGAGGAGTTGGATCTGGATCCAACCTCGCCCCCTGGATCTTGTGTTCTGCAGTGAGGACCATCACCATTGTGATGTTTTATCTGCTGTTTGGACTCTCATTCTCACGGCACCCATTCACTGCAGACAATCCACTTGTCAGCGAGTAATGTAATGTTAAATTTCTCCAAATCTGTTTCAGTGAAGAAACAAACTCATCTACATCTTGGATGGCCTGAGGGTGAGTAAATATTTAGAGAATGTTCATTTTGAGGTGAACTTTTTGAGATATCCCTGCTGAAAACACCATCTTTCCATGGTTCAGGCTGATTTAGTGCTTGTCTAGCTGGTTTCCATTATGGTTTCCAACAGAACAAATAAACTTGAATTGAATCTGGTTAACCTAGGAGGTCTTCCTGGTTTATCTAGCTAAGATGCCTGGTGGTGAAACTAACACATCAGCATTTAAAACAAGTATTTGTTGCTGTCCTGTATTGAGTCCCTGCTCCCTTTCAGCCATAAAGTAGTTTTCCTCTCTCTGCTGCAGCACTAATGAACAAGCTCACACTTTACTCAGTGAGCTGGCATGAACTAGTAGATTTGATCTGCAAAACTGGAGTTCTCTTTCCTTTAAGCTTAGTACAGCTTCTTATTTTCTTAAACTTAAAAAATGTATTAATAATGAATAATTGCTTGTGATTGATTGATTCATTCTTTCCCATTTGTTATTCTTTGATAGAAAGTAAATATTTTATGTGCAATACAGCTAAATAATTCATCAACAAATTCATGTCTTTAAACATCTTCGTAAACACATTTTTTAAACACGACATATGGCATACTATTTAAGGTATTACTGATTTATTTATATATTTCAACCTGTTCTGACTGATGCCCTGGGTTGTGACGTCCAAATCAGTAGAATTTACATTAATGTACAATGGATCAGACATGACAGAAATTAGAGTGCGTGGGAATCCATCTGCACCGGAAGAAAGGAGAGAAGCGAGAGAGTATCCTACCCACCCACACACACAAGTGATAGAGGCACTGGACCAAACTCCAAAGCCCTGGATGAAAAGATTAATAGTGCAGGCGAAAGAAGGGGGATGAGAACTTTTACACTCTCTTGAGTGAGAGTGAAGCGACTGCTTCACGACTGATGCAGTAGATGAAGGGAGAGAAGGAGGAGAGAAAGGAAGTGGGGGAGGAAGAGGGAGAAAAAGAATGAACGATAGATTCTATCTGTGCATTAGCATTTTAAATAGGTTGGCGAGGGAGAGAACCAAAATGAGCTTTGTGTGTGTGAGTGAGTGAGTGTGTGCGCACGCTTGCTTGAGGTTAACCTTTAAGGAGGTTCTTTAATATTTTAGACAAGCACTAACTCAGTTTCAATCTATTTAGGGAGTCTGCTTTTCTCATGAGACACACAGACACACTCATTCTATTGTAGGCAAAGATGTAATATTTCATTTATAGTTAACTCAGTTTTTGTATGAGATCTTGATTAAGACGTTAATGTGGAAGAAACCCATCCTCTTAGTCACTCTGAAACAGTCATCTTACAGATCATAGTACTCTAGAGCAGTGTTTCCCAACCTTTTTTTAGTCGCGGCACCCTTTGGAAATTTTAACAAATTTGTGGCACCCTACAAAATTAATTTTGTCACAATATTTGAATTTCTAACTTCGATATGATAATTTGAAAAGTATAGATACTCGGTACAACAGATGCTCTTTTGAAAATGTTAGCAATTTAAAAATATTAAAAAACACCGGCACCCCGGTTGGGAAACACTGCTCTAGAGTACTTGTCTTGTTGAGTATTAGAAAATAATCTCTCCTATAACACTTTTAACACTAGTTTTCACACTAGTTTTCTTTTTTATTTGCTATTTTACACTGTGGAATTTACTCCACATTGATATGTTGGTTCCAATTATGATAACCTTTTTATGATAATATTTTTTAAGGGAAAATTGCAAAATGATTACTCCACTCCTTATGTAGATTGTTAAAATGTAATATTTTATTATAGATTTAGCCTTTTAAGATTTGGGTTTAAATAATTAAATAATATAGGGCATGGATAAAACAATCAAATCTTAAAGCCATTTAAAAAACAATCGCAGAAATAAAATATAAAAGCGTGGTAAGAAGTTCTCAAGACTCCCAAAAATGAGTTGGTTGAAAAATCATCCCATGGGACTTGAAAGTTCAAGTTAAAACTCTTTATTGGTAATAGTGCACATTTTGTGCAGTATTCATGATCTTTATTTAATATTTAAACAACAATTAAATATTGCACTGCCTGCAGTTTTTCTTTATAAATAAGTTGAAATTCACAGAGGGGCAGACCATTCACTTTTTTCCTCTGCAGAGGAATCGACCCTTTGCTGATGTTAAAGTCAGACTCATTCTCTGCAGGAAATGTGACCTCTTATATTATAATGATGCAAGATCAATGTATGTCTCTATTTTCTGCCTGCCTCTCTCTCTCTCTTTCTCCCTGCTGTGTCTTGTGCTCTTCTTTCAAAATATTCTCAAAACATGATAGAAAATCCATTTTAAAAATCCTGAAATGCAACTGATACTGATTGTCCCTTTCAGGATGCAGATGTGGAATTTGAACACATATCTGTATGGTCCTAAAGATGATCTGAAGCACAGGTTACTATGGAGGGAGGTTTATTCAGCAGAGGAAGAGGGTATGTGTTTTATACAGCACTGTATATGTCCCAATATTTATTCAGATTATAGTATATAGAAGCACGGTGTTAAAGTGTTTATTTAATCTGTCTATTTTAATTTCATTAACTTATCTATCTAAAGCTAAAGGTTTTCATTATTATTACTGGCCAAAAATATCCATATCTAGAAAACATAATCTGAGCAATCAGAATATAAATGCTTGGCCTTGGTCATCTTAGCAGAGATTGTTAAGATGTATTTCTAAGAATATACTGTAATTTCTAAATGGCACCTAATCATATTATTATACAAACATGATTGTATTAAATTAGGTGCCATTATATGCCATTCGGTTATTGGTGTGAGCTGCTGCTGTGTGTTAGGCTTTCATATCTTAACCAGAATGCCTTTTTCAGATAATTAACTATACAAAATGATAATTTTTTTGCCTGCATTCAGTATAATAAATAATGACTCATAAGTATTGTTATAATATAGTGTGATTCTAGTATCGTAAAGGTGCTGTATTTGAGATGTTAGCTTTTACTCATTGCGACATTGCCCATTTGTATATTTCTGTCATTGTTTTTTAGGGCCGTATCACATCTGAAAACCTTTCACTTTTTCATTCTCTCTCCATCTTTCTCTCACTGTGTCCAGCTCAGTTGAAAGCTTTGGTATGTGAGGCAGTGTCGAGGGGTCTGACATTTGTATATGCTCTTTCTCCGGGTCAGGACATCGTCTTCTCCAGCTCTTGGGACCTCACACTGCTTAAACGCAAACTCAGACAGGTAAGCAAACTCACTTCATCTTGATCTCATTTTTATCTTGCTTTCTTGTGATCAAAGCACATTTGCACAACCGTTGTACTGTTTGACGAGAATGTGTTCATGAACACCTTATTTTCTTTAATTTCACCACTAGGTGTCAGACCTGGGCTGTCAGGCTTTTGCCCTCCTATTCGATGACATTGATCACTCCATGTGCCAGTCAGATACAGAGGCCTTTTCCTCATTCGCTCATGCCCAGGTCACTGTGGCCAATGAGATCTTCCATTTCCTGGGGGAACCACCTGTCTTCCTATTCTGTCCCACTGGTAAACTAATGCATAAATATATCAAGCCTAGTTCATTACAGAATAAAATTCTGTTTAATGGAGTGACACATTTACTTAATGATACCTTAAAGGAATACTTCAAAAATTAAAATTGGCTAAAAATGTATTCACTCTTAGGCTGTCCAATGTGTACATGAGTTTGTTTCGACATCAAAACAGATTTGGAGAAATGTAGCATTACATCACTTACTCATCAATGGATCCTCTGCAGTGAATGGGTGCCATCAGAATGAGAGCCCAAACAGCTGATAAAAATATCACAGTAATCCACAAGTAATTCACATGTCTCCAGTCCATCAATTAACATCTGTGTGTAAGAAACAAATCCATCATTGAGGTATCTAACTTTAAACTACAGCTTCTGGCCAAAATATCCATAATCCATAAATCCATAATCTATACTAATTCCTCCTCCAGTGAAAAAGTCCATCCCCTTTTTTCCTCTCACATCAAAATTCACCAGCATATTTGTTTACAACTCTTTTGTACTGTTTTTGCTTATGAGCAGTGCTTGATCTGTATATATTTCTCTCCTGATTCAGACTTGAGGAAGCAACGATTTGAAGTAAAAAATGCCTTAATGATGGATTTGTTTATTACAAACATGCAGCTTTTACTTTACAAGATGTTATTTGATGGACTGGAGTCATGTGGATTACCTGTGGATTATTGTGACGCTTTTATCAGCTGTTTGGACTCTCATTCTCACGGCACCCATTCACTGCAGAGGATCCATTGGTGAGCAAGTGATGTAATGCTAAATTTCTCCAAATCCGTTTCAATAAAAAAACAAAAACAAACTCATCTACTTCTTGGATGACCTGAGGGTGAGTAAATTTAAAATTTTGGGTGAACTATTACTTTAAGTAAACATGATGATCCAATTTAAAACAGATTCAAAGCAAATTATAAAAACCAATGAAAAATAAACATTGTAGGCAAATATCTGGCATTTTACCTGCTCATAGAGAGCCAGCTCTTCCTCAAGTTGTTGCGTTTCCTCTTTTACAGTCATCAGACAATCTAGCTCAGACTGACGTGGGTGCAACTCACGATCAAAACGATTATACAGTCTTCTCCAGTATCTAAACACAGAAAAGACAAACATTTTTTGCAGTTAAACAAACATAAACACCATATATCAGTTACTCTGTAATAGCTGTATTGACGTATTATAGGTGGATACTTAGGACTAAAGAGACAAATTATGCACGAGAAAGAGAATCAAACTATCCGCTTATTTTTTATAGAGGAGAAGAAAAAACTATTTTACATGTTTTGACATACTTAAAACAGTAGGGGGCAGTACTGGGCCTTAGAAGTCCCTGATTCTGGCTCTGATCAGGTTTGAACAGAGGGTTCATGAAATCCAGCTTCTTCTCCCATAAATGAAGCCACATGGAATGAGTTTTCTCTTTGATACTACAGAAAAAAACACATGCAATAAAACATGTTCAACAGATGCAGAGAATACTGACATCCGCAGTACCATCAATTTTAACAACAAATTAAGTTTTGTCATTCATGTCATCAAATAAACAGGACAATTACCACAGATCCTTCCTCTCCTTCTGGCTGTTACAAATGAAGTTGCCATAATGACAGGAGTAGATGTGGTTGTGGATGCTGATCAGAAACTTCTCATTGTACTCAAAAGCACAGGGAAACTGTTCCATAAGCTGCCATA
>NW_015537968.1:1604822-1611674 GCF_001515605.1 Sinocyclocheilus anshuiensis
CCAGAGTTGCCCATATACCACACCATGTTACAACACAGTAGGGCTATTGCAGACAGAAACAATACTGTACTACATCGATGTTTCCTGTCGGCTCAATTTTTGAGTGGACTTTGCTGTTCTGATTCGCATGAACGGTATACGAGTGGAGCGACTGAGCGGAGCGCACACGCATAGAGCGGGATAATACGCAGAGCGTCACACCACGTGAAAGTAAATCCTGAGCAGTGAACTCATTTTCGGCAGCCGGAATTTCAGTGCATCTCTAATTATTGGCGACATCAGAAATGGATATTATATAATAGATGCTCTTTTGAAAATGTTAGCAATTTAAAAATATTAAAAAACACCGGCACCCCGGTTGGGAAACACTGCTCTAGAGTACTTGTCTTGTTGAGTATTAGAAAATAATCTCTCCTATAACACTTTTAACACTAGTTTTCACACTAGTTTTCTTTTTTATTTGCTATTTTACACTGTGGAATTTACTCCACATTGATATGTTGGTTCCAATTATGATAACCTTTTTATGATAATATTTTTTAAGGGAAAATTGCAAAATGATTACTCCACTCCTTATGTAGATTGTTAAAATGTAATATTTTATTATAGATTTAGCCTTTTAAGATTTGGGTTTAAATAATTAAATAATATAGGGCATGGATAAAACAATCAAATCTTAAAGCCATTTAAAAAACAATCGCAGAAATAAAATATAAAAGCGTGGTAAGAAGTTCTCAAGACTCCCAAAAATGAGTTGGTTGAAAAATCATCCCATGGGACTTGAAAGTTCAAGTTAAAACTCTTTATTGGTAATAGTGCACATTTTGTGCAGTATTCATGATCTTTATTTAATATTTAAACAACAATTAAATATTGCACTGCCTGCAGTTTTTCTTTATAAATAAGTTGAAATTCACAGAGGGGCAGACCATTCACTTTTTTCCTCTGCAGAGGAATCGACCCTTTGCTGATGTTAAAGTCAGACTCATTCTCTGCAGGAAATGTGACCTCTTATATTATAATGATGCAAGATCAATGTATGTCTCTATTTTCTGCCTGCCTCTCTCTCTCTCTTTCTCCCTGCTGTGTCTTGTGCTCTTCTTTCAAAATATTCTCAAAACATGATAGAAAATCCATTTTAAAAATCCTGAAATGCAACTGATACTGATTGTCCCTTTCAGGATGCAGATGTGGAATTTGAACACATATCTGTATGGTCCTAAAGATGATCTGAAGCACAGGTTACTATGGAGGGAGGTTTATTCAGCAGAGGAAGAGGGTATGTGTTTTATACAGCACTGTATATGTCCCAATATTTATTCAGATTATAGTATATAGAAGCACGGTGTTAAAGTGTTTATTTAATCTGTCTATTTTAATTTCATTAACTTATCTATCTAAAGCTAAAGGTTTTCATTATTATTACTGGCCAAAAATATCCATATCTAGAAAACATAATCTGAGCAATCAGAATATAAATGCTTGGCCTTGGTCATCTTAGCAGAGATTGTTAAGATGTATTTCTAAGAATATACTGTAATTTCTAAATGGCACCTAATCATATTATTATACAAACATGATTGTATTAAATTAGGTGCCATTATATGCCATTCGGTTATTGGTGTGAGCTGCTGCTGTGTGTTAGGCTTTCATATCTTAACCAGAATGCCTTTTTCAGATAATTAACTATACAAAATGATAATTTTTTTGCCTGCATTCAGTATAATAAATAATGACTCATAAGTATTGTTATAATATAGTGTGATTCTAGTATCGTAAAGGTGCTGTATTTGAGATGTTAGCTTTTACTCATTGCGACATTGCCCATTTGTATATTTCTGTCATTGTTTTTTAGGGCCGTATCACATCTGAAAACCTTTCACTTTTTCATTCTCTCTCCATCTTTCTCTCACTGTGTCCAGCTCAGTTGAAAGCTTTGGTATGTGAGGCAGTGTCGAGGGGTCTGACATTTGTATATGCTCTTTCTCCGGGTCAGGACATCGTCTTCTCCAGCTCTTGGGACCTCACACTGCTTAAACGCAAACTCAGACAGGTAAGCAAACTCACTTCATCTTGATCTCATTTTTATCTTGCTTTCTTGTGATCAAAGCACATTTGCACAACCGTTGTACTGTTTGACGAGAATGTGTTCATGAACACCTTATTTTCTTTAATTTCACCACTAGGTGTCAGACCTGGGCTGTCAGGCTTTTGCCCTCCTATTCGATGACATTGATCACTCCATGTGCCAGTCAGATACAGAGGCCTTTTCCTCATTCGCTCATGCCCAGGTCACTGTGGCCAATGAGATCTTCCATTTCCTGGGGGAACCACCTGTCTTCCTATTCTGTCCCACTGGTAAACTAATGCATAAATATATCAAGCCTAGTTCATTACAGAATAAAATTCTGTTTAATGGAGTGACACATTTACTTAATGATACCTTAAAGGAATACTTCAAAAATTAAAATTGGCTAAAAATGTATTCACTCTTAGGCTGTCCAATGTGTACATGAGTTTGTTTCGACATCAAAACAGATTTGGAGAAATGTAGCATTACATCACTTACTCATCAATGGATCCTCTGCAGTGAATGGGTGCCATCAGAATGAGAGCCCAAACAGCTGATAAAAATATCACAGTAATCCACAAGTAATTCACATGTCTCCAGTCCATCAATTAACATCTGTGTGTAAGAAACAAATCCATCATTGAGGTATCTAACTTTAAACTACAGCTTCTGGCCAAAATATCCATAATCCATAAATCCATAATCTATACTAATTCCTCCTCCAGTGAAAAAGTCCATCCCCTTTTTTCCTCTCACATCAAAATTCACCAGCATATTTGTTTACAACTCTTTTGTACTGTTTTTGCTTATGAGCAGTGCTTGATCTGTATATATTTCTCTCCTGATTCAGACTTGAGGAAGCAACGATTTGAAGTTAAAAATGCCTTAATGATGGATTTGTTTATTACAAACATGCAGCTTTTACTTTACAAGATGTTATTTGATGGACTGGAGTCATGTGGATTACCTGTGGATTATTGTGACGCTTTTATCAGCTGTTTGGACTCTCATTCTCACGGCACCCATTCACTGCAGAGGATCCATTGGTGAGCAAGTGATGTAATGCTAAATTTCTCCAAATCCGTTTCAATAACGAAACAAACTTATCTACATTTTGGATGATCTGACACTGATCTTCCTGTCTTAAAACCCTCATCATCATTCTCTGTCTTTTCTTAAATTGTTCTGTCCTTCTTTCCCCCAAACAGTACTGTGCTGTTATTTCTTTTCTCTCTAGAGTACTGTAGTTCTCTCTGCACTCCTAGTGTGTCAAAGTCTCCCTACCTGCTGACTATTGGGGAGAATCTTCTCCCTGGCATCTCTGTCATCTGGACCGGTGAGGGACATTTTCCACGTGCCCTTTAAAAATTCACACTCAGTGTCAGTTTGTACAGAAACCACATTTCTAACATTCACATATTTGGTCATCACTCTCCTATAGGGAATAAGGTGATATCACGGGAACTGAGTCCTGAATCACTAGCTGAGGTCCAGTCAGTGCTTCGACGGCCACCCCTCATTTGGGATAACCTCCATGCTAATGATTATGACTCCCGACGTGTCTTCCTGGGGCCTTTTAAGGGCCGCCCCCCCGGACTCAGGGCCCATCTGAGGGGTCTGCTGCTAAATCCGAACTGCGAATTTGAAGCCAATTTCATCCCTCTGCATACCCTTGGAAGCTGGTATAAAGAAGGAAAAGAGGAGGGGAAAGGTGAAAGCAGAATGGAGGATAGAGTGGAATGAGAACAGAGAGAAACTTAAATATTGGAGTATGGATATAGAAATGTCAAGATTATGAGATCAATTCCCAGGGCAAGCATAATATGTTATATGTTAAAATATATATCTTGAATGGAATGTAAATTGTTTTGGATAAAAGCATCTGCCAAATTTATAAATGTAAAAAATTAAAGTTTTTAAACTCTGAATACAGTAGCACTCCATAGGATTATAGAGGAACATTCTGCCCCTTGCTGACCCAGTATGACCTCTGTAGGTGATGAAGAGGCCTATAGTGTGGACAGAGTGTTGTCAGCTGCCCTGCAAGACTGGATGAAGGAGCTCAGCCTTCCTCTACAGCCTGGTACAGCATCCTAAAAACATCTATTTAAAAAAACATCTATTTATTTGTAAATTTGAAAAGTGATTTATGTACATTAAATATATTTAGCTTTTTATTTGTTATTTCATAAAATGTTATAATGACTAAAAACATGATTTTTTTTGTTATTTATATATTATTATGGTATTTATTAATACATTTGAACTAGCTTTTATTTTTATATTTTCAATTTTAATTTTAGCTTAAGTTTTAGTAATTTCATGCACGTTTTGTTTTTTTTAGTTGTAATGTATCTTTATTATTATTTTTTTTTTATATATTTCTCTTGAGCTTTAATTTTTATTTCAGTGTTAGTTTCACCAATTTTGGTACTTTAACTTATTTTATTTCAGCTAGTTGCAAAGGCAACATTTCTAATTTTCATGAATAAACGTTTATTTTTAGATTATTGCTCACTGTTTCTTTTAGGACGTCAGGTGAGGCCAACAGACCTCAAGCCCTCAATGCTCTCTGTTAAATCAAAGTCCTCCGATAGCTCAGACAATCAACATGGAGCCCAGCCTAAATGTCCCATAACCTCTTCCCAGAGCACAGGGGCTCTTGCTAGCGATGAAATCCCAGCAGACCCTGTTATGAACCAGGATCTGAAAGCTGGGGAGAACCAGGTCTCCAGGAGCTTCAGTCATGAAAAGACGCCTAGAAGAGGACTGTGTTCTGGAAGCGTTCCTCTCAGCGAGGCCCAGGTCCGGCTGCTTGTAGGCCTGTACTACCTGCCGCACGAACACGGACCACCCGCTCAGAATCTGCTGCAGGACCTCACGTGGCTCAAAGCCAACTGTCACTGCGTCAGTGTCAATGGCAACGGCAAGAAGGTCTCGTCACAGAAGGTCAAAACATCCTTTCTATTAAATATATTTACTACTGATTCAGGTGCCATTTTCATCTGTTTTAAATAAAGCGGATGCTGTTGAAATTATAGTTATGGCTCAACATGGATTATGGACAAACATTTTATTAATGTTTCTCTTGCTCTCTCAGGTAGAGGAATGGCGGGACCGTGCTGGCCGTTTCCTCGCTGCGTGTGATGATGTGGCATTACTGCACAGTGCTGTTGTGAACAGCATCAATAGGGCTCTTCTCTACGATCTTTACCCTTACATCTGGGACCTGAGAAACACCCTGCTGGTAGCCAAGGCTTTCATCTGTTGGCTAGGTGAGAGAGACAGTATGGATGATTTGTCTTGTCATGTAGGTCTTTTCCCCCACTGTGATTAATAAAAAATGAATGAACTCATCTCCCATCTTCTCACAAGCATATTTTCTTTCACAGAGGGTCGTATACTGAATGAAGGTTCTCCACTTGGCTCCTGGAAGAACTGCTTCCACTGTGAGTGTTAAACATGCACGATGCACCTATACATTGTAGCATATTTCTAAGATATATTTCTACTTCAAATAAATGTTGTTCTTCTGAATTTTATATTCATCAAAGAATCCTGAAAAACCGTTATCACAGTTTCCACAAAAATATTCAGCAGCACAAGTTTTCAACATTGATAATGATAAGTAATGTTTCTTCAGCACTAAATCAAAATATCAGAATTTGACACTAAAGACTGGAGTAATGGCTGCTGAAAATGCAGCTTTGCAATCACATGAATAAATTTAATTTTAAAATATTTTAAAGTAGAAAAAAGTTATTTTAAATTGTAATATTTCACAATACTACTCTATTTTTTTGATCAAATAAATGCAGCCTTGGCAAGCATAAGAGACTTTATTCAAAAACATTAAAATAACTTTTGAAGAGTAGTGTATATTCAGATATGATGCATCAAAACATGTCACATTAGTAGTAGCAAACACACAAGAGACTTGTACATGTCAAATACATCAAATTAATATATGCATATTCAAATAACACAATTGATTGATTTGTACAAACCTACTAGTTCCTGCAGTGGATTGATACTCTTGATGTTTGGGATTGTTCACAGGGTGTGGAGCTTCCTCAGGGGCGGAGCTCCATGGTGTGGAGGCGGAGCCATGGGTGTTTAAAGGGGGACTATCTGGAGAGGTGCAGGTAGGAATTATATAATTAATGATTCAGTTTAAAATTCAGTTATGAATTTAATTAAATTAAAATAAATTGGCAGATTAATTTGCTGTAGTTTTTTCAGTCTCTTTTATCTTATCCTGTCTTGTTCTTGTTTTGTCTGCCTCTGTGAATCAGATGCTTCTGCCTGTGGGGACCAGCAGTGAGTTGTTCAGTCACCCTCCCCCTCTGTTCCCCACCTCTCGACTTTATAATATACGGCCATTCCAGCAAAAAGACAAGGTGACTCAAGCACACTTGTTAACCCATTGATTAACATCTCATTATACATTTATGACTCTAATCATTGTTTTTTCCACAACTCTAGGTGGAGCTGTACCGAATGGTGCGTCAGTTGCATCAGAGGGGTAAAGGGAGCCAGGACGCAGCCATCTCCCATCCAGATTTTATTGGGGACAGGCAAGAATTCCTCTCAAGCATTATCACAGCACCTATATAAAATGTATTTTATTGTTCAGTAGATGCCTCCATCTGAGCACAAAATTATATCTTCTCATAGATGATCTCACTGATTTCCTGAGATAACGTGACAATAAAAACATTTATAATGTTACAAAAAAAATTTATGTGACACTGAAGACTGGAATAATGGCTGCTGAACAT
>NW_015537968.1:1612177-1616374 GCF_001515605.1 Sinocyclocheilus anshuiensis
GCAGGAATACATTTCATTTAAAAGTATATTAAAATTAAATATTAATTTTAATAATATTTCACAACATTACTGCTTTACTGTATTTTTGATTAAATAAATACAGCCTTGGCAAGTATAAGAGACTTCTCTCTAAAACATAAAAAAATCGTATCAACCCCAAACTTTTGAGTGGTACTGTATATAAAGGGAAACACATTCTGTAAGAAAATACAAGAAAAACATGAGGTTGTACTAAAACGTAACGCCTTAATGTTTCTCGGTCCTGAAAAATCAGTGAGGTATATGAGAAATATCAACCTCTTTCTGTTGTATGTTTGTGTTTCAGGTGTCTAGGTGCATCTCTGGCCTTGTGCCCAGAGTACAGCTTGGTTCTGGAGGATGAACTGGGTGTATGTGGGTGCGCTGTGGGTATTCTGGATGTCTGCTCCTTTGCCAAACGATGTCAGGCCACCTGGCTACCTGCTATGAGGGACAAATATCCTTCACGCCCCCATGGAGCAAGTGGACATACTGCAACAAAGGTAAGAGTTAAAGCTAAACACACAGCCACACTTTAGACACAATTATTCTGCAGTACTTTTAAAATGGGGCAATAGTAACATCTAATCCTGACATGGCTTGAATTGCACTTTCTCCTCCAATCATCTAGGAGGTGCTGCTGTATTTCCATGAAGAACAGGACTATCCAGACTCCCTGCTGTATCATTTCCCATCTCAGCTCAGGCTTGAGGCTCTTCCTGAACTGGTGGACTGTAGTGTCAGTCGTAGCCTCCTCACAGCCCTGCTAATGGCCCTCAAAGCTAATAGTGAGCTAACATTGATTGTAATTTCAAGCATATTTTGAGACTGGCTGATAGTATCCTTGATGTTGGCCTTGAATATGTCATTTCTCTTTCTTCCTCAGGTTCACAGGGTGTATTTTGCGAGGTCCAGCCTACAGATGGATTACGGATAGAATTTCTGACAAAGCTGGGATTTCTGGAGATCCTCCGTGGAGAAGCACGGCCTAGAGAGGGCGTAGTTTTGGGGAGGCTGTTATAAGCAAAAAGCCAAAATACACAGGATCCAGTGGGGGAAAAAAAAAATCAGATTTTAGATGAACATGTTGCCATGTTTGAGGCTGGAGCTGGGGTTATAGTTGTACTTAGAAAAATGGCTGGGTTTAGAAAGTGCTTTGGTGAAGTGTTAAGTAAATAAAATTTAAAACGAAATGCATTTTGCATGCCAAAATCAAATCCAAGATCAGCATTTGGAGCTCTTTTATTGATTCACATCGCTGTTTTTTTATTGAGAGTGTCTGTTGCAGCTACGGATGGCTGTAGGAGCACAAAGCACAATGTTTCTCTTTTGTATTCAGCACACACACACACACAAACTTCCCCTAGCCAGCCATGGACAGGCTCACAAAGCAGACTGCTGAATATTGTCATGTAATAGCTCCTCCATTCTGCTGAAGGGGCCCTGACCTCCACCAGGCCTGTTACAAGAGTAATGAATCATGGTGCATCTCGCAAGGCTTTTTATAGCTCTTTCTTTGAATGAACTCTCTTTTTCTCTCACACATACTGACAAATCTACTGAGAGGGTAAATTACTGTTAGCTCTAGTCTTCACACACACATACACACTCACTGTATGCACGTCTGTCCACACATTCAATAATATGCCTTCTGATCTTTAACCAATAGCCTTTTTTAATCACCATGGCAATCATAAAAGAAACGTAATAAATTAAATCTGCTTTTTTGCACCATTGATTTGATATCGTTTGAGATAATCTCATTGATTTGAGATTATTTGCTGTAGTTTTTGTACAATTATGGTAAAAGACATTTGATTTTGCATGCTAAATTTACTTTTCATCAATGCTAGGGCACTTTCACTATTTCTGCAGGTTTTAATGTTGGAATTGTGATATGTACACTGAAAGGTCTCAGCTTAGTAATATTTAATGTTAAATTGTTTGCATTTAATGTTTTTAAAGTTTATGGTACAGTACAACTGCAGTTTTTGTAATAAGGGAATAAAATGTGTTTACAGCATCATTAAAACCTTTCCTTTTTCAGTTTTGGTCTCCTTTTTGTTTATGTGTATGTACAGTCCATAAGCATTTACATTAAATTAATTTCAATGCCTTAGTAATTTCTGATATAAAAGAAATTAATTACGAAATTACTTACCGCTGCTCATTATACACAGCATTAAATTAAGATAAATAAAGTTTGGTTCTACACCAGAACACATCTTAAAATATGCATTTACGTCTGCAATACATCTATAGGACGTTTCCTATCAGATGTCAATAGACGTTTAAAAAATGTCTTTAAGATGTTTATGATTTAGAATGTATGTAAAACTAACATCTTAGAGATGACTATCAGATATTTGTATACAGCATGCTTTTTCTAGATTAAGCTTTGCAGACGTAGCCTACATCTTGCAAGCTTTTATTTGTCCTGAAAAAGACGTTACTAACAAATGGCTAAATGGGACTACAGAGGTTGTCTTGGACAATTTTTACAGCCTTGTGTTTATAATTGCATTTTTTCGTACTATTCCCACTCAAACCTTCAGGGAAATGTTTTAAAATAAAGACTGAAAGAGTTAATGGTGGTGATGTTGAAGTCATGTGACAATGGTGTAGTTTGTTTATAGCCTATGTATGTTTACGTTTTTACTTCTGGTGATTGTATTTAGACATCAAATTCATAAAAGTTGTGCTCACTTCCAGGTCAGCCTACAGAAATACTCTTTGTGTTTGCAGTATGCCTATAGTCTTAGTTAGCAAGCTAAGAATTTGGCTTACATTTATATTTAGTCATTTAGCAGACGCTTTTATCCAAAGCCACTTACAAATGAGGACAATGGAAGCAATCAAAATCAACAAAAGAGCAATGATATGCAAGTGCTATAACAAGTCTCAGCTTAACGCAGTCACCTAGCAAGTTTTTTTTTTAATTTTATGATAAATAAGAAAAATTGAAAAAGAATAGAGTAAGCTAGTGTTAGAGGGCTTTTTTTTGCTTTTGTTAATTGTATAATAAAAAGAAAACAGATAGAATACAAAACGATTAGAGAAGCTAGTGTAAGAAAACAAGCAGTTAGTAAATTAATAGAGTGCAAGTCTAAAAGGGGCATGTTTTTTTTTTTAAAGAATAGAATTAGAATAGAGAAAGGGTCAAATAAAGATGGAAGAGATGTGTTTTTAGCCAATTTTTGAAGATGGCTAAGGACTCAGCTGCTCGGATTGGGTTGGGCAGGTCATCCCACCAGGAGGGAACATTTAATTTAAAAGTCCGTAAAAGTGATTTTGTGGTTCTTTGGGATAACACAATCTAGAAAAAATTAGCATAATGCAAACTTAATCTAAATATAATCTTAATCTAAATACTTAGGCTATATCTAAATATGCCGAAAGCTCTTTTAGATTAGCTCGAATATGCTGTTGTGATGACACACTAAATCTCTGATCAGGCATTTAGGAAGGGTGACTAAGGTTTGTCTGGTTAGCTTCAGCAGTTAGCCCCTGCTGGTAGAGCTGTGGCCTACTTCACTATTATGCTAGCAAAATGCCATCTATGGCTCTAGTGATTGGCTAAAACTAGTTTGTCTCTGGAACAGAGTGGCCAGTGAGTGACTATGACAGCATCACATTCTCCGCGACTGCATGTGCTGTCTGAGCAACTGCCAGTGAGACGGATAGGAATAGGAATGCTACCGGATAGCTCTCTTCAGGTATTTTGACTCCCTTACCATGGTTGTGTTGGTTCAGACTGAAATACTAGCATACTGCTAACTGTGTACTGCATAGTATGGACTGTATTACCTATTTTATGTGAACCTGTAAGTAATGTGCAACAATAAAGGTATCAATCTGTATTACGCTTCATTGCATAAAGAAGGTATTATGTGTCTTATATGACGTATTTCATCCTCTTGATGGGTCAGTTTTGAATTTTTAGGGTATTTTGTGAAATAATTTTTGATATCTGCTGTACACAAATGTATTTAAATGGGCGTGGGTTCTTGATTGTAGTTCTGATTGTGAACTGAAGGTGGCAATGTATATTCATTACAGAATATAGGCTAGTTTTTAGTCTATAGTTGCTGCCCCCATGTTCCTGTCCAAGCCTTCAGTACGGTGGCCGAGAAGTGCTAAACAAATCACAATTCTGAAAACAAAATAAGAAATTACAAA
>NW_015537968.1:1616385-1627758 GCF_001515605.1 Sinocyclocheilus anshuiensis
TATTTTGTTTTCAGAATTGTGATTTGTTTAGCACTTCTCGGCTACCATACTTCAGACTTCACTACCCGCCCACCATTCCCTAGAGCTTTCTTGTATTGTAGCACGTCGTCTTTCTCTTCTATCTCTTTTTGCATTTTTTTCACAGCACAAATCTGTTCGATAAAACTCAAGAACACGCCTCTTACGGTATATGATGTATGATATTTGCATGGCCGCATGCTCACATTTGATAACTTCTTTGTCTAATTAAGCAGGCAAGGCTTTGGAATATATGTTATGTTATTCAGCAGTATTATTTTGGAAAAATACATTTGCTTATATATGTCATGAGCAATTTTAGCACCCTTTTCCATATGGTTTTTCTGTCTGGATCCACATACTGAACAAGCAAGTTTCACCCAATTCTCTCTGACAGAAGATTAAAACGCAAGTACTCTGTCATTCAGCAGTTCACCTTCAAAGAAAGCCGTGTTCACCTTCCCCTCAATTTACCCTGTTTTATTTGTACAGCAGCCTTCAGAACATGGATTGGGCCTCAAGAGCTCTTGCTCGTTTGTTTTTCCTGACCATGGTGCAGCTATACAGAACTGGCACATTTCAATGAATGGGGTATAGACTGGATCATTACTTTTCTAAAGCATTTTGTTTTGTGTGTGTGAATACTATCTATTTCAGCAAGGACACTTTAAATTGATCAAAAGTGACCGAAAAGACATGTATAATGTTGAAATAAATGCTGTTCTTTTGAACTTACTATTCATCAAAGAATCCTGAAAAAAAAACACTATTGCTTCCACAAAAATATTAGGCAGAACAACTGTTTTCAACATCGATAATAATAAGAAATATTTATTGAGCAGCAAATCAGCATATTAGAATGATTTCTGAAGGATCATGTGACACTGAAGACTGGAGTAATGGCTGCTGAAAATATAGCTCTATCATAGGAATAAATTATATTTTAAAATATATTCAAATAGAAAAGTTATTTTTAAATTGTATTAATATTTCACAATATTACTGTTTTCACTGTATTTTTGCACAAACAAATGCAGTCCTGCTGAGCATAAGAGACTTCTTTCAAAAACATTAAAGAATCTTACAAGAAACCCCAAACTTGTGAACGGCAGTGTATAAAATGAATGAAGTGTGTGTGTGTGTGTGTGTGTGTGTGTGTGTGTGTGTATAATGTGTGTATTCTTTTGTTTCAGGTTAATGAAATATTTCTTTTTGTTAAAAAAGAAAAATTGCTTAATAAAAAAATATATTTTTTAAAGCATTTAAAAAAATATTAGTCCCTATTTTGTACCCTGTTCATGGAAAAGGCCAACTTATGTATGCAGAGACACCAAAGGGAGAATGAGCTCCAGTGCGAAACATTCGAATGCATCCTTCTGACTGTACTTCTGGGACTCTTTGTTTCATTGTTTTATACTGAAGGACTCCCAGTAAAAGGACTGCCGATAAAAGAGCACTGAGATGAAAACCTAGCATCAGCAGAAGGACACACCCAGAATTCTCTTTCCTGTCTGAACAGGAAAGTAATGTCACCCAGGAGGCTCATACCGTCTGTTCACTCTCTTTCTCTCAGATATTTGTTTCCTTTTTATAAACAAATGTTGTTTTTTCATCACATGAATCAGTTTGCATGGTTGTACATTCAAGCTGTTACAAATTGGTAAACATCCGTAGACGTAATACTAATTATAAAACAGATTGTGTTGTGTGGAAAATTTATATTTCTACTGTGATGTTTTATGATTAGAGTGTCACTGAAATAATTTGAGATTTGAAGAATAGATTTAAAAGATTCCTTCTCAAGCACACACACACGCACAATCTTGAGTGCAGCAGGAAATCGGCTCTTCATTTCCAATGCAAATGCTGTGAATCTCAAAGCATGCAATATTTTTTCTGGTGTTTCCATAACTTAGCTCTGATTAGGTCATATAACGCTTACAATGTACTGATAATATGCTATCTATGCAATTCTATAACCTATATTCAACATCTGTGACCCAGAATAGATTCATTATATTCCTAGTTTCAATATCACCACGGTTACGGGTTCCTTTTTTGTGCATACATGTGTGCAGGATCATCAGTTGTGAACCCGTGCTAACTTTAGCTAGTGGGTTTATACTATGAGTCATGTAGAGAGGACAGCATGAACAGCCTGTCTGCCAAACATCAGATCTCATTATCAGTGCACCACACCTCATGCTGCGGGACAGGATTAAGAGTCCCTATTCAGTTTCGATTTAGTGAAATCTCTAGACAAACACATATAAACCACTTTTAGTCTATTGCACTTTCTTACGACTCTTCCTAAAATGAAACCAAACCACTAAACTTAATATGTTTGCTGTGGAGCGTTTTAAGAATTAATTGTAGACTTAATTTGTTGTAGATTAGATTTAGATTAGAGGTTCTGATGATTGGTGATAACTTGATGATACATCAGTTATTCCATTTCAACTCCTCAACTACCTGTCATACAGAAACTATTTTTCATGTTTCAGTCAATCCAAAGGTTACGAGCTCACCTGTTCATACAGTCCTTATGAGTATAATATGGTAAACAGATTTGGCTTGTCCCAGAAAACGTGACTTTAATTTATAATTATTATGTTTTTACTTTGTTTATTACTAGAAAATATTAAGGAAATATATGTAAGCTTTATTTAGAGCCAAATTCTGGTAAGAAGGTTTACAAAATTATAAAAATGTATAAACAAAAATTATAAACCTCATATAAATGAATAGTAAATAAACAGCTCAAATAATATTTAGTTTCAGCTCACGAGGTGGACAATCACATGCTCAACATTATTTAGGATATCAGACCAGCAAACACATCACCTGCACAACAAACACAGCAGCTTGATCCTAGTTGTGAAGAACTCTGTCAATCTTGTAAAGAGTTTCTATTTCTCTGTAGGCTTCTGTCTGGTAAAATACAGATGTAATTTCATACTGTAGTAAGAGAGAGATTCTACACCAGGGAGAAAAGAGTGAACCATTAATCAATAAAAAAGAGGAGAATGGGATGGTTAGATGAGTGGAGGAATAAGAGTGGTATTGATTAGATGGTGAGGATGTTTAGAGAGAGTGTGTGTGTGTGTGAGGGACAGTCTTCATATCTTTGGGAAGTCTTATATTCAGGGCGGGATCATGGTTCCCACAAGGCCCGTTGGCACATGTCTACCCCCCATGTCCCCACCCCCTGCTGCCCATATTATACCACTTATGAAAAAGTATGATTTTGCCCAAATAAAATAAGAAGATCCATGCGCATTCTGAAATGAACTGAAAACGTCTTTTAATTCCAATTCTTGATTTTGCAGGTAGCATACAGGATACAGAAATTGAAATCTAATTAATTCAAATTTAAAGAAATTCAACAGTACTTTTTCTCTAGAGAAGTAAACTTTGAATGTGAGAGAGGCCTGTGATGGCTACAGGTATGTCACTGTACACTACTGTTTTTTTTTTCTTTTATGCTCACTAAGGCTGCATTTATTTGATCAAAAATACAGTAAAAACTAATTTATGTAATTAATTCCTGTGATGGCAAAACTGAATTTTCAGCAGTCATTACCTCAGTCTTCAGTGTCACATGATTCTTCGAATCATTCTGATTTGCTGCTCATGAAACATTTCTCATGATCATAACAGTTGTGCTGCTTAATATTTTTGGAAACCATGATACATTTTTATCAGGATTCTTTGATAAATGAAATGTTAAAAAACAGAATTAATTTGAAATAGAAATATTTCATAACATCATAAATGCCTTTTGATCAATGTAAAGCATCCTTACTGAATGAAAGTATTAATTTCAATCAATCAATCAAATCAAATCAAATATAAATATAAATATAAATATAAATACAAATAAAATAATTCAGATCCCAGATTTTGAACAGCAGTGTATGCACCGAGGGCCCTGATGTTCAGCTTCCTTTATCAGTCTCAGAATGTGCGGCCTGAGACTTTAGAGGCCCCTAACAGTCTGAGGCACTGGCTCCATTGGCCCCATCCGTAATCCAGCACTGCTTTCTCTCCTTCTCTCCATCTGTCTTCTACGGTTCAAACCTCTAGCAATCTGAACCCTTTCCAAATTAAATTTAAATGTTCTGCTGACACACAGACAGGGTAAGAGAGAAGGAACAAGCCAGAAAAGGTTTTTTTTCCTTTCTAAAATCAACTACTACGGGGAATAAGAGACAGCTGTCTCACATACACAGAGTCCCTGATAAGCCCAAAGACTCTTCCTGCTCCTTTATGGAATATTACATGAGAGCTTTGAAGTTTGTGAGTGTGAATCACACTGCAGGGGATGAAATGAAACAGTGTGTATTATGTTTGTGGGTGTTGTGCTGGGGATGAGGTACCTTACATCAGTCTCTTCTACCTACTCCACACACACACAGTCTATCCAACCTCTGTAGTATCTTTGTGTCTGCGATGACTCATATGTCTCTGTACGGCTGTGCATAAAATATAAAAGAGAAAGAAAGACTGTGTCTGTGTATACGAGAGAGTGAATGAGTGAAAGGGTAAAAACACCTTCCATGGTCTTGAGGTGGTAAACGCAACTGTAAAACTGGCCAATTATCTCACGGCGGGTGCAAATAATCATCTTCTGCATAGTGGGCATTTGAGGAAATCTGTTTGCAGGCTGCTTTAGCTGAGTAAATCACAGCTACACAGCCAGAATACTCAGCACAAAGCCCTAGAGAACCCAAGATTTAAACAAAAATGTTTGATTCATTCTGTTCATGCATGTATCTCTATCCCACATCCTTCCAAACCATCATGCAGATGCTCCAAAAAAAGAATTTACTTTATATTGCTCAGATGTGTCTCTTTCATAGCTCAAAAGCATCCTCATATTATGTTTAAGTAACAATTTTGAAATGAAATTAGAAAAACATGAGACAATTGTCAGCTTACAGATACAGAATAGAGCTTTAAAATGAATGTGGATGGCATTGTTCAGATAATGTGGTCTTGGAAATTTTTATGAGAAATCTTTGAGTTCATATTTAGATCTTTGACTTATAATTGACTTAGGTTACTTGTTAAATCAGATTTCTGTTTGGTCTCCATTCAATCTCGTTGGGGTCTAGGTGAAACTTTTGAGATATTATTTCTGCAAAACACTGTTCTGCTGATATTTGCTTTTAATTTCTGACTTACCTGCCATAGTGCTAATGCCAGAGACAGCCAGAATGGGTGAGAAGAGGAAAACAGCACCCAGGATGAGTAGAGATGGGCCTAGAGTCCCACATGCAAAGATCTGCCCTACGCCCAACGCCGCCCCCTGCAGGAGCTGATGGGAAACAGGAGCAAACACACCATCAGATGATGCTTGTTTTACAATACATTACCGATGTCTTCTCTGAAGGTATTATTTTAGACAAAAGATATTTTTATATATGCATATAACATTTATATACCATTTAAAAGTTTTGATTCAGTAAGATTTTAATGCTTTTGAAAGAAGTCGCTTATGCTCACCAAGGCTGCATTTATTTGACCAATATAAAAACAATATTGTAAATATAACAATTTCAAATAACTGTTTTCTATTTTAATATTTGTTTTAATGTAATTTATTCCTGTGATAGAGCTATATTTTCATTCTAATATGCTGACTTGCTGCTCAATAAACATTATTATTATTATCAATATTGAAAACAGCTGTGCTGCTTAATATTTTCCTTTGCCATCACATGAATAAATTACATTTAAAAAATATATTAAAACAGAAAACAGTTATTTTTTTATTTTAAATTGTAATAGTATTTCACGGTATTTCTGTTTTTACAGTATTTTTGGTCAATTAAATGCAGCATTGGTGAGCATAAGAAACTTCTTTCAAAAACATTCAATTTTTTGATAAAAAAATCTGGATTTTGTGATAAATAGGAAGTTAAAGAACAACATTTATTTGAAATATAAATATTTTGTGACATTATAAATGTCTTTTGATCCATTTAAATCATCCTTGCTAAATAAAATAATTAATAAAAAAAATAAAAAAATCATACTCTGCCCAAGATTTTGAGTGGTAGTGTATCTTTTTATTATATATGTTAGCTTATCTTAAAGACCCTATAAAATGTTTTTCTTTCCTGCTCTGATGTATTTCCTATTGAAACAGGAAACTGATGACATATCAACTTTTATAGCCATTACTTTAATTATATGAAATGATGTTAAAAGATTGTTTTGTCAAGTACATAAGCATATAAATTAAAATCGTGCACATTGACTGATATATATTAATACTGCTATTATACCCATGTTATAATGTTGTGCATGAATCATTTGCTGACTCAAGCTAGATATAATATGATCTAATTTTAAAAGCCAATTTTAATGTGCTTTTAACTCTGCTGCTTTCACATTGAATATTCATGACAGTGAGTGATAAAAACAGATACAATATAAACATAAAAATTATTTTCTTATATATTATATATATTTTCTTATATATATTTTATTATAATCTTTTAGCCCTGTGCACCCGTCATTACCGGATCAAGCTGTCTCCATGGAGACATGGGAAAAGCACAGATACTATTTAGTGCATAAATATGTAAGCTATAAACAGCCCATAACAGTCAGTTGCTATACTGTGTCAAAGAAAGTGGATCAGCCCAATGCACCCTAATGTCATTCAAAAGACCTCAGGAGAGATGTGAAATGAAAGGATGATGAAGATAGATGGAGGAAGGAATAGACCATTGTGTGTGAAGATAAAGGAGGTTAAAGAGGCTAAACAGGAAGATGACAAATAAAAAGACAGAGCTATGGGGAATGAGAGGGAGAGCGAGAGGGACAATACAATAAAACCTAATCAATAACATGACAGAATAGATATTGCATGAGGGGCAAGTAATTTAAGTTTTGTTCTCTTTCATGTTCATTATTTTCTCTGCCATTCTGTTTCATCCTCTCACCTGTGGAACATGGAGTTGGGTGTGGCTGGTGCTCTCTGGCGCCCCTGGTGGCTGTGCAGGATAGTTTGGAAAATAGGGGTTTGAAGTGCCAGTACAGGCCAGATACAGCAGGGTGACTATGTTAAAGGGGAAGACGCTCACTGGTAAATCCCAGCGGCCCAAAAACGAAGACAAACTGCTGTAAAGAAAAGCTCTAAGACAGGTGAGAAAAAGGTTGTTTGGATTTGAGTGAGTCAGCAATTATTTTGTTCTTGTGAATGTGGCAGAAAATGACAGAATAATGTGTTTGGTATCAATTAATTGGCTTGTGTGTATCTTACATTGCAGCTCCACCAAGACATACAGGCAGCAGAAGCCACCAGTACCAATCTCCAGCAGAGCTGAACCGTCCCATCAGCAGAGCCACCAGCATTCCATTAAAACCGTGAAGGCCACTGGAGACCTCCTCACTGCAGACACACATGCAGGTTAGGATCACATGTGAGACTGAAATCAGCATGAGCTTCTCTTGTAGCCATGTCTGTCTTACGTTTAGATAAAATGTGCTTTTCACCACACCAGGGGTATTCTTTGATGCAACCTTAGATGCAGAAACAGGCAGCAACTGTATATGTGTTTTCTGTGTGCATGACAATGTTTTCTTTGTGTATGTGTGTATCTGTATGTGTGTATGCAATAAGATTAAATGGAGAACAAATGAAGTTTTCCAGCCGGTTCTTTTTTGTTTGTTAATAGCAAACTGCACTACCAATTAAATCTGATTCCCGCACAAAAGACTCTTATGAGCCGGTTCTCTTCAGTAAATCAATAACATACAGTGTTGCATTTAGAGTACACTGCATAATGCAGTGTACTCTAAATCCTGAACGAATGACTTCTTATGTGGTTCTTTTTAACAGAAACAAACTGCGTGATCATTGAAGTCCAATTCCCATATGAATGACTCTTATGAGGTGGTTCTATCTAGTGAATCAATAACATACAGCGCGCCAATGTACTCTGATTCCCAAACAAATTACTCTTACGAACTGCTTTTTGTTTATCAAGAACAAACACCGCCTCCAATGAAATCGGATTTCTGCACAAATAACTCTTAAGAAACGTTTTTTTAAAAATCATGAACAAACAGAGTAACCTATATATTAAAATGACTTTTATGAGCCAGTTATGCTTAACAAATCAGTAACATTCATTTACCAGAATAAACTGTATTCTGATTCCCAAATGGATGACTCTTGTGTGTCCGTTCTTTTTTGTTTCTCAAAAGCAAACAGCGCATCCAGTGAAGTTCAATTACCACACAAGTTATTCTTTTGAGCCAGTTCTTTTTAGTGAATCAAAAATGCACAGCACAACCAGTGAAGTTCAATTCCCGAAGGAATGAATCTGTCAACGAATTGACCTGTTATTTTTAGAGAATCAACAAAATAAAAAGTCACAAAAATTCTATGAAATGTACTGACTTGTATTGCTTTAGAATTGTATTAAAATGTATTTTTGTTATATCTGCTTTGTTAAAATCATCTCATCATCAGTTGTCAACAGACTGTTGTCACACCGTTGCTTGTCAAGACTGCAGCTGTAAAAGCAGTTTGTGCCTCTGAGGTTTGTTTTTATAGGTTTGCACCTGTTTTTTATTGTAATTGCTTGAGTTTTTGTGCATTCTGTTGTACATAATATAGATAACAACATGTGTTTTGTTTGTTTGTTTTTGCTATAACCATGTTTTTTGTTCATGCTTGGATGCCTGAGTATACATTTACTTGTGCATGTTTTGGTCTATGCATATGTACTTTTGTGCATATGTAGGGGTGTAATTCCTCACCAGTCCTGTCCCAGGATTATAGCTGTGAAGGTGGAGGCCAAAAGGCCGAGCATCCACAGAAGAGCCTGCCAGGGGCTCTCCAGCAGCAATGCAGCCAGAATCAGAGCTCCACTCAGGGGGTTGTTTAGCAGAATCACACGTAAGATCCCATGCAAACAGCACTCAGCCAGCTGCAGTGGGAAGTATTTATCTAGGAGAGAGAACAAAGGGAAAGAGGGAAAGAGATAAGAGAGAGATAAATAGAGAGTTCACCAAAAATGAAAATGATGTCATCATTGATTGATATTCAGGTAGATTCAAACCTATATCATTTTCTTTCTTCTGATTCAAAAGATGGTAGGCAGATCTTCTTCACAAAGGATGTGCTGGGAACTAGGACTTGTCAATCTCTAAAAAGCACCAGAAAAGCATCAGTAAAGCCTCATAAAATCAGACAATTCATGCATATTCCACATGTTCTCATAAGGCCATGTTTCACATAAGGCCATTTGATAGCATTATGTGAAATTATTTTTTGCCTTGAAAATTGCACTTGACAACTATGGTCACTATTATCTTTAATTCTATGGATCCTTTTTTATTCCACAGAAGAAAGAAAGCCATACTTGTTACAAAAGACATGGTGTTTAAATGTGTAAACTCACACATCCCTCTGATTCATGAAATCAGTCATTTTCATGTTACAATAGGACATAATACACATATTTGTGAAAAAGTTAGTCATTTAAGAATTGATAGTTTAGCACTTATTTTGAAAATTGTCATGTAGCATATATTTTCTTAGTGTAAGTAATTTTATTATGCATTTCTGTGAAAACAATATTTTGTGCAGGCTGTGTCATTCTAATACAAACCCCTGACTTTACATTCAAAACTGGGACATTTTATTAGTATGACTTGAATGTTATGTACCGTAGTGTAGCCGTCTCTTACCCTGCATGTGAGTATGTAATTGTTGCATTTCTCCAGTGCAATCCAGCAGGACACTGATGATATGCTGTTTTAGGCCTCCAGGCTGCTGTGCTGTTTTTTTTTTCTAAAATCCACATGTTGCCAATCAAAACCATGTAGCCACTATTGAATTTCAGACTAAACGCTGACTAATCTAGACTTTGAGACTAATCTAGAGATGGAAAAAGTTCATTTGTAGCATCTTTTGTATTTCCCTGAGTCATTCATAGTTCTGTTACCCTTGTGTTTTTTTTTGTGTGTGCATTTGTTAAGAGTTGTTCTGTATTGCGAGCAATTGCAGCGTGAAAGAGCATATTGGTGTTAATGTCTTCATTTATTTTTTCATTTATCACTTCAGTTCAAATCAAATCAAATTCATTTTCTCCTTTTTATTTGAATCTGATTGCCTATAAATTCCTAAAAATAATGATGTAATGCACAACACAGCCCCTCTTTAAAAATGAATAGACATTAAAACGTAAAAGAACTGAAACAGAACTTCATTCATGTGTTTGTATTCTGTGACGAGTAAATCATTTGTGAACCCAGACTGCACCTGCAGTTGCATTATGTAATCAGCAGTCATTTCTGAAAGATGGACCCACAGTTCAGTGTCTTCGGCACATCTGTTACATAATAAAAGAGAGCAGAACAAAAGAGGTTTACTTTCATCTTACAAGGGGTCATTGAGTAAGCAATTTGTAGTCTAAGTGAGTCTGTCAACAAATGACATAAACTTGTTTCTGTTTAGAATTCTAGAGTGAGGCGGGGTTGGATAGCTAGCTAGCTTGATAGATAGATAGATAGATAGATAGATAGATAGATGAACGACCAAAAGAAAACCAACTACTTACGTTCAGGTCTTCATGAAAATAAAGTAGGTGTATCAGTGACTCTAGGCATGTGTGAGTATCTGATTATATGTTTTCCCAAAAAAAGCGTTCATTCCTGTATATGTAATATAAAAGAAGCAGATAAAATGTGGTGGTACGAGTTGTTTTCCAGTCTCACTCTCATCCCTGTTCACTTTTTTTAAACTCGTTTTTTTTTCCAGTCATCAATTTTTCAGTAAACGCATCTGTATGTGTGTGTGGGTTGAGGCAACCCAGAAGCAAACACGCCCTTCCATTGATTGATAGTCACCCTGACTCAAAGTCTCTGAGGTTCTGACTGATGAAGAGATGGATGGAGCGAGGCAGGGAGAAATCAGAGCATGATATGTTGAGTAGAAAATGCTAGAGAAAACAGTTACATTAAGGTTCCGTTTGTAAAGTCTTTATAAAGGTGTTTATAAATGACTAATAACTCATTTATAAATGCATTATAAATCATTGATAAGCAGTTATAAATGCATGAATAAAAAGGGTGATTTTATTACAATACCTGCCAAATAGTGAGCCATTTTTAACTTACATGTTATAAATGCTTAATAAATATTTTTATTCATACCTATTTCACTCAAAACCAGATTCCTGATTTATTTCATTATGCAGCAAAAATAGACTATTATAGACATTTATACATGACTTATGACATTTTTCTTACTATGTTGCTTACCAGAAGCTACTCTGTATCTTACCCACGAAACTCTCCAAGAGTTCATGATGCCTATCCATAGCAAAG
>NW_015537968.1:1627769-1630601 GCF_001515605.1 Sinocyclocheilus anshuiensis
CGTGCATAATGCATTCAACTGCTTATCAATAATTTATAATGCATCTGTAAATGAGTTATTAGTCATTTATAAACACCTTTATAAACCCTTTACAAGGGGAACCTTAATGTAAATAGTTACTGAGAAAACAATGCAATAAATATGAACTTGTTGTTTTGAGGTTAGTATATATTTTTCACATGCTAATGGTGGTTTAATATATATTACAGATTCTGTGTATATGTTTGGGTGTGTGTGTGAGGTCTTTGTGAGTGACACAGAGGACATTGTGATCTTGCCATTGGAGTGACATTCTCCTTGCGTGGAAAGAACTGGTCGATGCTCGCTCATTTACAATGTCTCACGCACACACACAGAGGCTCTAATTAAGATGTCTGGCCAGTTGTAGATCATTAGCCCTGCATGTGCTGGAGTCAGAACGCAATTATCTGGCTGTGTAGTGCAGTGGCCTCGTGATCTGTGCTCCAGTTCACTCCACCCACAGAGCTCAGATCTGGGTAAAGCTGTCATGCATGGGAGGCCTCTAGTGAAGCTGTATGTGTTATTTTCTTAAAGGGACAGTACATCTATTTTAATCACCCTCATGTCATTACAAAACTTCTTTCTGACCTCTGTGGAACACAAAAGAAAATGTTTTGAAAGCGTCTCAGCGTTTTGTTTTCTTTTTAATCCATATAGGATTAAAGTTTTCAAAATATGTTCTTTTGTGTTCTGCAGAATTAAAAAAGGGCAACATGAGGATGAGTAGGCTAAATGATATTAATTTTGGGTGAACTTTAATCCTACATATGAACGCATACTTTATAAAACAATCATGTTGTCATTTTCATTTGAAAATGTAACTTTCAATATAATACATATTCCAGTGCATGTGGCAAAGAGGTTTGCATACTTGAGATAATGAAAGAGGTTTGTACTAGAAATGCAAACAGTAAAATTTTGTGTTTGTGTCTGTGTGATCGGGAAGACTTGTATTTGGCTTATTCATTACTCAAATGTTATACCCATCTAACTTATGCAATACAGTGGAATACTGCAATAGGTTTAGTATACCACCCTACCCTATTAGTCAAACATTTTTTATTTTATTTTATTTTATTTATTTATTATTATTATTATACCCTCACTGGGGGCTGAGCTCCCCTAAAATTAAAATCCTAGAATCGCCCCTGGTTTTAACTATATGTAACATTTTGAAGGCCGAACATAATATCTAATCCAGGGATTACCAAACTTTTCTGCGAGCTGAATTCCTATGATCTAAAATATTTACTTGAAGTATTGAAGTAATTTTAATGTAATATTTCATTAATTTAACAATACATTTGCTTGTTCATAGTTGTATGATATTGGTTAATGGTCACATGACATGCAGGTAAAAAAATAAAATATAGAAAAAATGTTAAATTTTTTAAATTAATTTTTTAAATATTTATTTATTTTAATGTTACATTTTTATGATATAATTAATTATTAGCTTTTCATTAGCTCAAAAACCCCTTGTAGTTACCTCACAAAATCCCAGTTTGGGAAAACCTGATTCATTTAGAGTGATTTGCTGTAGTGTTGTGGAATGCTTTGGATTTAATAATAAAGAAAGTGTGCTGATACATTAAACATCTCTCTATATGAGACATGTTGTGCATCCCTCATATGTGTTTGTGTATGTTTGCATAGAGGATTGTAGGTGGTGTTGGTGAGCTGGAAAACACTAAGCAGTTGCCATGTTTTACATGCGCGCACACACACACACACACACACACACTCACTCACTATTCCTCAATGTCACTGATTGAATAAGCAGCACACCTTAAAGGTTGCACTGACAAACCAAGACAAATGATATTGAGAGCTGTAAGAGTCTGGTTCTGTTTAATGGAATTGGGTAAGCAAATTTTCTTTTGCATTGTCTGCTTCTTCGAGACTCTTTTAGTATTCTTTTCCAAGAATCAATGCGCTTGTTACGTATACCTGTACAAACTTATATAACCCAACACTGTAAGGTTATATATTCCTATTTGATACACGATTAAATTTTTCTGATGCATTCATTCATTTAACAACATGAGTTTAATAATTTTCATTTTTATTGTGCTAAATTGTATTGTACTCTAAAGTTTTACAGTTTTTCACATTTGCTAAGACACAAAATCCCATTCTCTGAACCAAATTCTCAATAGCCTAAACCAATTTGTCAAATAAATCACTCTTTCTGCAAAACCAAGTTCAGGCAGTTTAGACACAGTTTGCAGATCTCATGCACTCTTTTCGCAAAACTCTAAACACATTCTCACTCACTGAAACGCAATTTGCACTGTGATAAACTGTGATGCAAAACCCTAAACAAGAAAGCAAAAGTTAAGCACAACTGCAACACGGTTGTCATCATTTACACACAATAATTCAAACTGTTCACACTTGTTTCTAAATATGTTAATGTACAAAATATAAGCCAGTTCAAAGTGCACAGATGGCATGGGTGCATCCATCAATCTGAGAGGTACGAAAGGACGAGAAAGAGCAAGATCAAGAACAGTCAACAACAGGACAAAGAGTTCAACCTAACTTGAGCAGATTGTCTGTGGCCACCATAATCAGTTGGAAAGTTCAAAAGAACAGCAAAAGAAGAGTGGAAGAGAATCTTGTAGAAATGCAAGACTACCACGTTAGGGTGGAAGAACTGGCCTGTGGTGGCAGAAACATGCTGTCTTGTATATATATATATTTTTTTGTTTGTTTTTTGTTGCATCTACGTATGTATGCATGTGTGTGTATGTGTGTATATATATATACAGTATATATATATATATATATATATATACATATGCACTG
>NW_015537968.1:1630836-1635444 GCF_001515605.1 Sinocyclocheilus anshuiensis
TATATATATATATATATATATACATACATATGCACTGTGTGTGTGTGTGTTTGGTATATTCTCTTAGGTGTGATTTCTTTTGTGTGTGTGTGTGTGTGTGTGTGTGTGTGTGTGTTTTATTGCAAAATATTTACTATATACTAATATACTAATAAACATTTTTTTTGTAACTACATGCACTATACACTGTGTTCTCCATTTTTTGATGTAGTGTCTAATGAATGATCTGTAGTGTGTATATCATTGACTAATGTATGTGTGATTTGAAAGCTTTGTTTGATTTTGACTACAGGTGAAATGGTTTTGAAGCGATTGTTTGATTTTGCCAGAAGAGTCAGGGGTTCTGTGAATTTAGTTTGAAGGTTTGGGTTTGTGTTTAAGGTTTTGAGAAAATGAGTGATGTATCAAGAAATGTGTTTTAGCAATTCAGAAAAACTGTAATATGGGAGGCAGATTCTAGACCAGTTTTGTGAGTTATTTGAATTTGGCCATTTAGCTCCACAACCAGTCTTTGTGTTTTTTTAAAGGTCAGTCTTGCTTGAAGCAGCAAGCTCAAATTAGGTTCCACAAAGTACAAGGAGGAGATAAAGGAGAGAGGTTGGGCTAGCCGATTAGATCTGAGGCTGATCAATAGAGGATATATGATCTGGTTCCGTTTTCGGCAGCAGAGAGAGACTAATGTTTGCTGAGAGAGAGAGCATGAATGTGTGTGTGTGTGTGTGTGTGTGTGAGACAGAGAGAGAGAGAGAGAGTAGTTTAAAGAAAGTATGCCACAGCCTCTGAGCTGACTAATGGCTGTTAGGAGGAGAGAGCATAAATAAGATATGGATGTAGATAGAAAGAGAGTGAGATAGTGTGAGAGGATATAAATTGTTCAAGAGTCTTTTAACCACAAGAAACTGCGAAAACAGTTTAAACGCTGCTGAACTTTTCTGCCTTCCCCAATCTCTCTTTATCTTTCTCTTTATTTATTTTTCTAAAATGAAGACAGTTTCTTAGTCTTAACCTTAGACGACACATCCCTGGACTGACTGCAGTAGATTCACTGTTTTTTTGATGCATATTGCACACAAAAGTGACAAGTTTGAGTTGGATTCGCTGACTGCTGTGCTACTTCGGAGTGCACAGACTGGATTGTGGAATCATCTATCTATGTCCCTAAATATCACATAAAAACAAAGCAAATGAAATTTAGATATCTCAGATCTCTACCTGTCAAGCAGGCAGTTCTTGGCCAGAATAAACTGTGAAGTGGACCAAGCTATTTATTATTGCTAATACTCAAAACCTTCGCTCTCTTAGACTCTCTTTACACTGCTTTTAGGGACACAGATTCTTAACAAGAGTTTTTGGGTAATCTCAATAATCCACTATAAAAACTTTCATACATTAAAAGCTCTGAGAGAATTTGTGTGTGTGTGTGGGTGTATTATACAGTGTTGGGGAAAGTTACTTTTAAAAGTAATGCATTACAATATTGCGTTACTCCATAAAAAAGTAACTAATTACGTTACTTAGTTAATTTTTATGGAAAGTAATGCGTTACTTTACTAGTTACTTGAAAAAAGTAATCTGATTACGTAACTCACGTTACTTGTAATGCGTTACCCCAACACTGGTATTATATCCCTTAATTCAGTCATGCAGAAGAGGGGCATCTGCCATGACTCACACTGCTAGTTCTTCTGGGCAGCAAGACAGCTTCTCACAGATGTAGATGTGGCTGTGCTTCTCACAGAACGGACTGGGAACCAAGGACACTTCTTATTCAGAACCTTTTCCATTTAAAACAAATAAAAAATACCGGCAGTGAATTACGTTTAGTCTTCACACATGCATTCTTCTGTCGATGCGGATGGAATACCACAGTTTTATGTACCCGAGTTTTCTGCAGTACTTCTTCAAACTGCACCATATCACCACCATTCGCGCAAAATGGACAGCAGAAGACCTTAGTCAGGGTAGCGCCATATTTAATTTCTGACAGGAATTAAAATGGGGATGTGAGGGACAGAAGTACAGTGGGTTCAATGTACTCTTGTTTGACAACATATTAATTGTTCAGCTCATGAAACATCTTTCCAAAAGATTTACAGTAGACAAAAACTCTATAAACCAGTTTTAAAAGTTGTTAGTTTTGCAAATTACATGATCTAAGACCTTTATACAGTGCATGCCATTGTAAAGACTGTAAGTCTATCCCTCACAGCCTCATCCATGTAAAATTCTATATGGCATCTACCCGGATTAAGGTTTATAGCTTGACTGCAGAACAACTGACTCATAGGAGCTGGTTTAGTGAATCAAATGTTGCCCAATTTTCAACCAAATCCAACAAGTTTGAAAAATGTAGTGAAAAAATGAATGTTAACACATTTTTCATCTGTTTAGCAATGTTGTTTAATTTATAGTTCTTAAATGTACTAAAAGAATCATTAATAGAACTAGTAAGGAACCCGATCCAGGGCTGGAATCATTCTCTATGATCCCAACTCAAAGATCAGTTACAAAACACATGGCAGATCAGCCTTGGAGGGCAGCCTGGGGTTTAGAGTGTTTATGTGAATAGAGAGGAAGCAAATAATCCCTGGGTGAGTCTTGTTGATTTGCCCTCTCTCTTTCTCTGCTTCTTCATCCTCTCATTTTTCTAGCGACTGGTAATGTGCTTTCCTTGGAAGTGTTGCTGCCTGGTATTCAAATCACACACTATCATTATGGCAAGACTTATTTACCATTTTATGTGCATGTGTGCTCAGCTGTTTGTGTGCTGGTGTATCATCCATCATGTCTCCCAACATTTTGTGGGCGCAGCAACAATTTGTCATGTCACACTCCTGCCAGTTTGATTTTGGCCCACCAGGCATACTTTCTCCCAGTCACGACTGCTCCCTCTTTTTCTCACTCCCTTCCTCCAGCCATCCTCCCTCCTTCGTTCATTCACCCTCTCCGTCTCCATAACAACCAAAGGCGTTTAGCCTTGACAGTTTGGTGGAATGGCGTCTTTTCTGAGCTGTGTTCAGTAATTCCTACTTACACACACACACTCTCTCTCAAGTGCAATGGCTCTGTCTCGTATTCACCGAGACTCTCAAGCAAAAGCCCTTGTAATTCCTCACCACTTCTCTGCAGCCTATAGACCTCCTTCATACTGCCTCTCACACACAAACACAAACACAGAGCTTATGTATTTTAGATTATATTTGTGCTGATACCCACTGAAGTGTTTGATAAGTGCGTGGGATGAGTTCATCTCTGATAACTGGGTCAGCATAATTCATACTTCTCCCACAGAGACATGACACTGTGTTTGTGCATGCGTGCATGTGTGTGTTTGGTCAGGTTTTGCCAACATCGTGAGGATTAAATGTCTCCACAAGGGTACTAAAACCTGAAATCACCTACACTGTGTGGAGCAGCCAACAGTCCACAAGGAAGTTGTCGTAATATAGACGATAAATAATATCTTTATGAATATGTAAAAAGCCAGAAAGGTTTATGTGTTATTTTATATATTATATATATATGTGTGTGTGTGTGTATCACCAGGCAGGCATCAGGCATAACATTATGACCACTGACAGGTGAGTGAATAACACTGATTATCTCTTCATCATGGCACCTGTTAGTGGGTGGGATATATTAGGCAGCCAGTGAACATTTTGTCCTCAAATTTGATGTGTTAGAAGCAGGAAAAATGGGTGAGCATAAGGATTTGAGAGAGTTTGACAAGGGCCAAATTGTGATGGCTAGACGACTGGGTCAGAGCATCTCCAAAACTGCAGCTCTTGTTCCCGGTCTGCAGTGGTCAGTATCTATCTAAATCTACTGTAGCTTAAATTGCTCAAGAAGTTAATGCTGGTTCTGATGGAAAGGTATCAGAATACACAGTGCATCGCAGTTTGTTGCATATGGGGCTGCATAGCCGCAGACCAGTCAGGGGGCCCATGCTGACCCCTGTCCACCGCCGAAAGCACCAACAGTGGGCACATGAGCATCAGAACTGGACCACAGAGCAATGGAAGAAGGTGGCCTGGTCTGATGAATCACGTTTTCTTTTACATCTCGTGGATGGCCGGGTGCATGTGAGTCTTTTACCTGGGGAACACATGGCACCAGGATGCACTATTGGAAGAAGGCAAGCCGGCAGAGGCAGTGTGATGCTTTGGACAATGTTCTGCTGGGAAACCTTGGGTGCTGCCATCCATGTGGATGTTACTTTGACACGTACCACCTACTTAAGCATTGTTGCAGACCATGTACACCCTTGTACAGACCAGCAGGATAATGCACCCTGCCACAAGGCAAAAATGGTTCAGGAATGGTTTGAGGAGCACAACAACGAGTGTGAGGTGTTGACTTGGCATCCAAATTCCCCAGATCTCAATCCAATCGAGTATCTGTAGGATGTGCTGAACAAACAAATCCGACCCATGGAGGCCCCACCTCACAACTTACTGGACTTAAAGGATCTGCTGCTAACATCTTGGTGCCAGATACCACAAAACCTTCAAGGGTCTAGTGGAGTCCATGCCTCGACGGGTCAGGGCTGTTTTGGCAGCAAAAGGGGGACCAACACAATATTAGGTAGTCATAATGTTATGCCTGATC
>NW_015537968.1:1635605-1686530 GCF_001515605.1 Sinocyclocheilus anshuiensis
TATATATATATATATATATAATTTCACCAAACTTAGGTGTGACTTTTTTTGTGTGTGTGTGTTTTTTTTTTTACAGTAAAATATTACTTACTATATACTGTACAATAAACAGTTTTTTTTGTAATTACATGCACTGGACACTGTGTTCTCCATTTTTTGATGTAGTGTCTAATGAATGATCTGTAGTGTTATAGGCCAAAATATTGAGATTATTACAACTTTTTAATGAATATTTTCTCTTATGCTCACAAGGTTACATTTATTTGCTCAAAAATACAGTAAAACTGTAATATTGTGAAATATTATTATAATTTATTATAATATATTATATTATATTATTAGGCTATAAATATTATTATAATTACATCAGAGGTTTTTTTTTCTGTTGCCTGCCTGCGATGTAGATGAAGTCCTCTGATTCATATGTATGTATGTATGTATGCATGCGTGCTTATGTACTGTATTCACAAAACTAGTTTGGATTTGTGTTTAAGGTTTTGAGAAAATGTGTTTTAGCAATTCAGAAAAACTGTATTATCAATGTTGAAAACAGTTTGGATGCTTAATATTTTTGTGGAATCCATGATACATTTTGCCAGGATTCTTTGATGAATAGGATTTTTTTTTTAATCTCACTCACACCAAATGTTTGAATGGTAGTGTATCATGGTTTCCACAAAAATATGCAGCAACTGTTTTCAAATTTAATAATAAGAAGAAATGTTTTTTGAGCACCAAATCAACATATTAAAATTATTTCTGAAGTATCATGTGATACTGAAGACTGAAGTAATGGCTGCTGAAAATTCAGCTTTGCCATCACGGAATAAATGATAATAAATTATATTTTAAAACATATTATTGTGTGAAATAGTTCGGGTGTCATCTAGCCAAAAGCTAGAAGGTTTCATCCTTTTAGTAGCAGTCAAAAAGCAGTCAATATCCAGACACTCTTGTAAAAGGTCTCCAATATATTTCCTTTGGGTGTGTATGTTGGGAGAGAAGAATAAGAGGCCTTTTAAAGGTTCTGTGGTTGTTTAATTGTCATTGCCGTTGAAGGTCATGTAGTTTTAGCGGTATGAGTCAGCATACTGCTCCCCAAGTGGCCCATCATGCACCTGTACACATTCAACTTTAATTAAGAACATTCAGACCAAAAAATGGCAAATCAGTTTCATTCAGTTTTCATTCATGTTTTTCCATTCATCTAATTTGTCACTTTGACTGTGTCACTTTTCAGTCAACCTATTTCAACCATTTTAAAAGCACTTCAGCTTCCTAAAAAAAATGTTTTCCAAGAAAATATAAGGCTCTTGTTAAGCCCCAAGCCCATAGAGGACCCTATTGTTTTTCTTAGGATTATTATTTTTATTTTTATTCTTATTTTTGTCAAGGTTTTTGTGGCTTTTGGGGCCCTTAACATGCTCAAAAACTCTTGAAACTTTGCACACATGTTATAATCTGTGGCCATTAGAGCCGGACAGTGTTTCACATGTGGGGGCCATGGCACACCTTTTAAAGGGAAATTTTTGAGGGTCTCTTTAGCAAACACCGTTTGACCTACAGTCACCAAAATTCATACGGATATAGATTTCATCAAGCCTAACAACTTTCGTGCTGACAGTCAGTGCTCCGCTCAACAGGAAGTCTGCTATTCAAGGTTTTGTGAAAAGCGCACGCTGTGGAATTTGCGATACTCCTCCTAGGATTTTCATCCTCAATACATTCATGCAATTCACACCAAACTTTGTCAACATGATGCCAAGATATTGAAGATGCCAAATTGCAAACAGTTTTTGGATATTATAACAGTTTTTGGTGTTGCAATGATGATTTATTAAAATAACTGTAAAAAGGAAGCAGTAATTTTCTTATTTCTTTAAAGTGCATTGTTCAAACTCCTCAAAACTTTTTACATATGGAGAACAAGTCATTCTTAGGAAACATGCTTAGTTTCATGAATTTATAATGCTCAGGGGCCACCAAAAAATTAAAACAATCAAACATTTCAGCTGACAGTTGAAGGCTGTAATACTAAGGTTGTCATAGGATAAGCAGTCTTTTCAGCCTGATGCTTTACTGCTCAGTTCAGTTAGTTAGAATGACAAACAAATACATCAAATAAGTTAATGTGTACTGTACTGGTAATATAGTTTTATATAATTATTTCACAAATTCTTATATATTATTAAAATCATTTTAAAAATGCTTATAGGTCATAAAATAAAAAGTTTATAATATAAAAGTTTTGAAGAATACAGTTTAAAAGATAAAAGTTTTGGTAAAACTGTATAATAAGGTCTCATTTGTTAACATTAGTTAATGCATTAACTAACATAAACTAACAATGAACAATATATTTTTACAGCATTTATTAATCTTTTTTAATGTTAGTTAATAAAAATGTTCATGTTTATGTTAATTCACAGTACATTAACTAATGTGAACGGAACTTTAAATTTGAATAAGGTATTAGTAAGTTTTGAACTTAATATCAACTAACATTAATAAATGCTACATAATCATGTTAACCCATCGTTGCTGCTTGCAACTATATTTTTCTTGTTTGTTTTTTATTTTTTTTAAATAAATGAATTATTTACATTAAAAATGTAAATGCCAGTACATTAAAAATCTGCGTTTTTGATTCAGCCGGTAAGACACAAATATTGAATATAACAATGTTTTTTTTTCAGACCGGTCAGGTTTGAAGAGAATAAAAATTATGTAAAACGCTCCTCCGCAATTTACATGCATTGTTATGTTTCAACCGCAGTTGGCGATAGAGATCCCAGAACTTACTGTCTTCTGTTGAACACAACAATGGCCGGAAGCGATTCTTTACAGTTTAAAATGTTTGAAATATTAGAATTATTTTCTCTCACACACCTATCGTTTCGCTTCAGAAGACATTGATTCATCAACTGGAGTCATGTGGATTACCTTATTGTTAGTTTTGCATGGTTTTGATGCATCAACTTGCAGGACTCATCCACTTGCAATATAAAACTGTAGTCAGTAATGTAATCTGTAATGTATTCTGTACTTTTGTATTACTTTTAGATTACTTTTGACCTAACTTGTTTATAGATTTATATGGGATTATTGTTATTAAAAACAAAAAAGAAAGATAAATAAAATATATGATATACTTTGTTATTAACATCATGAAATGCACTAAGACAGGGTTTCCCAAACGGGGCTAAATGAAAGTACTGCAGGGGGCTTATGAGTTGATAAAAAGCTAAAATAAAATAAAAACAAAATAAAACACTTGAACAGCCAAATTTTATTAGTCTCATACATGGTATAGTTGACTGATAGGTGCTTTTGTCCCCAAATTCAGAAGCATGGATTGTAAATTAATTTACATGACCATTCTATATTGTGCTCTCTATTCAATATGACACACAGTAGAATTTGTTAGAAAGGAAAACTTAAAAGGGAAAAAGGAATTAGGGAGAATCAATAAATTATGAATAATTTACTGCCATTGTGTAAATTATTTGTAATAATATAATTCATGGAAAAAGAAAACTATTCCTGCACACTGTCAATTAGTGCATAAGTATCAAAAAGGTTTAATAACAACGTTTCGGTCGCATGACCCTCATCAGCTATCTTCAAACATGAAATTACAATTTAAACCACATTTAAAAAGAATTCATGACCAATCACTGCAAAGGACCATCGCTTAGTGATAACCCACACTGGGTACATAATTAACATCAATCACAAAATTGTTTTTTTAAAATTATAACATCACATTAAACAGTGCTTCATCGTTCATGCCTAAAGGAGATAAAGTCTGAAGGGTAAAAATCCAAAACAGCTCACGTCGCTGTTAGAATAATTCGATATCTCCCCCTCTAGGTGGCATATTAACCCTTTCAATCCCACAAAAGCGTAAGGTAGAAACATCATGGTTGTGGGCAAGAAAATGGGCTGCAACTGAATAATTCATATATTTTCTCCTAATAGAGCTCTTGTGTTCACTACCTCTTTGCTTAAGTTGACGTGATGTTTTACCAACATATCCTAAACCACAAGGACAACGAATCAAATAAACAACATGAGTGGAGACACAAGTTATCACAGAGTTGATTCTATATTTTTTACTGAATGGATGACGCAGTGCCTTTATTAGCATTTTAGGTCCTACTCAAATGCATCTCCTGAGCTTGCTGACAGTCTCTGGGGAGACTCGCCTGTGAATGAGAGTCTGTCAAGCCTGACAAGGCAAAAATAGAACATCCAAAACTTGTAGATTTTGCGCACAGATGCAACATGACCAACATACACAAGTGTGTCATCAGTGAGTTTTATTCAATACCTCAAGGCACTGCTGTGTGTGTGCATGGCCTTAGGCCCATATCACAGTGGTCCATTTCTTTTCTGTGGTTTAATCTTATTTTCATCCATTTAATAATATATTTATTTGACGAGACAGTGATCGGCTGCTTGGAATACCAAAAAGTCAGAGAGCCGACCTCACGTTCTTCATTTCTCATACATTTCACATCACCCTAATATTTCATCAGCTTCCTCCATCAAACACACTGCTTGGCAGACTCAGCGTTCTCTCATTTTCTTGATCTCTTTCTCTTTTCTTCCCCTTGCCTTTATATCTCTCTCTATTTCATTTCCACCTTACTTCTTTGTATCGGTTTATTACCATTTCAGTTCCAAATGTTCTCCAGTCAGAAAACCATCCTATTCTACTGTAATGTGGGGTTTGGTGTTTGGTGTTTGGGTTTTGTTTCATGATCATATTCTGATTGGTAGTCTTAGTCATGTGTCTTGTTTCCCATTGGTTTGTTCTTGTCATGTGACTCTCTTGTTTGCTATAAGTAGCCATCATGTTGCCATTGTCTCTCGCAGTGTATTGAAGTTGTAACCCGCTGTTGGTGAGTCTAGTCTGTTATGCCTCGTCAAGTCTGTTCATGCCTCGTCAAGTCTGTTCATGCCTCGTCAAGTCTGTTCATGCCTCGTCAAGTCTGTTCATGCCTCGTCAAGTCTGTTCATGCCTCGTCAAGTCTGTTCATGCCTCGTCAAGTCTGTTCATGCCTCGTCAAGTCTGTTCATGCCTCGTCAAGTCTGTTCATGCCTCGTCAAGTCTGTTCATGCCTCGTCAAGTCTGTTCATGCCTCGTCAAGTCTGTTCATGCCTCGTCAAGTCTGTTCATGCCTCGTCAAGTCTGTTCATGCCTCGTCAAGTCTGTTCATGCCTCGTCAAGTCTGTTCATGCCTCGTCAAGTCTGTTCATGCCTCGTCAAGTCTGTTCATGCCTCGTCAAGTCTGTTCATGCCTCGTCAAGTCTGTTCATGCCTCGTCAAGTCTGTTCATGCCTCGTCAAGTCTGTTCATGCCTCGTCAAGTCTGTTCATGCCTCGTCAAGTCTGTTCATGCCTCGTCAAGTCTGTTCATGCCTCGTCAAGTCTGTTCATGCCTCGTCAAGTCTGTTCATGCCTCGTCAAGTCTGTTCATGCCTCGTCAAGTCTGTTCATGCCTCGTCAAGTCTGTTCATGCCTCGTCAAGTCTGTTCATGCCTCGTCAAGTCTGTTCATGCCTCGTCAAGTCTGTTCATGCCTCGTCAAGTCTGTTCATGCCTCGTCAAGTCTGTTCATGCCTCGTCAAGTCTGTTCATGCCTCGTCAAGTCTGTTCATGCCTCGTCAAGTCTGTTCATGCCTCGTCAAGTCTGTTCATGCCTCGTCAAGTCTGTTCATGCCTCGTCAAGTCTGTTCATGCCTCGTCAAGTCTGTTCATGCCTCGTCAAGTCTGTTCATGCCTCGTCAAGTCTGTTCATGCCTCGTCAAGTCTGTTCATGCCTCGTCAAGTCTGTTCATGCCTCGTCAAGTCTGTTCATGCCTCGTCAAGTCTGTTCATGCCTCGTCAAGTCTGTTCATGCCTCGTCAAGTCTGTTCATGCCTCGTCAAGTCTGTTCATGCCTCGTCAAGTCTGTTCATGCCTCGTCAAGTCTGTTCATGCCTCGTCAAGTCTGTTCATGCCTCGTCAAGTCTGTTCATGCCTCGTCAAGTCTGTTCATGCCTCGTCAAGTCTGTTCATGCCTCGTCAAGTCTGTTCATGCCTCGTCAAGTCTGTTCATGCCTCGTCAAGTCTGTTCATGCCTCGTCAAGTCTGTTCATGCCTCGTCAAGTCTGTTCATGCCTCGTCAAGTCTGTTCATGCCTCGTCAAGTCTGTTCATGCCTCGTCAAGTCTGTTCATGCCTCGTCAAGTCTGTTCATGCCTCGTCAAGTCTGTTCATGCCTCGTCAAGTCTGTTCATGCCTCGTCAAGTCTGTTCATGCCTCGTCAAGTCTGTTCATGCCTCGTCAAGTCTGTTCATGCCTCGTCAAGTCTGTTCATGCCTCGTCAAGTCTGTTCATGCCTCGTCAAGTCTGTTCATGCCTCGTCAAGTCTGTTCATGCCTCGTCAAGTCTGTTCATGCCTCGTCAAGTCTGTTCATGCCTCGTCAAGTCTGTTCATGCCTCGTCAAGTCTGTTCATGCCTCGTCAAGTCTGTTCATGCCTCGTCAAGTCTGTTCATGCCTCGTCAAGTCTGTTCATGCCTCGTCAAGTCTGTTCATGCCTCGTCAAGTCTGTTCATGCCTCGTCAAGTCTGTTCATGCCTCGTCAAGTCTGTTCATGCCTCGTCAAGTCTGTTCATGCCTCGTCAAGTCTGTTCATGCCTCGTCAAGTCTGTTCATGCCTCGTCAAGTCTGTTCATGCCTCGTCAAGTCTGTTCATGCCTCGTCAAGTCTGTTCATGCCTCGTCAAGTCTGTTCATGCCTCGTCAAGTCTGTTCATGCCTCGTCAAGTCTGTTCATGCCTCGTCAAGTCTGTTCATGCCTCGTCAAGTCTGTTCATGCCTCGTCAAGTCTGTTCATGCCTCGTCAAGTCTGTTCATGCCTCGTCAAGTCTGTTCATGCCTCGTCAAGTCTGTTCATGCCTCGTCAAGTCTGTTCATGCCTCGTCAAGTCTGTTCATGCCTCGTCAAGTCTGTTCATGCCTCGTCAAGTCTGTTCATGCCTCGTCAAGTCTGTTCATGCCTCGTCAAGTCTGTTCATGCCTCGTCAAGTCTGTTCATGCCTCGTCAAGTCTGTTCATGCCTCGTCAAGTCTGTTCATGCCTCGTCAAGTCTGTTCATGCCTCGTCAAGTCTGTTCATGCCTCGTCAAGTCAAGTCAAGTCTGTGTCTCTAGTCTTCGTCTGTTTGGATTATGTTTGGATGTTTGGATCACTGTAAATAAACTGCACTTGGGTTCTCACTTACGCTCGCCTTCAGTGGATTAATTCGTTACATCTACTTGCACTTTGTATCCTTTCATCTATTTCTTTCATGTTCTCTCTTACTTTTAAATTCCCCACTCCCCAGTTTCATTTAAGCTTTATTGGCAAGACATATGACAGCACTTTTGTATTGCCAAAGATGTAGCAGTTTAGACAATAACCTCCTTGCCTTATTCACTCGCTCTCTTTCTCAGCAAGGAGACAGCAATCCTTCATTTGTCGTTTCATGATATACTGCCGCATTTAAAATGCATTTCCATTACATCTGAGAACTATAAAAACTCCCAGTGTGCAAACGCACACACACACACACACACACACACACACACACACACAGTCAGAGTTGATTCAGAGCTTGTTCTTGCAGCTCCCGCTGAGCTGGACTGGACAGGGTGGGGATTTGTGTCTGACTGCAGGAGGTGCTGTCTAATGTGGACGTTGCTGGTCTTTTCAGACAGCTTTGACCAAAACCTAGTGAGTTGCCCACATATATAGCATTTAAAGGGTTAGTTCACCCAAAAATGAAAATTAGCCCATAAATTACTCACCCTCAAGTCATCCTAGGTCTTTATGACTTTCTTCTTTCAAACGAATCCAGTCAGAGTTATATTAAAAATTGTCTTTGATCTTTCAAGCTGTTTCATGGCACTCAGCGGGTGTTGCATGCTTCAGTCCAAAAGCACTTAATTAATATGCGCCCATCCAGAAAAAAAGTGTCTCACATGGCTCCGGGGTGTGAACAAAGGCCTTCTGTAGCGAATCGATGCGTTTTTGTAAGAAAAATATCCATATTCAAAACGTAATAATCACTTTAAGCTTGCGCTCACTGTTGTACACTTAAAGCAGTTCCGGGCGAATCTTCTCTTCTTGGCATTTCGCCTCTGCTCTAACTATCTTGTTTCTAGTTGTCTTTAAAGCCTTTAAAACTTTCACACTTTTAAACACTTAAATCTTTTATAGCATTTTACAAACAATTTATAATTCAAAGTCTTGACAAACACTGCTGGTTAAGAATTACACTAAGGAATGTCTTTACATTTCAATTGACTTTATTTCTACTTCCTTAAAGGGGTCATATGACGTTGCTAAAAAGAACATTATGTTGTGTATTTGGTGTAATGCAATGTGTTCTTGCAAAGTTGGAACTGCCCCAATTTATAGAACAGCCTTTGAGCACAGACCCATTGTATGCTACTCTGCAGGTTCAGGAAACAGTCTTCCATAAAATACGTCACACACGACGGGCTTGAGTGAACGGTGCGGCCGGCAGGCGTGCGGCAACCACATTTGACGACCCTGGGCTGGACTCCGCTTCGTCCATTGTGAAAGCCGATCCGGCGATCCACAGCACGAAGTTGATGTATTTCCTCAGCGACCAGCACGGATCAGCTCTAGGCATGACAGAGCGGATATCGTCCTCTTTTGGAAGGCCAAACAAAGTAGTTTCGCTTTCACAACTAAACACACAGTATCTCCACAACATGGCGCCGGCGGCAACAACAATACTACAGCAAGAATAAAAGTTACACCTTCTTTCTTTGCGTGAACATTTGGGCGGTGTTATGCAAATCTTCCCACACAGTGACGTAGACATGTGGGGGCGTGTTTAAGCGAGCCGTTTTAGGAGGGCGTGGACAAGTCTTAACTTTTATAAAGAATATCTCTTTGGATTTGAGACTTTAGTCTTTGCAACTTTACAGATCTACTTTATGCACCAAGAGCTTGTAACACTCCAAAGAGAAAGGAAAAATTGAAATCGCATCATATGACCCCTTTAAATTCAAATGGAGTCATTTTAAATGAGTTATTCCTTTGATGAGTTTTATTTTGTTAATGAAATGTTTAGAATATGTTGCTTTGAATATTTAGAGCTAAGTTACAATCCAATCTAATATTTCTGTCTTCAATCCTTTAATTAAATTGCATGTTTAATTCAAACTATATATATAACCTAATACTGGTGTATGCGTGTACTTTTATGCTTAAAGTATTGCATTGTTAGCTTAGCAAAATGTGCAAACTGTCACGACTCACACACTGGGAGCACAGGAACGAGCGAGGAGACGAGGAATAAAATAAATCAAAAGGGTTTTAATGAAAGCACTCTGGGGATCACAGGACGGGAGACGTCAGGCAAACAAAATGACACTTAACAGCAGACAGAGAACTGGGAACATAAATACACAGACACCAATGGGACACACTTGGGAGCAAATGAACTAATTAATCAAAACATAGCTGGAGACGAATACACACAATGAGGACAGGAACAGGAAGGACCAAATAAGGGCAGGGAAGGCACATCAGGTGCAAAACACACACAAAACACGGAACAGAGTCTGACATAACTCCCCCTCCCGGAAGGCACGTCCCGCACCGTACAATATCCAATGGGGAGGGGGGGTGGGTGCTCTGGAGGCCTCTAGGAGCAGGGTTACCGGACAGAAGGCCTCCAGGGCGGCGCCCGTTCCGGGATCCATGGTGGATCTGGCAGTTCGGTGTGCCGTGGTGGATCTGGCAGTTCGGGGAGCCATGGCGGATCAGGGGACTATGGCAAAGCAACCTCCGAGGCCGCGGCCCCAGCCTCCGCCTCCACGGCTGGAGCCCTTCTACCCCCCGCGCCCCAAAAAATACTTGTGGAAGATTTCGGGCTCCAAGGCCCTCCGTGGGCCATAACCGGGGAATGGAGCACTCCCTGGGCTCAGCGGGGAATCAGGAGCCCTCCATAGGCTATACTCGGGGGCAGGAGCCGACACTGAAGCGAGCTCCGGGGCTGGCAGGCTTGACTCAGGAGCAGCCTTGAGAATGTCGCGGCCGGCGGGCTTGACATCGGCGCGGCCGGCGGGCTGGAGAGAGCCGCGGCCGGCGAACTTGAATTTGGAGCTGCCGGCGGGCTTGTCTTCGGAGCGACCCAGTAGCCCCTCACTGCAGAACAAAGATCCAGGGGGCGGGGGTGGATCCACATCTAGGGGGGGGGGATGTTGGATCCACATCTAGGGGGTGGAGATGGGTGGGTTTAGGTATCAGGGGGTGGAGACGGGTAGGTTTAGGTATATGTAAGGTGGGAGGAGTTGGATCTGGATCCAACCTCGCCCCCTGGATCTTGTGTTCTGCAGTGAGGACCATCTTGAACTACGGGGAACAAACAGGATAAATAAAAGAAAACAAAAGGACTATTCAAAAACAAAAACAAAACAAAACACGGGAGAAGGAGCGCCGCTTACTGTTTCGGTCTGCTGTTCTGTTACGACTCACACACTGGGAGCACAGGAACGAGCGAGGAGACGAGGAATAAAGTAAATCAAAAGGGTTTTAATGAAGACACGCTGGGGATCACAGGATGGGAGACATCAGGCAAACAAAATGACACTTAACAGCAGACAGAGAACTGGGAACTGAAAACACTTTAAATACAGAGACACCAATGGGACACACCTGGGGGCAAATTAACTAATTAATCAAACAGAACTGGAGACGAATACACACAATGAGGACAGGAACCAGAAGGACCAAATAAGGGCAAGGAAGGCACATGAGGAGCAAAACACACACAAAACACGGACCAGAGTCTGACACAAACTCTATTGTAATTAGTTGTGAGTTGTCATCTATTGAGATTTAGTTGATGCCTTAGATAACAGCCTCCTCTGTATGCAGTAGACAACACAGCAGATCTAGTGACTGTGAGAGGATCAGTTTCTCAGGTGTGCAGAAACTGATGATAAAGTCTGAGCTCTGTTTTGACATTATTCTTTCCATTTTTTTTTTGTGCAGACAGGTGTGAAGGCAGATCTGTCTGAGACGTTTCTCTCCTTACCTCAGCATCACATTTTCTTTAACTGTCACATGCATACAAACCTCTGTGTATGTGTATATCTCTACATTTCTTTTGCTTTCCAACACACCTGGGAGCAAATTAACTAATTAATCAAAACATAGCTGGAGACGAATACACAAAATGAGGACAGGAACAGGAAGGACCAAATAAGGGCAAGGAAGGCACATGAGGAGCAAAACACACACAAAACACGGACCAGAGTCTGACACAAACTCTATTGTAATTAGTTGTGAGTTGTCATCTATTGAGATTTAGTTGATGCCTTAGATAACAGCCTCCTCTGTATGCAGTAGACAACACAGCAGATCTAGTGACTGTGAGAGGATCAGTTTCTCAGGTGTGCAGAAACTGATGATAAAGTCTGAGCTCTGTTTTGACATTATTCTTTCCATTTTTTTTTTGTGCAGACAGGTGTGAAGGCAGATCTGTCTGAGACGTTTCTCTCCTTACCTCAGCATCACATTTTCTTTAACTGTCACATGCATACAAACCTCTGTGTATGTGTATATCTCTACATTTCTTTTGCTTTCCAATGTTCTTTTTATTATCAATTATTAATCTTCAAGACATTCAATGTGTCTTGTAGATACATTTGACTGAATTCGATAAACACGACTGCCTCTTTGCTCCTTTGAGTGCATGTGTCATTTTTGAGTGACTGACATTTTTTGTCACTCTAGAGTCTCACAAGGGTGTATGAACCTCTTACGAGGTAATTTAGTATTTATGGTAAGTGTGGGTGCTCACGTTGTTACCAACATGTTTTAAGACACCTGGAGCACTGACACATCCTTGTTGTACTCAGTGGACTGACGTTGATGCTAGGAATAGAGCTTTCGCTCATTTTGCCACCGATCCAAGAGAAACAGAACATTCAGGCCCTTTTTGATATTCCAAGCCTTGGCAACCCACCCACAGGTTTTGTGAGGATAGAGTTCTTCCTGATGTCATACACACCAATGGACTATAACTCTGCTGACTGCCCTCAAATAAGAAAGAAGGAGGGAGGAAACATAAACTAGCATCAAATGAAACCTCCTATGTTCACCAAAAATACTGTATCAATAAAAACAGTATTGTTAAAGTAATTGTTCATATATATATAAATATATATATATATATATATATATATTTTTTTTATTATTTTTAAATTTTTTAATGTAATTTATTCCTGTGATACAACGCTAAATTTTCAGTAGCCTTTGCTGCAGTCTTTAGTGTCACATGATCCTTCAGAAATCATTCTAGTATGCGTATTTGGTGCCGAAGAAGCATTTCTTATTATTACCAGTGCAATGAAAATGGTTGTGCTGCTTAATATTAATATAAAACTTTTTTTCAGGATTCTTTGATGATTAGAAATTTCAAAAGAAATCTTTTGTAATATTATAAATGTCTTTACTGCCACTTGTGATCAATTTAAGGCATTCTTGCTAAATAAAAGTATTAATTTATTCAAAACAAAAAAAATTGGCAGCTTGTTTCCCAAGAAAATTTGATGGACATTACATATATGTACATTACATCATCGCTCTCTTTTTCACTAATGCTAATCACTAGTATTGATTTGACTGTGACGTAAAACCACTGACTCAGACTTCCTACTCATCACAGTAAATAACATTAAAACGGATATGGCTCCATCAGATGGAATGAATTTAGATTAGCTAATTGACATCGGAGACATACTATATTTCTTCTCTGAATTGGATGTTTTATAGTAATACACATATACATCACTTCCACCGTTGTGCTCACAATGAAGAGAACAACATTCTGTCTCATACTCCACTGGAACTGAACTAACACTCACATACACATTTATATAGACACAGAGACACACGCGCACACGCTCACATTCACACACGTACATGCGCAATGCATGCGGTCTTGTTCAGTTCGTGCAGTTGTCCTGCTTGTATGTGCCTAATTTAGGCTGCTTCCACACCCTGTTAACTTACAAAAACATCAGGCAAAAAACACAACAATGAACCAATGTCGAGAAATCAAGTATAAAAGGAAGAGAATAAATGAATTTTAACATCTGAATAAACAAAAGATAAAAGCATCTTTTAAAAAATAAACAGATCATTCAGTTAATTTACATCATCATCATCATCATCACATTACCAGGATTTTCTTTAATTTTATCGCATAATGGAGTATTATTAACAGTGAGTAGAGAAGAACAGCAATAGCAACATGACATTCGGTACTTCACAAAGTGGTGATCGATCAGGTTTCGAATGAAGCATGAAGAAAAAGCGGCATCGGGCATCTGAGACAGTCTTTGGGATCATTAATTGGCAGGGTTCAGCTGGCGCCTCACCCCTTAGAAGAAGCCCCACCCCAATGATATGACTTGTATATGACTGTGTTCAGTTGATTGACAGAGGACATTACTCGCGACAAGTCCACAGTTCAAATCCTGCCCACTCAACCATGAATTTCCGACGACAGTTCCTGGGCATCTGTCGGCATGGCAACCAACTGAGCTAGTCTTCAGACAGCGCGTGCCACTTAGCGATCTGTCGCCGCGGGTGGTCGCAGATCTCGCGCCAGTGCTCGCCAGCGGTGCCAGGGGAGGAGGTGCCCAGGAGGAGCCGGCCGATGACAGGTGTACGGGACGTTCTGTCAGAGTCCAGCAGGAGGAGCTCCACGCTGGTGTCTCGCAGGCCTTCTTCCGAGGGCAGGTCGAAAACGAAGAGCTCGTTAAAGACGGGGTTGGGGGCGCACTTTTTCACGTGCGTCTTCTTCTTACACACTCGCTTCTTCCCCTGGAACAGGTTCACCTTCACGTAAGGGTCTAAAAAAAGACGGGAGGACAGAAGAGAGTGAGACAGAAATCAATACTTCAGTCGATGCACAGGAAATGATACATTGAGCACTGGGAGATCACACCTCTGCTGGACAAAGTGTTTTGTAAATGGACGATACAGCTTTAAGAAATGTTAATCATGGTTATTATGGTTGACTAAAACTGAAACCATAAAAAACAACAGATTACTTGAAATTAAAGAAATGTAAACTAAAACAAAATATATTATTCATTTCAAAATGTCTCTCTTTTATTAAGTTTTACTTGACTTATTAAAATAAGCTACAACTGAAATAACAATTTATAAATAATTATATGTAGACAAAAAAAAATAATAAAAATGACAAAACACAACAAAATTACAAAAATAAAAATTTCAATATAAAATATAAAAATAAAAAAGGCAAAATAATAATAAAAACTTTAAGAGTACCTCAGTGATGCTAAAATAATATGGTACTAATAAAATGTTCTAGATCAGTGGTTCTCAATCAGGGGTCCTTAGCAAATTTTCAAGGAGTCCGTAGGATGATCTAATATTATTTAAATGTATATATTATTATTACTATAATTAATATTATTATTAATATTGATATATTAAAACAAGCTAAATTAATCAAAATGATACAATCAAAACATAAACTGCAATTATAATTATTTTTGTTTCCCTTCATAAGTATTGTTTTTCCAAAAAACAGTTTTTTTTACAGTTCTTGAAATGTCTTTAATCTCTCTCTCTCTGTCTCTCTCTCTCTCTCTCTATATATATATATACATATATATTAACCAAAGTGCTTCAGCTAATGACAGCTTCTATCTGACCCACACTCTAACCTCACCTGAGGGTCCGTTGGAGTCAGTCTTGGGCAGGTGGCGAGCTTTCAGTACCACCACAGTCAGAGTACTGGTGGTCGACTGATAACACAGGGACAGAAGTAGCTCTCCTCGACCAGCACTCCTCTAACGTTTCAGATAAAGAAGAAAGACATTTATTTATATGTATGTCTGGTCTGGACACAATCATCACAAAGCCCAAAACGTTTTCTTTTTTTTCTTTTATAATTTCGCGTTTGGGCAACTAACCCTAGGCAGGTAAGAGAAGACAACTTCTAAACGTTACGAGAAACTGACTGTGAATCATTCCCTTGGTACAACACCAATGTATGACTCCAATTATGTGTGAACACAGCAGCATGTTGCCTTGGCAACACATCAGCAGGGTTCTGCTGCTGCCACGGTGATGACTTGGAACGTCTCTCAACCGATGATGCATAATTATGTGTGTTTAACTACATGCAGCCACAGTTACCAATGAAAGATAATAGCTTTCCTTTTAGCTCAAATGGAGTGAATTCTTATGTGCATAACAGTAAAATTGAGTTGCCAAAACCAGATTTTGTCAAAGATTATGACTTCTGCCCTGTTCACTATTCTTTAAATAAGGTACATGCTTTCAGTCCTCAACAAAGGGTTTTATACATTTAGGAGGGCATTAAATGTGACAAGAAAACTGGTGTAGACTCTTTGTTAACAGGTTAGTTCGTTATTATCAGCCTAAATACACTGAGTCAGTCTGTAAAGGCAGAAAAAATGGAGTAATGTGTGGTCCATTAGTGGGTCAATTAAAAATGTATAACCTGTGGGCCTTAAGATGGATGGCAAAGATTATTTATTGACCAAGTGGAGAAACAGATACCATTAGTTGTTTCTCTTTCCAGAGCTGGGTGTGTCATTGACTGTCCGCAGTAAGCAAGACCAACTACTGACTGTCTATACAGTCGCATGAGCTGGGACGGGTGTATTAAGACCTTAAAAATAATTAAATTCTGTCTCCTCTTCCAAAGGTACATGCATGTGCTTTCATATTATACTCAGCTCTCTCTCTCTATATATATATATATATATATATATACATACACTGTATTTATAAACAGTTCTTATATTTAAATACATGTATATTTACGCATATATTGTAGTATGTATTATGTGAAAAATTTAATCAAAAGACATATAATTAAAGCTATTCTTACCCTGACATTCCTTTTAATAATGTCTCGGCTCATGAGGACGCGCCCCTCAGACAGGTCAATGTCAGCCAGAGGAACGAGGGTCTCTCCGATCACTTCATCACGTGAAAAGCGGTCGAAACTCAGCACCATGAAATGCAAAGCCAGCTGGGAAACCCGTGCGTATGGGATTCCATAGAAGCTGAAGGTCTCGTCGAAGGCTGGGTCCAGAGTCTTCCTCAAAACACGTGTCTTCACCTTGTGCTTCTTCTCAGGCAGCAAGGTCAGCTTGATATAGGGGTCAGAGGTCAATGATTGTTCATCCGTGGGAGACAATCCATGTGCCTCCTTGATGTGAACCGTGAAAGCCTTCTTCTCAAAGTTGTACTCAACCGAAAAGTAGAGGGTCCCGAGGCCACCCTCTGTGTCCTGAGATTTCTCCACAGCCGGTGTTGGTGTCTGACTGGATAGAATGCTTTCTGGAGTGCCAGCCTCCTGATTATCACCTGGCCCAAAGCCTGCCTGAAGAGACGGGATGTCCAGGTCTGGGGAACTACGCACTTTGAGTTGGAGGGTTGGTGGCTTGGAAGGGAAGTTTCCATTAAGATCTCGTTTCTCCAGGTCCAGATGGAGCTCTGGCCGTCCACCGGTGGGACTGAGGGTCTGTTTTCCATGGGCTTCTGCTGTCTTTTCTCCTCCAAACTTATTCTTTCCATTCAGACTCTCAGGATAGATGTCAACCCCCTTCAGCATGTGGACAAACTTATAGGGTGGGGTCTTGTTACTAGCCTTGTTGGCTTTGCGCTGACAGCAAATCCATGCAAAGATGGAAACACTGAAGACCAGGCCAAACACACTCACCACTGCCACGCTCACAGGAACCTCCGCTATGTATAAAACAGGAAATTGAGAAAAAAATACCAATAATTTATTTACTTATTTTATAGATGTATGTAGACTTACTGTTGCCATGAGATATTAAAACACCTTCAACCAGGAAAAGAATAGAGAGATTATATAAAGTTATTTGCATCTGAAGTGCAATGGCACTCTTTCGTCACCGAACAAGGTCTCAGGAGGGCACTGTCTGTTAAGAGATAACTATTATACCATTTACAAAGAACTGTAAATTTCGAGTGCAGTAGTGTCTGTGAATCTGGAAATCTCCGTTTTCATGGTGGGTGCAGCACCTCTCCAACGAATTAGCTAAGGTGCTCTGTCAGCCTTTTGTTTTCATCTCAGAAAACAAATCTCGTACTCTTCTGTGACTAACGTTATCAGTGAAAGCTTCTGACAAACATTCTAACGCGTTTCAAACATTTTCATACACCAGTGATGTCATAGGCTTCTAATAGAGCACGCGCCTATTAATGTCTATGCTCGCGCATCAGGGAAAAGCTGCGTTACTGTTAATGAGCCACGTTTCCAAAAATGTAACAACAATTCTTTAACCATTCACAAATACGACGTGTTCACCAAAAATGATAAATAACAATTTACTCACCGATATGTGCTTCTTCGGTCGTCACTGGTGCCATTGTACGCGCGCTCTGTCCAAGGTCCTGAAAAGATACTTTCAGCTCGCGCTGCCTCTCACGATTCTTCACCGCGCGTTAAACTCGCCAGTCTTTCGCTTCAGGCGGAAAGAGACACAAGACTGAATAATTTAATGGTTGTAGTAGATTAAAAATTTACGCCTGTTTATTGTTGTTCCAAAATAAACAGAATAAACAAGATTTCCCCCCTTTCCCAGAGGTTTCCTCACGCCCGCCCAGTGCTGATACTCGCTGCGCTATGAGTCTGCCTGACAAGCGACGCCTCCCCAATCCCCTCCCCTCCCCTCCGGTGAGTTCATCGCTTCTGACGCAGTCCTGACGAACACAGTGCCTGAAATCACCGCCCTGCGCTCTGATACCGAACACTCCCCTGTTAATCATTGTGATTGCCCAGGGTTTATGGTGTCTGTGTGCTTTCAAACGTATCTGAAGAGGTCCAGGTGATATGGTCTTTGTTGTGGTTTTATTAACGGGAAGGACTGAGCTGATGACTCTTCATTTCTTTTGTTAAAGTGCACACCAATTCACAAAGCACGGGCCCATCACACTGTTTGCAACGATTAATAAATGAACTAATTTCTTTTATGTTTCCTGGAAGTGACATTTGATCATAATAATGTGTGTAATAAAACGGTCTGTCTCAATAAATATCGTTAATATGACCTAAACTTCTCTGGTTGCGCAAACTAAAAGTGGACTTGTTTGTATTTTGTTCTTTTGCCATATGGTCTGACGTCTTTTAAGCCCTTATTTAATTCTTTATACGTTTGTCATTGTCCCTGTCTTCTACATGTTCCTGTCCTTATTTAACATCTATTGAATATTCATGCTCATCAACAAAAATCTGCTTTATGGTGTCACTCTCACAGCTTTCTTTATTACGTTGAAGTTTTATTTAATATGCAGTAGGGAGTCTGTGTTTAATCAACAAAGACTGTAATCATATAAAAAAGTATGCTGAGGGCATAGGATGACTTAATTTACAAAAATGATATAATTATAAATTATATTAAAATTATTTTACTGAATTCAAATGATACAATGCGTAAATTGACATCATATTTCTTGTTTTATTAAAAATCAATCTCGTCCCTTCCGCTTTTTTATTTAAAGGGGTCATATGATGCGATTTAAATTTTTCCTTTCTCTTTGGAGTGTTACAAGCTCTTGGTGCACAGATCTTAAAACATCTGGAATCACAAAATTGATATGCAGTTAGCCTAATTATTTTAATCTACTGACACTCCTAGTTCTTGTTCATAAAAAAGCTTTTTCATAATTACAGAAAGGATATAAAAGAAAATGTCCTAGCCTACATGAGGGGGGCTCTGGAGAGACAATGGATGAATTGGGGTCAAAAGTTTGAAAACCACTGGTTTAAATGAAGCCAAATGAACACTTGCATATGCCATTGATTCTAACTTGATACTAATTTCAGCCACAAATCATCATCAGCATGCATTCAGTTCCTGGGTTACCTTATCAACAGAACCTCCAGCCACTGTATTAGTAGACAAAATATTTTGCGGGTAAGCAGCTTGGTGTAACGTAGTCTTTCTTGGTACAGAATTTATAGTAATTTTAGCTAAACATTATCCCAAAAAAGTGAACACTTACAGGTATAGTCTGCCTGAAGCAATTACGCTCAAGGGCACTGCTCATTGCTCACTCTCTGACTCAATCAGTAGCCTTTTGATTAGTAAAACTACCATTGACTTTAGTCAGGGTACACATTCTATTTCATTTTTGTGCAAGAAAACAAGGCTGTGAGGGACAGATGTACAATCTGTTGTTATTGTCACACCATATGTTTTCCAGAGTTGTTGGTTATCAGGATTTTTTTATTATTATTATTTATTATTTATAATTTATTTTACATTTTTGTATTTTCAATGTTGCATTAGCTGAGCAATCAACAGCAAGTTAAAAACATTTCAACCCAAAAAACTAATTAGCAAAACATTATATTTGGTGTGTACGCTGACTAAGGTACACACATCTACTTCATTTTTGCATAGTACTTAATCAGTTTTATTGTGGTGTGAGAAACAGAAATTTATCAATGAAAATATTCAGTGTCAAAGACCTCTCTTACTTTTACGAGAAACTGTACTTTTACGGATAAAAGTACTTTCACTTTTGTGCAATAATTTGCTTATATTTTGACCAAATTTTAAAGTTGCTCATTTAAAAATGTAAGCGTTGCTATGCTAATTAAAAAACAAACAAACTTTATAGCACTTTTTATTTATTTTTGTAGCTGTTTCTTATATGTATAATTATACAATGTTCAATATTTGCATATGAACTAAAATGCATGTATAATGTTAATTTCAATAATACAAAACAGTAGCATTAATATTAGCAGTAGGGAGAGCAGGCGCGAAAGTACCATTTTTCAGAAAAACATAATTTTAAAAGATAATGTTTTAGACAGATATATTTTTGAATAACTCACAAGTAAGGTCTATCAATACCAGGGCTGCGTTCAGCCCCGACAAAAACGGTGCAAAACGTTTTTTAAATGGAAACGGTGATGCGTTGAACACCCTGTTCGGATGACGCACGAGTTGCAACTATGGCAGCTGAGAAGGCCAGCCTTTGTGTTCTTTTTGAAGTATTTTCGGAGCCTGATGAAATCGGTATAAATAAGTGTTTAATACTGCAAAATACGCTCGATGTTACAGTCATTTCCCTTGCCCTCCAGAATAAAAGACAACATCCCAATCAAATGAAGGGATTTGTGGAAACTGTGGTTCCTAATTATTGTGGTTATAAGGAAGAGCATTATAAGTGGTTCCACACTTAATATACAGACATTGTCACTTGCACACAGCAATTTCTGTAATATTTTATTTATTTACTTTTTTTACCTCTATTGCTGCTATGTAACTACCCATGTACAACCTGTTTGCACATTCTTCTATTGTACATTCCTGGTCATCTAAATATTTATTAAGCCTACAGTATATTGTCCTGTGCATTTTATTTTATTCTTATTTACACCGGTTTGAGCTTGAACTTGCCCCAGATTATATTTTGTACAAATGTAGAACGACTTCAGTATAATTTCACTTTGAACATACGTTGCATATTGTTACTTTCGACCCCATCAGTTGGGACGAAAGTAATCAATACAAGCTAGATTTTTTTTGTGTTACTCTCGTTTTTATTAAATATACCTGACTATGGCCTTGTTAATATGTAACTGCAAACATTTTTTGTCCTTTATCTTTGCAAAAATGTATTAAATTACATTTTAAATGTCAGTTTTATCAAATGTTTCAAAAGTATTTGAACAACAACATGAAAATATCGACAACACGCAGGCAAAAAAAAAAATACTTAAATTTTTTTAGTAAGTGTTTTATTTTGAATGATGTTATTTTAAAACGATTTGTTTTAATTTTACATTTTTATGATTTAATTCATTATTTGCTTTTCATTTTTCACATAGCTTGGAATGTGCTATAAACACTCGTTTCTGACGGTCTGTTGAATTGCATCGTTTATGTATGCAGAACACATGTCAATTTAAAATCTAATTTAATATAAATGGCCATTGTATTGATCTTTTTTTTTTCATGTCACCCCTAAATGTATGAGATCACACACCAACTACATCCGTCATGGCCAGCAGTGTTGCCAGGTCCGCGGTTTTCCCGCGGATTTGGGCTACTTTAACACCGTTGCCGCGGGTTGAAGCGCCCCCAATAAAGTGATATTTAGCCCATGGAATGCGAATTTTACTGGAGGAACCCCCCTTGAAACGAGATTGGGCTAGTTTAGTTTTGAGTAGCAATTGGGCGGGGTTTGTTCTGAAAACCTGGCAACCCTGATGGCCAGCGCCTCGCGCGCTTTCTCTGGGTCGTTTGGGCGACACTGACATCTGCTGGGGGCTTTGTTAACTCATACGTTCTCCCAATCATGATTTCACTAAGACTGAATTTGAACTTATATAACATTTCCAAACACATTAAATGAGATAATGACCAGATTAAAACATCGGTGGACCCTCAAAATACATCACTGGCTCAGCGTTTTATTATGTCTCATCACTTTTATTATGCAGGCAGCGCTCGTGCGTAAGAGCAGCGGGCGCGTGTGTGAAGAGGAAGAGCCGTGAGTCTCTCCAAAATGGCGATGACCATAGAGAGTGGCAATGCAGGAGCTGCAAATAAGAAAAAACACCTCGGAATCCCCGAAGCAATATTTGTGGTCAGTGGGAATATGGAATATAGTTCATTTTCACGTTCCGTGCTGTCGATAGTTTCCCGTAAAAGCTGTGTTGGTCTTTAAACGGCTTTCTTAAGTAGAAAGCGCTCTGCTCTTCTCCTTATGAGGCTGCAGCCTTTGCTTGCTAATGTCTTGACGGTGCAGTGAGCTTTGGGTGACAGATAACACACGATTAATCAGTATTTAAGTACTTAATAGGATGTAATTCATTTAGGAAGCCCATAAGATGTCGTTAATGAGATGTGAACTGTCACTTGTTCTGTAGGAAGATGTGGATGCCTTCATGAAGCAGCCGGGCAATGACACAGCAGACGCCGTGCTGAGGAAGCTGGATGAACAGTATCAGAAATATAAATATATGGAGCTCAATCTGGCTCAGAAGAAACTCAGGTTTGTTTATAGTCTATTCTACGGTGTACAGTAATAGGCAATGATCAGTTCCTGTGTCAATGCTAAAGGATGCTCTTCCTATAAAGACTTATGTTGGCTTCCAGTTTCCTTGCATCATTGTCGACTATTGTTGTTCTTATAAGGAACAAATAAGCAGCGATTTACTGCCGTATTTAAAAAATCTGATTCATTACTCAGAGTAAGCATAAAATATTGTTGCTTATTCCACTTGACACTGATATTTTTTTTGTTTTTTTTTAGGTTGAAAAGCCAGATCCCACAAATCAAACAAACTTTAGAAATCCTAAGACACATGCAGAAAAAGAAGGTGAAGCTATCACAATTTTTAACTCCCATATCTCCATAATATGCAAATGGCTGGAGGGAAGCAACTCTCTAATGCCTAAAAATGTTGCTTTTAAATGAGTGTTTTGTTCTCTGTTAATTTTTATTACCTCTCACACTTTGTCTCATCTCTTAATTTTATGTTTTCCTGTTCTTAATTATGCATGTCCAATCACAGGACACTACAGATCCCATGGAGACACATTTTCTGTTGGCTGATAACGTCTATTGCAAAGCCTCTGTCCCACCCACAGATAAAGTGTGTTTGTGGCTTGGGGTAAGTGTTGACTACTGAGTTTCATTGTATTAATAGTCAACATGAAATAAAAAATTTATCATAATTACTCTCTTAACCACCTGTTATATCTACAGATACAGATGATTTACAGACAGATAAAATCAAGTGCAATTCTAATTCTATCACCAGCCTGGGTCAGTGAGAAATGCATCACAATATGGAAGTAAAACGACTCGAGATGTGACTTAAAATATTACTGTTTTGACATTTTGAATATTTAAAGCATTGATGTTTACTGCCTACAGTTTTTGCTCTTTGGACTATTGTGCAGCTTAGTTGTGTTGTAAGAGGGTAGGTAGGGGATTGTACAGCTTGTGCTCCTCATGAACTGATGAAACCGTTTGCGTGATTAGCAGTGTATCACATGCCTGTCTATAGTTTGTCTGTAGTTTTGAATTACATTTGGTTTTGTAACAGCTTAGTTGTTAATTGGAAATTCAGTCCAAATTGGAGCAACTTGAGAACTAAAGAGTCACAGAAACCCTGTTTGCACTGTTGAGCAAGGCACTTCCTTTTGGACTGTCTGTTTATTAAAATGTACATTCAATTGCTTGGAATTGGATACAGTATTTATGCTAAATGACTTCTCACTCAAATAGCTTATTGGGCTTAAAAATATCTTTAATTGATATAATGACAAACTAGCTTACAGCTGTGGTTTTTGTGTTTGTGTAACAGGCTAATGTCATGTTGGAGTATGATATTGATGAGGCTCAGGCGCTGTTGGAGAAAAACTTTGCTACAGCTTCCCGGAATCTGGACTCTCTGGAAGAGGACCTGGACTTCCTTAGAGACCAGTTCACAACCACCGAAGTCAGTATCCTTAAACAATGGCTAGTGTGTGTGTGTGTGTGTATTAGGGCTGGACGATATGGCCGAAATTTATATCACGATATATTTCTTAATTTCGGTCGATACGATATAATTCCGATCATATTGATATTGAATTATTGTCCAGTCCTAGTGTGTATGTATATATATTAGGGATGTGCATCTCCATAACTGAGGCCGATGCGATAGCATCTCGATGCATAGTCAACGATACGATACATTGTCGATACATATGAAGTAGCTAGCGATGCGATACGATTCACAGCTATCCAGTGCGTTATGATTGGCCGAATACCTCAAGCGTGTGAGCAGAGGCCGGAGGCTAGAGTGAGCAGAGGCCACGGGCTAGAGTGAGCAGAGGCCACGGGCTATAGTGAGGAACGGCCGGAGGGCTAGAGTGAGCAGAGGCGGCGGGCTAGAGTGAGCTTTGTTGAAAATTGTTATGACAAACAATATATACACTACCATTCAAAAGTTTGGGGCTGGCAAGATTTTTTAATGTTTTTAAAAAAGCCTCTTGTACTTACCAAAGCTGCATTTATGTGAGTGGAGAAAAATACAGTGAAACAGTAGTTTTGAGAAATATTATTACAATTTAAAATAACTGTGTTTTTATTGTAATATATTTTAAAATATAATTTATTCCTATGATGTCAAAGCTGATTTTTCAGCAGCCATTGCTCAGGTCTTCAGTGTCACATGATCTGGTGCGATTTGGTGCTCAAAATCATTTCCAATTTTCATCAATGTTGAAAACCGTTGTGCTGCTTAATATAATATTTTTGTGGAAACATGATCTTTTTTTTTTTTTTTTAAAGATTCTTTAATGAATAGAAAATTCAAAAGAACAGCACTGATTTGAAATTAATTGAAATTTTTGTAGCATTATAAATGTCTTTTTGTTACTTTTGCTGAAATAAACATGTCCTTGCTGAATAATATTAATCTCTTAAAAAAAATCTTACTGACCCCAAAATTTTGAACGGTAATGGAACGCATCTAAAAGAGATTAAACTGGTCAGTATTTAAATTTTTTGCAGTATTTGATGTGTAGAGCTGTGGAGAGCATTGAGACATTACCTTTTGTTGCTTGTTATTGACTGTGTATTAATGAATCAGTTTTAGATTTAGCATTGAGGCCAGTTGTGAGAGAGATGGAGTTACGCACCGGCTCCAACACCAGCACCATTTTGGTGGAAAAGTGCAGATATGTATGTATCAATATACATAATAAGTGAATCATGTGGAACAAGTGCAATAAGGATCAATAAGTGAATCATGTGGAACATTCCTCATCAAAATTCATATCACATTCTCTGCCTTGGCAAACTGTCGTGTATTTTAATGGTTATTCAGACATTTGTATGACATCTGTAGATTTCTTTCAAGGAAGAACTCCTTGGTTAAATCAGATACAGGCCACAAGTGCCACCTGTTCTCACCACCTGTTAGAATCTATTATTGAAAGATTTCTTGAAGACATCTAAGTGTAACATGTTCTTTCTAGCCTCAGTGTAAGGAAATACTTGCCAACTTTTTCAGATCCACCTTAACCACTACTCTCACAGATATGGCACGTGTTTACAATTGGGATGTCAAGAGAAGGAGCAAAGACAACCTCCTCAAATCTGCAGAGCAGTCCTAGAAGAGGAGGCCTAGTTTGGTCCCACCCCACCTGAATTCCTTTCCCATCATAAAATTCACCCCATGTATCTGTTTGCACCAACACCAACTGTTATCTATTGATTTATTACTTTTTAAAGTATTTTTTCAAGTAAAAAGGTGAAAAACATCAAACAAAAGTAATAATGCTAGTTTTCTTTTTTTATGATGAGTTATTAGCTGTTTCAGAGGGGGCCTCTCTCCATAGGGTCTACACATTTGTCTTCCTCTGTGCTCTTTTTCCTCTCATTTGTTGTTTAGGAAACATCTGAAATTTCAGTTCTGTTCAAGCGAAACTGTTTGAACTACTATTATTGGCCTCAAATTTCTTTCTGTGGAATTTTTCTTGCCAAATCTTGGTAAGATCATTGTCAATGCAGCATGCAGAATATCAGGGGAACATCCTGTTTCATTTATCAGCCTCCTTTCTCCTTTACTTCCCTTTTCTTCACTCTTCCTTATCTAATGTCAGTTTTTTTCATCTCTTGTCCTTCACCTGTACTTATTTGTCACATTGTAGCCATTAAACACTGAACAAAGAACTCATAATGAAGCAATTTTGGAAAAGGCACAAAATAGATGAGATGGTCTGTGTTTTTAATCTGCGTAGCTTTTTATAATTCCTCGTCTGATTGAGGTTCTGGCAGTGAGTGAGATGAATAAGCTTTGATGAATCCAACTAATTAAATATGTGCCTGCAATTCCATCCATTTCTTTCAATCTTTGACAATCACTTGTGCACTACTGAAACTACTAATGTTGTCTTGATCTTCTATTGCCTTTCAATTATATTCTCTTGGAGCAGCACAACTGCTGTACTGATAATATCATCATTGAACTGTAAAACGACCCTCAATTCCAACAGGTCAAGGGTGGAATGTTAAACAAGTTATAATATTCAACCAGAACATTTTTAACATGTTACTTTAATCTGTAGTACGTTTCATGTTCCCTTGATAAAGAGGTACAGGGTGTCAAATTTTCACTGAAACCGAATCAGTAGTGTTTGTACAGCCAGCCAGTCCTTGCAAATCCACATCAGCCACAAAAAGCTTATAGAGCGAGCAAGTGGTCAACCAATCCAAAATCCTCTGGTTCTTCCCTGAGACCCTGTCTCAGCCATGTTTTAAAAGGCTTCATGCTATCCAATAATGTGAAGGATTAACTACTCAGCCAGTTGTGCACTGTTATGGACTGTATCGACACATCTTCTTCGATTTAATTTGAGAACGCGGCTATGGATATATTTCGTAGGGGTGAGAGTGAAAGTGAAGAGCAAGTCATTTCAAAAAGTAAAGATGTTATAGATGAATAAAGTAAGGATTAAATACATGGCGATACAAGCTCTATAGATACAGATGTCTTATGTGAATGTGTACAAGGTCAATGGCCCTCACTGGGCAGTTAGAAACCCTATAGGAAGAGCTTGCTTTTTCACATTAGATAGTACAATCGCAGGCTGTAACACTCAGAAACACTCTTTGGGATAAAAGGTGTAAAAGATGTACATAAATACAACAGATTAAGGTTTCTTTGTAATTCTGGTGAGCACCAGAGGCCTCTTGTGGCAATGTGTGATAAGTGAAATGTTAATATTTGTAAAATGATGCACACATGTATTAATCCATCTGGGGCTCATGGATGTGCTTTCAGTAGTCCCTTATGAATCTTTGCATTAGATCATAAAAATGAACCTCCTTGGTGATATGGATTATCATACCATGTATGACACATGCGTATCTCACACCATTTCAATTACAATTTTTTGTTCATATGGGAATCATTAAAGATCATGTGTTTTTCCAGTCTTGGAATTCTTCATGTAGTATATTGCAGTATATCTCCTTCCCTTTGTCTTTCATTTTACTAAAAATAATCAGACACTTCACACCTTCAGCAATCAAATGTTTCAAGTCTGACATGTTTGAGTCAACAGAAATGTGTATCCCAGCGTTGAAGTCAGCAAGTAAAAGTTGTGTTAGTCCATTCCGTTATCTCTCTCATGATACAACCAATAGAAGATACTTGGAACAAGCTTCTTCCTGATATTGGAGACGTCCAAAGCCAGAACATCTTTATTTGGGAAGTCAAACTTTTGTGGCTCAATAGAATGAATGACAGATTCATTCTACAGAATGACAGAATGTGCAGATATAGTTTTGACTGGCCTTTCAGCAGGAGTTCTGCGATAGAATTTGGCTATATACAATATTGTGTGATTAGGAAAATGAGCAAAGTAGTATAGAAAAGTGAAGCAATATGGTATGGTGGGACTCGTTTAGGCAATCAGCAGGCAGGAAAGGGGTGATGTCATAATCAGGGAGTTGAAGACTGACCCTGTGATTGGCGGAAGCATTTCTTTTGTGCACCAGGGCCCAAATGTTTGATAGGTACCAGGGTGGCGCTTACAGACTCAACAGAAACACCGGCGATCGCCCTTTGTCACTTCTTCTGACGAATGCACCACGTTTGGTACGAATCCACTCTTCACTCCCTCCCAACCCTCCTGGATGGTAATCTCCCCACTCTTCACCAGCTCGAATATATCCTGTGTTAGCTCTGTAAAAGCCCTCTCCACGTTTATGGCGTCGCGTGCTGAAGTCTCCACGTAGCGCATGCCGTACGCAGCCGCTAGCTTCTCGGCCTCTTGCCGGCTCACCTGACGCTGTGGTTCCAGATCACATTTGTGACCGACCAGCAAGAAGACAATGCTGTGAGGCTGCACGTGGCTGCGTGCCTCCTCTAGCCACTCATGAATGTTCTGGAAGGAGCGACGGTTGGTTATGTCGAAGAGCAGCAGACCTCCCACTGAGTTACGATAATAGGCTCTGGTAATAGACCTGAAGAAGGCATAAAAAAAAAAAATAATAATGTTCCTGAATTTGAATTGACAGTATACAGAATGCAATATTGCAATTCAATTTTGAATGTGAGAAAGTAGCATTTATGTCGGCATGAAATGTATTTTCTAAACGCATGTTATTGAACTGATTGTGAACAATACATCCATGTATATGTGTACATTTTTTTGTAATTTTTAATCAAATTGTCATAACTCTATCTTTCAACAGATTTGTTGGACATATGCTGGACTTGTCCATCATTTTGTCAGCATTAAACTCCTTTCTTAGAATTGACTGCAAGTCCAGATCTGCCTCCATCCAATCAACAACAGATGGATTTAACAAAGACCATGTCCCAATTTTTATTTATTTTTTTCAATATTTTCACTTGGATATACATTACATTTTAGAAGAAAAAATCTGTCACTCCTTGCGTTACATTGTAACTTTAAAATGAATTGAAATAAACTAATTTTAACTAGAAATGCAAATATTATGGTGTCTTCATAAATCCTTGTCTGACAATAAAAAAATAAAAGACTTTGACAGCTGATGATAGATAGATAGTATATTTTATAGTGTTGAGAAATAAATAAAGTGATCAAATTATGTGTTTATGAAAAATGCAGCGTGGATGTACAACAGAATCTGTCCTGTAAAACTAGTAAGGCATTTGTGTGTATGACAGGAAAGGAGAAAACAGGAAATGTAAAACTGCAACAGGAGGCAGAGATGAAAACAAGGTAGATGAAAAATGTGTAAAAAGGCATCAGAGTGAGACTGTAAAAAGGGTCTGAGCTTGTGTAGGTGTACTGCTGGGAACGCACTGAGCTGTGAAGGATGCATAAGGGCCTCTGGAGTTACTGACATCACTTTTAAGTCAGACATTTGTGACATTGTAGATGGCAGTGCTTCACCAATATTTCTATTTCCTGTAAGAGTTCTGCAAAATCTTTTGTTGGTAAAGAGACCTTTCAGCTACTTTCATTAGTAAAGAAAAATAGACAGTATCTCTGAATCACCTAGGGTGAAAAAAAAGAATCAGTGACGTGTGAATCAGTCTGTCAAGTCTGGGAGAAATACATCAGCATGGATACCATGGAAACACCAATCATGTGGATGGATAAGGACTCCTGATCAGATAAGCTTGATGATTTAACTTAATAAGGTGGAGGTTTCTTCACCTAAGCAACTATTTGACACTGTACAATCAATAGTTAATTATATAAAATAATGTGCCAATCAGCATAAAATCTTTCTGAGCTAATAAACTGATATTATTTACATAGACATACATCTTTATAGAATTGGGGGTCTATAAGATTTTAATTTTTTTGAGGTAAACCACTTAAACAACTCTATATGAAATGTATTCATCCACCCTATGAACAATCAATACATTATTGGACAGTCATTTACAGTGATGCAGAATCATGAGAAAGGTCTAATGTAACATAATCCAAGATAAAGATTTACAATACCTGAAGCGTTCCTGTCCTGCTGTGTCCCAAATCTGCAGTTTAATGCGTTTCCCAGGTTCGATCTCCACCAGGCGGGAGAAAAAATCCACCCCTACCGTCGGGTCTGACACCTGTGCGAAGCGGCCTTCTGTGAAACGTCTAATTAAACACGATTTTCCAACAGTGGAGTCCCCAATAACAATCAGTCGAAATTGGTAAAGCCAAATTGCCTCCATGTTTACTCAGGTCTGTCAAAGCAAAAAAGGAGAGAAGTGAATTAGATGCTGCCAAAACACGTTCATGATTTCCAACAGAAAAAATACATTATTTTATTCGCCCATATTTTATGTCAGCCTGCTTTAAGAGTTTACTAAAAGGAGAAAATAGAGCAAATTTCTCTTTAAAATGTTTGTAACCGTATGAGGATATGTTGTGGTTATCTCTGCCCTTGCTTTCTGTGGGAAGGTAGTTGAGGCACAAAATAATCCTTTCAGAGTTTGATTTTAAGGCCTGCATCAGTTATGATTGTTCATCCATCACTAAAGTTCAGCTTAAGATTTGAAATTTTTGTAAAATATAGCAAATATATATATAGCCAATTCTATATAATGGCCATAGTATTTTAGGATGAACTCAATGCTGATTTTCCATAATGGAAGAATATACATAATTTGTTTTAGTGCAATATATGTTTATACGTTCTTAGTCAAGTGCAGGTTACTGAATGCAATCACTCAGTTAACATGACCTACTGACAGTATGTGATGCCTGTTAGATTACTGAGATTTCACTGAGGCTCGCCTGATAGCTGGACAGTAGCTGGCTATCGTTGGCCTTGTCATAATAACGATTAGCCTACTCTCTGTTCTATACCATATAAAACAGACAACTCTTAAACAAGCGTTGTCTTTGTATAGAAGCATCTGTGTAGAGGATTCCTTATTCGGTGCTCTTTACTTACGTTTTTTGTTTGGTCGGTTCAAAGCTACCAAACGGCAGATTCCATATTCTTTAAAGGATTGAAGCCTCTGTAGAAACCGCTGGATGAAATGACGGACATAAACTATTCACATAACATACCGAATAATAAACAAAACATTCGTCTCTACATAAAAAAAACAAACAGATGCAAACCAAACTGTGCCGTGTAGGCGGTCTATTTTGCTTAGATGTTGCTAAAGATGAGTCGGCGTGTTGTTGAAATTATCCCTGCCTGGATCAAAGTCGCGTAAAAGTCAAAGATGATTTACATCTGTCATGTTTTGATCCACGCTTGGAAGATGGAGAAATGTTTGGATGTTTTGTGCTGATGAAATGGAAGCGACAGCAGAAGCATCATATAGCCTGACTCATCCCGCATCAGCACCAGTACCACAATCCTCCTAATAGCAGCCACCTATAAAGGGAAACCTGTCAGTTGGTACATTACTATAATATTAAAGGTGAAGTCCAAACTTTTACATTAAATTGCTATTTATTTTTAGATAATCAACAAACAAAACATTCAAACACAGTACAAACATTCAAACTGCACGTAAGGCAGTTTTTGTATCAACTTTTTAATCATATAATTTGGTTTTGCATTCTACAGTGTACTAAATTTAAACTGTGGCTGTCATAAAAACATGTTTTAATATTTAACATACATTAAATAATGGAGACATCACTAAGTGAAGGTTAAGTAAAAATATAATATTGAATATTGTGTATATGTTATATTTATATTATGAATGGCAAAACGTAACGGGCACCTTGAGATAACCAGAGACCCTTGTGCTACAGCATTACGTTAGGCCCCCTACCCTAGAGATTTTTTATTTTTATTTATTTTATTTTTTTTAGCTTCCTGACAATTATTTATGTTGAATTTAGAATTTTTCTGGTTGACATGCCAGATAAAACTTACAACACTGTTCTGCTTAAAATATGAATATAAGTGAATACGCAAATTCACTCTTTGCCAGTATAACATAAAGTAAACACTACGTTATTACAGGTATTATACGGAGCTAATATGAAAAAGTGGTTGTTAACTGAGTTTTTATTTTGAAACATGCCGTGCTCGCGTTTAATTAATTAAATCATAGCATAAAGTAGCCTACACAGAATTATAGCGCTCTTGCTAGGCTTCTTTCACTAGCGCATTGTGCATGCCACTCACAGTAAATTGATTAAACAATTCAACTATACAAGCAGGGCGTCGCTTAAAATGAGTGTGTGAGTTTGTTTACAGAATGCTTGTCACTGCTGCAAATTCCCATATACACAAATAATTATTCGAAAAATATAATTTGCAGCCAGTAGCCAAGTGCAGGCCCCTGCGTTATGCGCCCCTGCCATATCCCCCATAGATATTCAACATTTTAATGCCTACTTTCCTTGACTCACTTATGTTGTTTTATACATAATTTTATGATTATCTCTTGGAGCATATGGATTTTTTTAACTTTAATTTTTATAGCCTGTATTTTTAAGTAGATCGATATGTTGTTTGAATTAGCCTAAACTTCCTAGATTTGATTGTTTAACCACATCCTTGCTTTTAATTGAAACGAAAACTGTCCCACTTTTCCTGTTGATCTATACAACTTCTAAAAAAAAAAACATCTAAACGAGTCTTTCAGTAGCTATTACATTGAAATGATTTTAAATATTGTTTTGATAAATTTGCATTTAGGGCGGTTGAAACATCACAAAAAGTAAGCTAAGCCTATCTACTCCGTTTTGAGTCTACTATCTTCCTTTAGGTTTAATTCACTGATAAAGTTTCAATGTCTTTCTTGTGCGCCATCTATTTCAAGTTTTACGAGCAGAAGAACCAGATAACCAGTATGACGGGAAATGTAGTTTATAGGTGATTCTCGATACTAAACGCTGGACCAAAGTCTTCTCATAGCCCTGAAGTTTAGTTAGGCACACTGTGATGGGCTTCTTGAACAGATCAGCAATACTGGATATTTGTCTGAAAGACTCGACAGCGGATCCGCACGTACGCTACGAAAAGTTGTCGACAGGCAAATAAAGTGCGAAACTTCTCACCTCTCGAAGAAACGCTTTTTTGACAGCTGTAAGGCGCGCGTCCTTCAGCGAAACGCAGTGAATTTTTGGTTTGTTTGTTTATAATTTTACGATCTACGAAAACCTAGATGTGGAGAGTTAGAGTACTCCGACCAACACGACTTTTAATTTTACGTAAATAATCATTAAAAAAAGTGTTCTCTCTTTTGGACAAAAATTGTCATATAGTTTAGACCGCTGAAATGCAGCAGGAGCGGCTACTCAAAGTCCTTGTCATTGGAGATTTGGGTGTGGGGAAGACTTCCATCATAAAGCGATATGTGCATCAGGTTTTTTCTCAACATTACCGCGCGACTATCGGTGTTGATTTTGCTCTAAAAGTCCTGAATTGGGATCACCAGACAGTTATTCGACTGCAGTTGTGGGACATTGCAGGTCAGTTACTGAAGTTATGTATAGTTCTTTGTCTTTGCCTGCAGTGTTAATGATTGTCACTATATTTTATCTAAAAAGTCAATAGGCCTGTGTAAATAAATGAGCATATATTTGAGAGGAGCCTTCAAGCGATATGGCATGCCATACCTCGTCAAAAACTATTCTACACAGCATTTTCTGATTCTTGTATAGGCTACTTATATTATCCATGCCATTTTGGACCTCAAACTCAAACTAAAAGATCATGCCCGCGTTATCTGTCAGCTATACATTTATACATAAAAGGCAGCTATTTTAGTCAGTTAAGTGTAATTGCTTGTCTTAAATATAAAAGCAAAGTAAAATCTGCAGTGATTAGTTAATTGTAGAATTTAAAGGGGTCATATGATGCTTTTTTAAAGATCATTATTTTGTGCATTTGGTGTAACTATGACTTTATATTTACAGATGAAGAAAATTGAGCAAAACTCACAAAATACAGTAGAAATTAAGTTTTGTGACACGTTAAATTGATGGAACCAAAACTCTTTAGATTAAAAAGATGAAATTTTTTACAGTGTTTACAAAAAAATATGATGTCAAAGAAGTTTCAGCCTTTTAACCTTCGGTTTCCAAGCACTGATGATTTATTGACCATTCACAGTGAAAATGCACCACATAATACTTATTCAGACAGTATACAGAAAGACAGAAAGAGATAAATAACATTACTAGAGTAATGCTTTAACACTTGGCTTGAACAATGTCAATACATACATAACATGTTTTGTTTGAGATTTTCCTGCTCTCAGCTGGAGTATGTGACCTCACAGTATGAATCCCTCTCTTTGTTTATACTCAGAATAAACTGAAGCACAGGGTCAGGAATGTGTGTCTCATGTTTATATTCACTGGTCTCGTGCTTGTATTGGTCTCATGTGAAGGTCCTCACATCACCTACTGGTGGAAAACACTAAAAGCACTTTACCTCACTCTCACGCACATAAAGTCACACCAGCTCCAGGACAAAACATTCCCACAGTGCATTTAATTCAACATGGCTGACAGATTGGAAAACTCAGAGTCATGTTTACATAACTCTAAAAACTAGAGATATGTTTTTTTTAGGTTAAAGATGATAAAAATAATGTTAAATTCACAAAAATGGATACAATTTAAATAAATGTTTCTGTCAGCATAGTTATTGACTGTGAAATTGAATTTAACTCAGAGTATCTGGATGAGTGCATGACAGTCATCCCTAATTGAACACAGTAGTTTTATGACCTCACACAAGACCTCATACAAATCAAACTTCAAGGTACTCCACTGTGAACCCTGAATATTAGCTGTGAAAATCTCATTGGCCTCAGTTCGCCTTCATTTTTAACATGATAATGCATTAATACAGCTTAGGTACATTTAATATCTTCCACAAAAGAATGGTTCTCATTGTAAAGCCTTGCCAATCCATTCATGTTCACAATCGTTTTCTATGTGGTGCTATGAAATCAGGATTAAAATGTATGTAACTTCAATGATGCAAGAGTTGGAAACAATGTGATGCTGTAGGTAAACATTGGAGCTAGCGCACTGTGGATTGTGTCATAAAGAAATGTAAAAGTTCCCAGACTATAGCTACAAAGAACCTTTATTGACATAATATTGTATGATTCGATTCAGTTCCATTCAATTCGATTCAAGATATATTCAGTTAAGCAGACATAATAAACATGTTGTTTATGATTACAGTTTGTGTTTGTAATGATTACAGTACAGGGATGTATGTATGATATGTAGGGATAATATATACTGCCGAAAATTTGTGTAGAAAAATACTATACCGTCATCACATCACTATAGGCGTCCCACCAACATGATTGGGCACAGTTAGTTAACTGTTTCCAATTGTGAACAGGCCAAATTGTGAACTGTGTTCAAATGGAAATGCATCTGTCTGCTCTGACAGATTTTATAAAAAAAAACTTAAAACTGAAATTAAAAGTTAAAGGTATAGCACTCCCATAAATTAATATTTGCTGAAAATATCCTCACCCTCAGGCCATCCAAGATGTAGATGTGGTTGTCTCTTCATAGGAACAGATTTTGCTCACCAATGGATCCTCTGTAGTGAATGGATGCCTTCAGAAAGCAAGTTCAAACAGCTGATAAAAACATCACAAGAATACACAAGTAATCCACACAGCTCCAGTCCATCAATTAACATTTTTTAATTTCAAAATGTTGCTTCGGGCCTCTATGCATAATTTTGCTTTCTCCAGTGAAAAAAACATCGTCTAAATCAAGAGAAAAATGTGCACAGATCAAGCACCATTAAAACTGAAATTAAAAGTTAAAGGTATAGCACTCCCATAAATTAATATTTGCTGAAAATATCCTCACCCTCAGGCCATCCAAGATGTAGATGTGGTTGTCTCTTCATAGGAACAGATTTTGCTCACCAATGGATCCTCTGTAGTGAATGGATGCCTTCAGAAAGCAAGTTCAAACAGCTGATAAAAACATCACAAGAATACACAAGTAATCCACACAGCTCCAGTCCATCAATTAACATTTTTTAATTTCAAAATGTTGCTTCGGGCCTCTATGCATAATTTTGCTTTCTCCAGTGAAAAAAACATCGTCTAAATCAAGAGAAAAATGTGCACAGATCAAGCACCATATACACCGTTACAAGTGAAAATAGTTCTAAATAAATATGTTGGTGGATTTGTTGAGAGGACAACAGGGGATGGACTTTTTTACTAGAGGATAATAGACTTGTATTTTTGCCAGAAGCGGCAGTTTAAAGTTAAAACGCCTTGATAAATTAGTTTCTTACAAACATGCCGTTTTTCACTTTACAAGATGTTAATTAATGGACTGGAGTCTTGTGGATTATTGTGATGTTTTCAGCTGTTTGAACGCTCATTATGACGGCATCCTTTTACTGCAGAGTATCCATTAATGAGCAAGTGATGTAATGCTAAAATGCAACATTCATCTACATCAGGGTTCCTCAAATCTTGCCCAACCCTGGTCAAACACACCTGACCAAGCTAATCAAGGGCTTCAGGATCACGAGGGCTGCGTTCCAGTCCATTTTTTTATGCCCTTCACTCGCAAACTTCCCTCCGTCTCGTTTACTCGGATGTAAGTCATTGATTACGTTGCATGAGTGCCCACTTCTGGCGGAACCCTTGGAATGGGCTGAACTGGAACGTCCTAAGCCCTTGATCACTTAGAATCAGCTATGGGGTTGGTTTACTGTTTAAATGTTTTCCCTTATGAATTTGTTTGTTGCAGCATTCTATATGTATATAGGTTTGTTTGGGCTGTTATAAATGTTACATTTTTTTATTTATATATTATAGAGTTGTTTGGGGTGGGGATAAATTAAACGCGATCTGTGATGACGTCGCAATCGTGTTGCATTGTGGTCTATGGAGCGGCCTGAAGTGTGCATATGAAGCAGACTCGCTCCCTCGGTCAAAATCGAGGGGTCGAGGGTCTGTCCATATAAACTTCCCTCGTCCACTTCACAAAGTGGAACGCACTTCAGAATGGCAGCGGGGATTCCCCCGAGGGGAAGTGCTTAGGGAAGTTGGCGAGTGCGTGTCTAAAAGTGGAGTGGAACGCAGCCCTGGAAATCAAAGATAGGTGAGCTTCATCAGGGTTTGAGCTAAACTCTGCAGGGCAGCGGCCCTCCAGGACCGGATTTGAGGAACCCTGATCTACATCTTGATAATTTTTGGGTGAACTATTCCTTTAAATATCATACACAGAAACTATCTTAACACTTTTTTTCTTATTTATTCTCAGGACAAGAGAGGTACGGCAACATGACACGTGTGTACTACAGAGAGGCCGTAGGGGCGCTGGTGGTTTTTGACATGACCCGCGCCTCCACCTTCCAAGCTGTGTTGAAATGGAAAAAAGATCTTGATTCTAAAGTTGCCCATGGCAATGGGCGTCCCCTACCAGCTGTCCTGCTGGCCAACAAGTGTGACCAACAGAGATATGGTTTGTGTTCCAAACTGCCCAAACTCGACAATTTCTCTAGGGATCATGGATTTGTGGGGTGGTATGAGACGTCTGCGAAGGTACTGATTATAGGTTATATATTTTATTATATTACCCTTGCTAGTGCCTAGGTGCCTGTTTGAAAAGACACTTCTATTCATATTATTCCTTCTTATTTTTAACAGGACAACACAAACATTGATGCAGCCATCACGTGTCTTGTAGAAAATATAATGGCCATTGACACGGAGGATGTTCCTGTTGAATCGGACCCTAGTGTACTGATCCTCCCTGCTTTTGATTATAACCTAAAAGAGCGCAGTGACTCTAGATGTTCTGTCTGCACAACATTCCAGTCCAGCAAAAACCCCCCACAGTGAATTATAGAGTGAGATGATGAAAAGAACACAGAACAGAGTGGGAAAGAAAAATATAGAGAGAGAAAGAGAGAGAACGGTAACACCCTTTGTTGGGCCTTCAGATAGTGCTGAAGTAAGCCTTTGTGGGAAAGACTAGACCATGAAGTCTTAACACTTATATGCACTTACATTTACACATACCAAAAACAACAGTCATCAATAAAACATGCAGCGTTTACACAGAGTTTTCTCTGATAAATACTTAATGCTATAGACTCACAACTATATAAGGCTCTTGAGGTTATACTGCAGCAGAAGAGCGGCGTGCGCACATTTGCCTCAACTTTGTGTCTGTTAAAGCCTCTGACTTTAAGTCTGCATCCTCAAAATGTGTGCATGCATTTGTGATTACATAGCATAGGGGTGTGCTATTTTAAACAGTCTACAACAAGCTTGTACACTCAACCGATACTTGAGGCTCTAAAAACACAGTTAAGTAACTAGACCGTTGCTGCTTATCAAGCTGAGATAAATTTGGGATTTTAGGCATGTAAACCAACAACAACAGCAACTAGACAAAATACTGTCTGTAGTGCTTTCTTTAGAGATATGACTGCACACATCATTTCACGTTATAAAAGATGAAATGATTATTTATGTTGAATGCAAGGTTTATATCAGAGATCAAGGATGATGTAAGATCTTCAAATGATTAATTAAATTCAGAGTTAAGCAGTCATGTGCCAGCATACAAAATTAATTTCATTAGTGTGAATAATCAGCAGTGGATTCACGCAGTCAAGTGTGTGTGTGTGTGTGTGTGTGTGTGTGTGTGCACGTACGTACATTAAAGCATTAGCATCAGACAAGTAATTGCGTTGAAGTGTCTCGGCAGACACTGTGGAGGTGTGTGCCTAATGTTTAAATGTGTGACTGGATGTTTGAGTGTTTTTTATGTCATGACCCACATGCTTACTGTCTGCTCACAGCAGTAATTTTTCCACTCTTTGTTTACCATGTATGTTTTGTCTGACTTGCAGAGGTTTTTCTTCAGCTCCTACCATCTATGCTTCGGTGCCCATAATTTATGGATCCCCACAGCTCTCTTACTAAATAGGCTTTTACTTTTTTACATATTTGAGGAAGTGTTTTGGACTGTGTAACTATCTGTATAATGTCACATCTCACAAAACAGTAATTATATGTAAATTTTTTTCTCTCTGCTTGTTGGACTGCTTTAGTCCTCTTTGCCACATAACAGTCTGCCACATGGCGCGTGTCTAACAGTGACCTTTACTAAGCCTACTTTTTATTCAGCAGACATGATGTATAATTTTATGGCAATTTAAATGTGACAGTTAAATGTTTTCGCAAAAAAGAAATGGCCTTTTTTTGTTACTCATTAACATATGTGTATGCAATGGCTTGAATAATGAAAAGCTTTAAACAACCTTTACTGTGTTTTTCTTAATTTTTTCATGTCCCCAGCCTTGCTGTATTAGCATATATAAATATTTTGATATAATAATAAATAATACAGTAAATAAAAGGTATGTAATTATATATTTTAATTTTGCTTGACATAATATATTCAAATGCAGAAATGTTAATTCATGCATTCATGACCTCAAGGTTAGATTATTGTAATGCTTTATTGGTTGTTCTGCACACTTAATAAACAAACTCCAGCTGGTCCAAAATGAGTTCTTACTAGAACCAGGAAGTACGACCATATTAGCCCGGTTCTGTCAACACTGCACTGGCTCCCTATTAAACATCGTATAGATTTTAAAATCTTGCTAATTACTTATAAAGCCCTGAATGGTTTAGCACCTCAGTATTTGAACGAGCTCTTATTGCATTATAGTCCTTCACGTCCGCTGTGTTCTCAAAACTCTGGCAATTTGATAATACCTAGAATATCAAAATCAATTGCGGGCGGCAAATCCTTTTGCTATTTAGCCCCCAAACTCTGGAATAACCTCAGAAGCATGCGATAGTGTCACGGCGCGTTGTCGTTAATGATCAAAGGGAATTCCGTAAAAGTGCTTTGGACAGCAAACTGTTACCGGTTTTCGTGCCAATCGAAAGGTTAACGACTGTCCGGACCAAATCACCTTAGAAAAAACCGGGAAGAGAGGCGATGCAAGATGTTTTCCTGAAATCAAGTTTGAGCAGATATTTTGGTAAGTAGCACACTTGATGGGGGCATTATGTCAGAAATGAATTAATCAAAAGTAAACTACAATATGTAAAAATAAAATTAAATGGATTTAAATAGATGTTTTGCTGTTTTCCAAGCATGATACAGCACAGCGGTAAAGTCTCCATAATGCCGTGGATGAAGACAGAATTGCTTCTTTTTATTTTTCCATTGATTTCAGGTGGGATACTGCCTTGGATCCTCTTACTTATAAAATATTGTTCAAATGGTGTGTTTATTAGCCTACTGCCTTTTATTAGACAGCCAGCTGTCTTTCTCTCTATTTATGAATAGCCTATTTAATAGTTTATTAGCCTAATAATTAGTGGTATCTTTGTTTTTTAAATAGTTGTAGCATGCTGTTTGTTTATTAACTGTGTATCTATTATAGGCCTATCTATTATATAGAAGAAGTGTTCATTACTTAAGTGTTTTAGTAGATTTCAGGGTGGACATGAGAGTTAAAAAGACACAAAATAACATGAAAGACCAAAGATTCAAATTAAAACAAAATTAATTTCTCCATTATTACATCTCTAAAATAATAAAATTGCAGATTTTGTTTGAAAGAGTGTGTGTATTCATGACTGTGAGATTAGTTTGTGTGCTAAAGCACTCATGCTGGTCATCTTGAGAAGTTTAAGCAGACGTTAATTTTCAGGGGTTCGCAAGGCTGTATTTATGTAATGTGAAAGTAAACAAGGAAAATTGGCACAACGTTCAATTAATTCCTTTATTTTCAAACTAAAACAGCAATGTTTCATTTATAAATCTCTGAGAATCTCTGGTTGAAATGTTGCTGTTTTATTTGGAAAATAAAGGGAATAGTTGAACAGTTTACAACGTGTTTTCTGTTTTGGTCCTCCACCTGTTGAAGGTGTTTTGGATGTGCTTATTTTCTCCAGTATTACACATTGGTTGAGAAAAATCCCTGAATACAAATGTTTTTGATGTTCCCATATTCCTTATGAAACACTTAACTATAAATCATTCTTTTTAATTTATGTAGCAGAGTTTAAAGCTCACCTTAAGAACATCAGAATGTTAAAAGTGTAAGACAGAATTTGTATAATAAATTGCTTATCGCTTGTTAGTCACTTGAGATAAAAGCATCTGCCAAATGACTACTTGTAAATGTGAAATTCACAGCTCTAAAACCTGACTGTATGTTGGCAGTAAAAGCATTCATTTAGCATCTACGGAGTCAGGCATTTGACTATACGGATGACGCAAGTGTTGACTGAATGAGAGGGAGGAGTAAACCATTTCAGCAGGATTTCCATGCTCTGTCAGTCAAGAATACTCACTCACAAATGCTCTGCTTGCGTTTTTGTGACACAATCTGCAGTACCACACACTGTACTTTATATGAATGTATAAAGAGCTTTTGTAAAACAAGATAAAATAATTATTTTTTAATTTCTTGGTCCACGTATTTTAATTATTTCTAATGATCTATACAGTGATCCAGAATCGTTTTAGAATAAAAAAAATCCAGTGCAATTTTCTATTACAAGCAGAATTTGAACCACATTGTGTTATTTTCAAGTCAACATCTCTTGTTTATATAAGTAGGATGCTCCCTGAGGAAGTGATCAGTTGCAGAAACTGTTGCCAAGGGCTACTGCTGGATCTAGTTGCCATGGAAATAGTTGCATCTGTTTTCCTCTAGATGGGGCTGTCACATCAGCTGTTCAGATGGACTAACTGCAAGTATCCAAAATATCTGCTGGACTAGATGTTAATCTTGTAGATCAGTTTAATGTTTTGTGTTTTCCAGTGTCAAAAATATTAACGTTCATTGCAAATGCATTGTCTTTGTGCATATGAATACCACACAATGAATAGGTTCTTAGTAAATTTATAGTAATTTTGTTTTAATAGTAGTTTTCTCAGTGATGTAAAAACCTAAAACAGCTATTTAAAAAATCAGGTTTACTTACACAAATGGTTTGTCTTGTTAAGCATAACCTTAGAGTGTCATCAGTTTTTAAAGTAGACTATATATAGCCATATGTGACACAAGTTCAAATGAGCTATTTACATGTTAGAATGAGACATGTTCTCATGCTCCTCCCAAATGAAGTCAAGGTTCGACACCATTGTGGTTTTGCTCTTTAAACCACTTCCTCATACAGAGAGGTGTGTTTAAATGTTGTACTTCCCTTCTGAAACATACTTTTGCTTACCTCATTTTTGACACACTGGGTTTTAATGCTTTAGAGAAGGTCACAGGTCATCACTTTTTTTTTTTTTAATTCAGGGTTATGGGACATATGTTTTAACATTTCAATAATGCACTTGTTCACTGTAATACACTACATTCTAGTTTGTATAAATCTAATGTGGAAAAAAAAATTCAAGCAAAATGTGAAATGTATGTTTTGTGTAATACATCTATTGTGTCTTGTTATTTGATTGCATTTGTGTAATCTGTTATATCACAGTGTATTGTAATATATTTATAGTGTCTTTTTTTTAGTTAGTCTTTCATTAACAGATCAAATGGTATTTTGTGGTATTTTAAACCAAATTACATCTCACAGCTCTTAAGTGGGCATTAAACAGAAAACGACTCCGTTCATGCTGATGGACACTTTCTGATCTTCATTTTGCTTCAATTGGTTGTCATAATACGGTGAATAGTACAACACAGTCAGTCAGTCATTCACATGTGAATAGACAAGGGCAAAGTGATCTGAAAGCTTTGTTGTGCTTCTGAAACTGTTGGATGTCGTTTTCAGAGAGAAACGCAGACATAGTCACATAAAAAAGGTTGACTGAGTCATAAGCTTTTGAAGAGACATTCCGAACATATTTATAGGCTACTTCAAAAAATCAGAATGCAGAATGCAAATTCTAAATTTTTTTACAGTTAATTGCAATACAGGCTATAAATGATTTAATACTAAAATAATACAGTAATACATAATTAACCTTTAAATTCCCTTAAGTGATTAATAATAATTATTAATTTCGAAATCTGAATAATTTTGAATATTTATACAAATACAAGACAATTTCAACAGAGACACAATGCATACTGTATAGTCTCACTGTCGAACCAATCTGACTGATTGATTTTGATCCATGCACAAAATATTAAATGCGGATCAAAAATGAATTATATTGTAATTAAATTACATTACTTTAAATGTACATAAAACATATCCTATGAAAACATTATGAAAGTAATTCATGAACACTTGTGATTCCCAACTGGCAATGCCAAAAAAAAATAAATAAATAAATAAATAATATATATATATATATATATATACACCTGTTTTTATACAGTCTATGACACACACACACACACACACAATTAAAATGTATACATGTAAATGTATTACAAAAGTTGAGCATTACTTAAAATCTCCGGGGGCATTTTAGGCAAATCATTTATGGATCAGCTGTCAAGAAAGAATCACAACGAGAATCCAAGTAAAGAGTGGCAACGCTATTTCCCACGAACGAGTCAACGCCACTTGCTCCCGCCCAATCAAACTCCAGCTCTTCGTTCACCTGATCAGAGCGAAGCCATTTTGTCCTGAACGGCTCCGCCAGCGCATTCTTCAGCAAACCGGAATAACGTAGAGCTGACAGTTCGAACCACAGACACAGCGTCAGACAGGGGTTCTACAGCTACACCACCCCATCATTCAGTCCCGAACAGCTCGACGTCTCTCGGTCTCACCATAGGCGGAACCGTGTCGTATTCGCGGACTAAGGGAGACTTTAAGCGGGACGGAAGGGAAGAGAACCAGGCATCCGGTTAGACGCGCTGGCTCACCGGGCTGGAGTCCAACTTGAGCCGGACACTTTCAGCTGTCCTCGTCGGGATGAGTGCTGGACTTGTTTTTAACAATATTTACCACTCTTTTTGAAGATTTTGTGTAATCTAGGAATAGCTTAGGCTCGCATAGGATTGTTTTTTGTTAGTAGTGTCTAATATAAGAAAGCTGGAGCACTAATTCAAGTTCAGATGTGATTTAAGCTATCTACTCAGCTGGCTGGGCAGATAGTTTAGGTTGTCGATTAGATACGTCGCTTAAATAGATTGGTTACATAATACTTTTGTTTTGTTACCGGTATAGTTACATTTTTGAGTTGATCCAGCTTTCTTTTTTCTCTTTGCCAAGTCTCTCATAGGGTTTGGTTGGTATGTCTATGCATATTTCTCGCAAGGAAACCTGTCGGAGTTGTTAGGTCTTGGTGCCAGTATAATAGTAGGTTCATAAAGACAGGAAAAACCACAGAACAGATTTGCCTATCTAATCACAAGCTAGTCTGCGGTGCTTCCCAGATCCACTTTTTCTTTTAAAAGGTCTGTGTTGGTGAGGCACAAGCTGGCTGACAGGTGATATTTTCTGCCTGAATCCTCTGAGCTGGCCTGACTGATAGCTATGACATTTTCCAACAGTTGTTTTGTATCTTCAGACTTCAATATTACAAGTATCTGCTCTTGGTGCCAACGCTGTATGAGTAATTTTAGCTAACAAAAGCTCAGATCGCACCTCCATATTAGTTACGGTATATCTAGTTGTGATATTTTTACTAGTTAGGTCACATTTTCCTTCCATTTTTGCTACAAGTGTATGAATTAGTGCCAGTTGACTTGGTGGCTCGTTCGAAACGTATCAAACTCATCAGTTTGTATCGAGTGTATTTTTGTAAAATCGTCAACTCCTATACTTAGATCTTAGTGGAAAGACACCTTTTGCAGCTAGACCAGGTCAAGTTTAGTGGTCATTTTTCGTATCTCAGAGTTGCATAAAAATGTCAGGACAGTCCATCACAGATCGCATCGCAGCGGCCCAGCACAGCATGACTGGATCAGCCATCAGCAAAGCCGTCTGCAAGGCCACAACGCATGAAGTCAGTGGACCCAAAAAGAAACACCTCGATTGTGAGTATACCAAACAAAAATCTGTATTTTTACCTGTCTCTTCACAGGTACTCTTGAGTGCTTTTTAAAAGCTCAAAGTCTTACCGCATCCCTGGCATGCAGTTCCACTAGCCTTGCACATCCTCAGCTGTCTGGACACCAGTGATGAATTGTAACGTGCTCATGATGGGAATGCTGATCTGTCTTTGGACAAGGTCAGATCGAGGAGCTGATGCCACTGTAATGTGGTAGTATACAGTCATTCATGGGATTTGTGGCTCATTTTATTTTACTATAATGATATATGTGTTATTTCAGCGGTGTTGTGGAGGTTGTCATCATGCAATCAACCTCGATCTATTAATATCTGCTTCATAATAAGCAGCCGCTCTGGCTTGAATCAGTGAAAGCAGCTGTCGGGGATTCTGATGCATTGTGTTTGAAGTCATGTGTTGTGCGTAATGTCTTCACGTCTTGTTTGATCCCTCTTTAGCAGTAATCGTCGAGACATGGTGGGAGCGGTGAAGGTCAATACAGGCGTGTGTACGGTGAAGCATTGACTCAAATTGATTCTTTTGACAAAAGCAGAGTTAATGCAGAATGCAGCATATCAGTTTCATCCTCGCATAGGCAGTGTCACAACATAGTTGAGAGAGAGTTTCCGAACGGATGGCCACTGAAGTATTTGCACAACTTGTATCTGATATACTGAACATAGATAAAAGCATCTAGATGCAAAATGCTCTTCGTCAAGGGATTTGCTATTAGACCTTTAACTGCGGGAGGCTGGCTGCTTCGGCTCCTGTCGTGCTGTAAAACCCCTGACTGACTTGCAGCCATGTAAATGATCTGAAGTCTGATTGGGTTGTTGTGTGTTTGTGTCTCTGATTCTTCAGCGTTTGCAGAACACAGCTTCATGTTTAGTCTGGATTTGTTTCCTGTGTCAGCCACCTGTTATGCGGCCTAGCAGCTAGAGTGTGTTGAGCAGCCAGCTTCGATGCTTCTGTTTTAATCTTGCAAAACTGCATTTATTTTTCGTAACTGTAACTCAACAACACAGAATTACTGAAGGTCATGTGTTGCTCACTTCCTCTTTTTGCTCAAAGCAGAGAAGTATTATTATCCAGAAACATTACTTGCTTAAGCCAGTTCTTAGAATTGGGAAATTTCAGAAGCCTGACGTATGTTGTTTTGCTTTCGTGCAATACATCATAACTATGGATTAGGGATGCATTAGTAGCAGAGTATTTGAGCGTTAGCCTTAAAGTTCTGCATAATTAAGGGCGTGGCCACTTGAGTGACAGGTGGATTGCCGGTGCTGTCACCACCGTCAAGATAGGTGGGCGTGGTTTCAGCAACCAGCTCCCGCCTCTTTGCCCATTTTCGATTATCCGGGAGTGACGCGCTGCCAAGATGGCGACGGCCGGCTCCGCCTACTTTAGGCTTCAAAAACGCTCTTCGGAAACCTACGGGTGACGTCACGGACACTACGTCCATGTTTTTATACAGTCTATGGTATCAGCCAGATTTTTTATATCATTGCGTTCCTATTATTTATCATAGCTTAGAATAAGCTCCGTGTTTATCCATTGCTTTTCATTCTGGCAAAAGTAATCTGTCAGACTGGAAATTTAGATACCTGACAAAGAAGTTGATCTGGCGTTTTTTTTCCACTTTTGAAGGTTCTTTCTTTTATTATTAAGTTTTGTCCAGCTTGCATTCACTTTCCTGTTCTGTGCAAACAGCAGTGAGATTTTTACTGAGTCAACAAACAGATTTTGCACTCTGACCTCTTCGGAAGCAGTGAGTGGGACACTTGAGCTTACTGTACTGAACTGAGATTTCTGCCGCTCGGTCTTGCATTCTAACCAATAAACTAACTGGACAACTGTTCCCAGACTGATTACACCGCTAATTACACTCAGTTTCTGATTTCCCAGTTTCCATTGACCATTTACAGGTCCTCTTGATCGATATTTCACACAAAAATGACAAAAGCTGTCTTAAATCAATAGTTTAATGTAAATTTGGGGCGTTAGGTTGCACTAGATTTCATCAGTCCACTGGGATACAGTGTTTAAAAAGAAATAACTAATAGCTTTGGCAAAGTTTGCAAGGTTTTTGACAGCTATTCAGGAGGTTTATTTCAAACTATTAGTAGGAAGTAAACAAAATATCCTTAAGCACAGCTGTAAAAACTTAAAGGGGTCATATGATGCGATTTCAATTTTTCCTTCTCTTTGAAGTGTTACAAGCTCTTGGTGCATAAAGAAGATCTGTAAAGTTGCAAAGACTAAAGTCTCAAATCCAAAGAGATATTCTTTATAAAAGTTAAGAGTCAACCACGCCTACCTAAAACGGCTCGTTCTAACACGCCCCCACATGTCTACGTCACGATGTGGGCAGATTTGCATAACGCCGCCCCAAATGTTCACGCAAAGAAAGAAGGCGTAACTTTTATCCTCGCTGTAGTATTGTTGCTGCCGCCATGTCGTGAAGGCGCTGTGTGTTTCGTTGTGAAAGTGAAACTACTTTGTTTGGCCTTCCAAAAGAGGACACGACTAGAAATCAGTGGTTAAGTTGTATTTACAGCACTGTTCCAGAACAGTTCAACCCAAATATTCAGATGTGTGCAGCACATTTTATGAAGGACTGTTTCCTGATCCTGATAGAGTAGACTACAATGCCGGCTGTTCTGACTCACAGACTGTAAGTACGTTTTTTATATTTAAAGGATTTGCCACTGACGATTCAAACGCGAGTTTTGAGCAGTGTAGAGTAGCGCTTGTTGTTTGTCATTTCTCCGATCACAAATGCAGACATGGTTTTATGTTTACTCGGCGTGTTGCAATGCGTAAAAAGACAGTATATAAGTCATTATAATCCGTAATTATGTCCCCACTGGATGCAACAAATGCCCTTAGAACGCCTGTCGGGTAAACTCACCCGCTTCTGCAGGCCACAGACGAGACTAATGATGAGCATAGACAACAGACAAGAGAATTAAATTTAGAGCTTTTATTTCCAACATGCGCTTATTCATGGCTGTATTATTTAACTCGTGCAAAGTTACATCTTTATTGGGAGAGGATGTTGACGGATTATTTTAGCCTACGTGACTCTGCCTTCATGAGACGATGAGCATATAGACAACAGACAGAGAATTAAATTCAGCGTTTTTATTTCCAACATGCGCTCATTCATTGCTGCATATTATTTAATTCACGCAAAGTTACGTCTTTATTGGGACAGGACTTGACGGGTTATTTTACGTGACTCCATGATTTGGTTTCTATTTCTTAGAGCCAAGCTGCATAAACTACATATCAGGCATTTATGTAATGCATCTAATTTGTGCATAAATGGCTATGTTAAATAAAGTTTACTAACTACAGCAAATCAAGTACCTGCACCATGCCGTTGTTGTTGTCTCGCCTCCCCTCAGATGCGCTTCAATGCCGATCCTGCATGCAATTCTCAAAACACCCACAAGATGGCGGCATTTATCGGTGAATCCGATATTACAAAACCAATATCCGATTATGGTAAAATGCTTAAATACCGGGAAAAATATCGGTAAATCGATATATCGGTCGATCTCTAATAAACACATTTCATTACACCAAATACACAAAATAATGTTCTTTTTAGCAACATCATAATTGCCCCCTTTAATATTAAAGACCCCTTTAATAAAAAAAAAACTATTCATTTTAGCTAATGATCATTTAGCAGCTTTCCGCCTAAGTGGGTTGAATTTGATAAAAATAAGATACAGTTTCTAACTAGTGGAGTAGTTTTATATTGTTCTTATATATAAACGTGTATTTTAGGTAGTTTTTTAATCTTCTCTTCTTGTAAGGCACTTTTCCTTTGCTATTGCGTTGCAGCTTGCATCATTTTTTGAGTACCTTGTCACGAGTGTTGCATTCTCATGACGCACAGGTTAAAAATGTCATGTGTCAGGTTAAAAATAGTTTAAAAAACACACCTTAAAATATTTGCATTCTGTTCCATTGTATTGCTTTCAATCTAGTTGTCTTTGAACACAAAAGTATGTCATATAAACGCCCCCAGACTTGTTTAGGAGAAGCCGAAAGCAGACTAATTAATGTATGGAGCTTCATTAAGTCTGTCTTTCAGTAAACCCACCACACTGATTGATTTTGAATGTATAGTTTTGCACATGCCTAAACCAGACTTTACAATCGTAGTCAATAATCATGAGACTATTCCACTAGCAGAAATCTGAGTCTGGAGTGTGTCAGGGTTAAAGGTGAAGTGCTGCTGATTTTGAACCAGACAGCTGAAATGATGTTGTGCAGCAAAGACAAAACAGCCATTCTCAAACATGTCTGGGAAAATACCACCCAGCCTTTCAGAATACAGATTACCGTTCAGGATGCTCGGTCCACTGCTCCACAAGAGCAAACTGCTCCACAGATAAGTAGCTTTTACTTATGAACTCATTGTAATTTTGTGGATGATGGATGTAGTATTGCTTGAGAAGCAAGTAAGGAGAAATAGACTCAGGAGCTATGGTACTTAAACTGATAAAAGAGGATGGCTCTGAAGCACAGATTCAGTAATGGAGTTTTTTTAGGAGGGAGAAGCAGTTGATCAATGTTTGTTGAGCATCATTCAGTGTGAGGACACAACTGCACCACTTTACGAGAGCTTATACATGCTGCATGACACATTGCTTCTGTTCCCCTCACGCTTATAGTGCTGATGTGGCCTATTTATAGCTGCTGAGGGGCTTTGGCTCTTGTTTTGTACCTTATAAAAGCCCTTGGCTCCTCTTCTGACATCTCCTCTGCAAAACCTGGGACTTTATTTATGACTCATCTCAGGGGAGAGAATTCTCAAAGCTCTTTTTTTTTTTCTTATTCCCATATATGCAAAACTACATATATTCAAATTCGGATACACAACTATAATCTTATATTGCACAAAACTATCATTAACAGACAGACCCAAATATACTGTATAGCATAATAACAGGAAGTTTGAAGTCTGAGAGTATTTAGATATGCAAAATCAAATAAAACTATTAGACTTTCTGTATACTAACCCAAAGGACTTGCAATCCAAAGGTTGCAGGTTCGAATCTTGGTACCGGCAGGGATTGTAGGTGAGGGAAGTGAATGTACTGCGCTCTCTTCCACCCTCAATACCACATCTGAGGTTAGACCCTTGAGCAAGGCACCAATCCCAAAACTGCTCCCTGGGCGCTGCAGCAAAAAAATGGCTTCCCACTGCTGGTGCTGGTGTTCCCACTGCAGAACACAAATTCTGAGAATGGGTCACCATACTTGGCCATGTGACGTCACTTTTTTTTTGAAAGCATCAAATAAATAAATAATTTTTTACAAATATTTACAAAATGTTTTAAATAAATCTTTCATAAGTTTTAACTAACCAACTAGCTGACATTCCTAATTTAAATATGCCGCTTTGGACAGTAGATGCTAATGCATCAGCAATCATGCTTAAAGACTTGAATTACATTATTCAATTTTACGTTGCCTTAACATTTTCTCAGGCTGTGTGAGAAATAGAGAGTGGACTGATCTTATATTTGTGAGGCTTTTTTGTCATTTTTATTATAGACTAGAGCTTTACTGAATTCTACAAGCAGTGTTCCCAAGTTGCTGATTAGTTGCAAAGCTGTGCTGGTGAAAAAGAGAAAAAAAGAGAGAGAGAGGGTGAAATATGGGAATGACATGTGAGGAATGGCTGCGGTATTCCACAGGACTGTGTCACTGAACTCACTGTTCAGGAATCTCAAATAGACCCTTTTACAAAAATGTCACCGTCATCACATTTACGTTCTCAGAGAGCTGATTGAAGACCAACCTCGTCTCACCACATCTCAGCTTGAACGTTAGAGGACCATCCGCCAAACCGACCCCAGATAAGCATAATTTCCTTTTCCAGCACTTCGCAATCACAGCAACAAGGCCATCAACACACAGCTGGGAAGGAAATGGAGGCAGAGATACAGACATTGCAAACAAGCTCTCAAAAAGGAACACAGCTATTTTTAAAAGGGGTCCCAGGTTCCCCAGACAGAGGGAGCACAGATGTTTACTTGGAGAAGAATTCTCCTTGCCATTCTCCTTGAAGCTAGCTGAAGCGCTCATTAAATTCAAAACGGTTTGATGTACTTATCTGCAGGTTACTGAGGTTGGCATTTGTTTTTGAGCATAGAGAAAAATCTTAACAGGTCTGGAGGTCCTCTAATCTTAGTGATCAGCTTTTCCACAAAGGAAACCACAATCTTTTGTGGTATATATACAGTGGTGTGAAAAAGTGTTGGCCCCCTTCCTGATTTATTTATTTTTTTGCATGTTTGTCACATTTTAATGTTTCCGATCATCAAACAAATTTAAATATTAGTCAAAGATAACACAAGTGAACACAACATGCAGTTTTTAAATGAAGGTT
>NW_015537968.1:1688881-1692147 GCF_001515605.1 Sinocyclocheilus anshuiensis
TATATACTTTGTCATTTATTTATTCAGGAAAATGATCCAATATTACATACCTGTGAGCGGCAAAAGTATGTGAATCTCTAGGATTAGTTGTTTATTTGAAGGTGAAATTAGAGTCCATCTGTTCAGAGGTGTTTTCAATCAGTGAGATGACTATCAGGTGTCAGTGTGTGCCCTGTTTTATCTAAAGAACAGGGATCTATCGAAGTTTGATCATGTTTGTGGAAGTGTATCATGGCACGACCTCAGAAAAAGAGTTGCTGTTGTTCATCAGGCTAGAAAAGGTTACAAAGCCATCTCTAAAGAGTTTGGACTCCACCAATCCACAGTCAAGACAGATTGTGTAGAAATGGAGGAGATTCAAGACCACTGTTACCCTCCCCAGGAGTGCTCCACCAACAAAGATCACTCTAAAAGCAAGACGTGTATAAGTCCACTAGGTTTCAAAGGACAGCAGGCTAACTTCTAAGCAACTAAAGGCCTTTCTCACATTGGCTAATGTTAATGTTTATGAGCCCATCATCAGGAGAACACTGAACAACCATGGTGTCCATGGCAGAGTCGCAAGAAGAAAGCCACAGCTCGCCAAAAAGAACATTGCTGCCCATCTGCATTTTGCTAAAGATCATGTGGACAAGCCAGAGGAATACTGGAGAAATGTTTTGTGGATGGATGAGACCAAAATAGAACATTTTGGTTTAAATGAGCAGCGTTATGTTTGGAGAAAGAAAACACTGCATTCCAGCATAAGAACCTTATCCCATCTGTGAAACATGGTGGTGGTAGTATCATGGTTTGGGCCTGTTTTGCTGCATCTGGTCCAGGACAGCTTGCCATCATTGATGGAACAATAAATTATAATTATGTCAGGACATCTGTCAGTGAACTAATTCTCAAGAGAAAGTGGGTCATGCAGCAAGACAACGACCCCAAGCACACAAGTTGTTCTACCAAAGAATGGTTAAAGAAGAACAAAGTTAATGTTTTGGAATGACTGAGTCAAATTCCGGACCTTAATCCAATTGAAATTGTGGAAGGACCTGAAGCAAGCAATTCATAGGACGAAACCCACCAACATCACAGAGTTGAAGTGGTTCTGTACTGAGGAATGGGCTAAAATTCCTACAAGCTAAAACTATTGTGCAGGACTGATCAGCAGTTACAAGAAACTTTACTTGCAGTTATTGCTGCAAAAGGGGGTCAGACCAGTTACTGAAAGCAAAGATTCACATTAGGGATGCACCGATACTGGTATCGGTATCGGGCCCGATACTGGTCTCCTGTACTCGTACTTGTTAAAATGCCCCGATACCAAACGCCGATACCACGCAGCATGTGATAAGCGCCATATTCAAACAAAGAAACACATTTTTTTTTTTCTCTCTCTCCATAATCAACCTTTTCATGCTATTCGACCTTTTCATACTTTTCCAGTGGAGTGCTGCACACAACAACAAAAATTGTCTAGTGGTCACGTTGTTACCTAATTATTGTTCTGAATTTGAAACCCATTTTGTGGTTCCTTCAGATTCAGAATTTGAATCTCAGGATGGTTTTTTGCTTTTAAGACAAAATAAAAGCATAATATTTTAATTTTGTTTAATTTGTTGTGATTAGAACTGTGAAATTGCAATCTTTTAGTAACAAGTTAGTCATTCATCTTCTTTGGACTTCACTGCTTTGCACAAAAAAGTACTGAACTTAGAGCCATAAAACTAGTGTAGAGAGTTGGTACACAATGATGTGTACTGTAGTTCCAGCATGTTTGTTGTAGCACAAAAACTCAGGCTTGCACTGAAAAACACTCATGTAACTAAAAATATTGATTTTTGCCTGAGACTGTATTTTGCAATAAAACATTGCAATACTTTGAAATGTCAATTCCTACTCCACCTTTAGTGCATTATGGGCCAGTTCTCCTGGAAGCAGGGGTCATGGAGGACTGACCCGGAGTCAGTGATTAGTGCGGTTGGAGCAGGTAATTAGCATGGCAGCTGTGACGGTTCAGAGGTGAGCACCAGCTACGGTCTTCTGGCTGACAGCTGGACAGACTGTCAGGCCACCTGGTCAGTTTACTTCCTCGTACACACGTGTACGCACACACACACACACACACACACACACACACACACACACACACACACACACACACAGGAGAGGCTTCCTGCCAAACTTCCTGTGCTTCATCAAGGCTCAATCCTGATTAATTTGTAAGCCTGGGCACTGCAGAGAATAATCATGTTTTGATTCAAAAGCACTTTAATTTGTAATTTCGCTCATTTTTCATTCTTGCATAGAGCTGGTTTTAAATCCAAATCAGTCTCTGCCGGCCAATTATGGCAGCAAAGTGTGTGCTGGAAACCCAACGATGTTTTGAGCCTCTGTTATCTCCAACTGGTGGCAGGCTCAGCCCGGTATGGATGTTTCCAAAGGGTTTCGTTGTCTGTCAGTTTAACAATAAGACTTTGACACAGGCGGAGTGAAGATGGGTGAGATCATCATCACTCATAGCCTCTTCCTTTGCTGCACTGCAGTGACATCACTGGGCCACGATTTTCTTCCACCTCTTCTCTCGGATTTGATTCTCGCCGCTGCACCTCATTTCGTGCACCGGTGCACACATCTCAGCATAGAGCCATGCAGGTGTGTTTGTGTTTGTAAGGGATAACGTGAAAATGTGATTGTCTGTTTTAATGCAAGACTGTCAGAAACTCTATTTTAAGGTTGCGGTGTGGTCAATGGCAACACTTTTAACCACAAATGAATATGAATCAAAGGACAAAACCACAATACAACAAGTAACAGTCACCCTATTTAGCATGACTTTATTTATCCAACTCTGTGCTAGCTATATTAGAGAATTTTATATCTTATGTTTATTTTCAGTTTAATCTTTAATTATTAAGAAATTAGTCAATAGTAAACAGAAATATTACAAGGTAACTACTCTACATTTGAAGCTGGTTAGGTGGTACAAGTCGGAGCTCTCTGAAAAATTCAGTTTATAAATGTACCATGCACATTTTAGACATTTTATTGCCATCTTGGTTTTTTCATCTAGAATCTTTTTATGCAGTTATAGCAAAATTCATATGTAGATGGTAATCTGACTAAAGAAGTAGCTCTAACTGGACTGGGAAATGGCTATTTAATAGTTTCTGCTGATTTAGGCAACCTATAATTTTGGTTTATATCAGTGATCCTCAAATCTGGCTCACGAGATCCACTTTCCTGCAGAGTTTAGCTCCAGCCCTATAATCAAACAAACC
>NW_015537968.1:1693548-1693783 GCF_001515605.1 Sinocyclocheilus anshuiensis
AGCTAAACTCTGCAGGAAAGTGGATCTCGTGAGCCAGATTTGAGGATCACTGGTTTATATTAAAGCACACTTAAAAATATAAATAAATACTGACATGCATTTGAAGTATTGATACAATATAGTGGATACAAGATTGCCCTTAAATATGCAATGTCTCAAATGGACAGCAACCAATCAAAAAATGATCCAAAGGTGTACAACCACATACATTCTCTGCTTCAAACTATCAGCAGGA